>NW_008336020.1:124923-134261 GCF_000622305.1 Nannospalax galili | reverse complement strand
CCCCCATCCCCCGCAGGTTATAATTTATGAAAGTGTTTCACAAAGAGTTGGGAAGGGTGGGAATGGGCATTTGCATGCTCCTCCTTAGAGAGGAGTTGGGCTTCCCAAATGTCTGGCTGTAATCCTAAGGCCCCTGAATTTCAGACTCATGATAATGTCTGAACCTGGTTTTCAGCAGTTTCAACAGAAAAGATCTCCCTGTTTGCATCTCTGTGAATGCTGTCACTTCAGGGGGCTGCCAGTCATGACTTAGCCCTTGGTCTCCAGTATTCTTTGTTTTTATGATCTAAAATCTGGAAAAAGAATTCATATTCTCAATTGTGGGTCAACTCTCCACCCCAGAGAATGACATCTGGCTTGATAGGATCTCCATGTGCCCAGGCCTTAGGGAATGAAGGCTCATGCCCCTGTGACCTACCACAATGAACATACAGTTGGCCTATAAAAAATTCAGTGCCTTAAGAAATTTTTTTCAGTGACAACTGACAATGTTTTAGATCCTGGGTCTCTTGAACAAGATGTTAGTTTGAGTTTCTCGATAATTTCATAATGTTTAGCCTTTCTTGGATCTTGTAGAAAGGACAAAATTACTTTTTAAAAATAGATTAAAACTCTTATCACTATTCCCATGTAGGTTCTTTAGATTCTTATAAGACATATTTTGAGATCTTAGTGATTAAATTTTCTTTACATCTTTTGAAACATTTTGTTATTTCATTATCCCAGGAATTAAATCATTGACAATTATTCCCAATTTTGCTAAGACTAAATTCTAAGAAAAAATGAAATCACTTAAAAGGACAGTGCAGCAACACAGATAACTGTTAAAACATCTTTGAATTTTCACAGACTGTCAAACAAAGGAGATTTATAATAGATATTTGTCATTCTAGAATTGTGAAACTGGGAGCCCATTAGAAATATGACTATTTCAAGTTTATGTTCAAGAATATACTACAACCATATCCTACTGCCCAGATTTCACAGGTGTTAACATTTGCCTTATTTGTTTCAGGCCACCCAAGACCCTACCATGTCTTAAATACAATAGAAAAAAACTAGGTCAAATATAGGCTCCCCTTCTCCCTCTGTCTCTCATTCTAGGGACGTAGACCCAGGGCCTTGTGCACACTAGGTAAATAATCTCATCATCCATCTACACCCTTAACCCCATGCTCTATTTCTGGTTGTGTGTATGGACCCTAGAGTGGGTAACTTTCCAAGCACTTATCTTCCAATCTTAGAAAACAAGCCACCTGTGGAGATTTTCTAGACTAATTTTAAGAGATGTGGGTTAACAAATGACTTGTTGTAGATTAAAGGAGACCCACAGATTGCAGACAGGGATAGTGAGGCCCAGATACATGCTCATGATGAACTGACATGAACTGTTTCTTTTCTGTGTCATCTCTCTTGATTTTAGCATTTAGGCCTTAATAGCTTGGGAACGACACTGAAAAAGTCACATTGCTGCTAAAATCTCCAGACTTCATGTGGCAGCCAAGTACATAGCTGTTTACTACTGCTTTTTCCCTTGTTTTCAGCCTAATCTTACTTTCCTGTCTCAATAGAAAGACAAGAAGTAAGTGAACTATCATTGTCAATTAACAAGTCTGCAGAAAAAAGGGTGGGGAAACTACAGGAATAATCTCTGTTTTCCTTAGTCTCTTGCCTAAGGCTCAGCCCATTGTACTGTTGAGATTTTTTAAAAAGGGGATTATGAAAAATTTAACTTATATATCCAACATACATTGCCAAACAAGCACGGGAGGGGCTGAGTATACAGCAGACCTCCCCGCTTTATCCATGGGGTGTAGTTCTAAGGGCCACAGTGGAAGCCTGGATCCCAGGATAGTGCTGAATCCTATTTGTACTGCAGTCAGTGATCCTTTACAGTTGTAAACAGGTGCAGGTCACTATCCTGAAAATCCTACAGTAGAGTCTAGGTTCACTCAGAGAAAAAACAAAGTCCTTCCAAAGGCCTTCAGGCCCAACATGATCTGCCTCCCTCGTGGCCCCATTACTTCTCTGACAGTATTCACTCCACAGCCCCAGCCTGGACATGCTCCTACATTACTGTCTTAGATCCCCTTCACATCTTGGTTCAAATCACACTTTCAGTGGAGTAAGGTTGTCAGAGAAAATATTAGGTACTGGTTACATGTGGATTTTAGATAGTCAATGAGTGTTTGGTGTTAATCTGAAATTCACGTGTAACTAGATGTTTCGTTATTCTGGCCTTGGGTTTTTCTGACCTTACATTAGAGTCTCCTCTGACCCAGGTGCATCCTGCCTCCCCTTCCAGTTCCTCTCACCTACCCTGTATGTTTCTCTCCTAATACCCAACTTCTTTCCAAAAACTCCATCATTGACTTACGTGTCATGTTTCTTCCCCATCTCCTGGAAAATCAGGTACTGAGCAGTTCCAGCATAAAAACAAGATTTAATTTGTGGTTAAAGAATTTTCTTTTTCAGGATATTTCCTTTCAATAGAAGTTTTTAATACAAATACTTGGAGAAATACGGGCACTTTTATCTCCACTCATTCCCTCACTCACCAACCTATTTCATGTGTAGCTGCCGTGTCAGGCACTGAGGAGGGAAGGATCTAGATCCCAAGGGCTTTGCAAATTGGGTCAAGGGGTCACTGGGGGAGGGGTGCTGAGGAGATAGCCCCAACAGACCTGTGCCTACAATGTGGAGAATAGATGACTGCTTTTTTACATGAATTTGATTAAGAAGTGATTTTGACATAAAGGGTTAAAACCCTTTACCTTAACCTGTAAGTCTCAGCAGGAATTTCAGAAAAAGATCCCTTCAAAGAAATTGCAGTGAATATATTTGAGATGCTTTATTGTAATATGTTTAAGTTTCTAAAGTAATGATACATAAAATAGGAAATTTTATTTATTTAACTCTGAGTTTTTCTAATGGGTAAGCCAGAAAAAAATAGAAAAAGGAATAAAGACTTAGCTGGAAATAATAATTTTGAGTACTTTCTCAAACCAAACAAACAATGAAAGACTTCTCATGAATTCCCTCATCAAATGTGTACAATAAGCACAGAAATTACTGTATTATCTCTACATGCAGATAAGGACCTTCAGACTGTGAAAGCTAAACAGTAAAGTAGGCAGAATGACTTTGCCTGACGTTGCCCCCTCTGAGGGCCAGGTCGTGCTCCTGCAGTAAGAAGAAAATACATTTATGGTGGAGCTAACTCATGGAGAAAAGACTGAAGTGAACACAAATAGAAACAGAAAGGGGGGGGTCCAGCTAGACAAAAGGGAGAATTAATGGGTGAAATAAAATTATGAGTAATTGCCCTTTTGATATGCGCAGAATTGCAATTGGTTCTCAAATGAAGAACTAAGAGACTATCAAGTTTGAATCTTTTTAACACATCACAAGTGAAACCACAACACAGCTTCTACTGAGCCACACAGTTCGAAAGATGGCCTTGCTGAAGCGCTAAGGTTGGAGAAGAAATGCTGCATAAGAAACCTTCCTGTGAACTTAACAGTTCCTCTCACATGCCCTGGTATTTGACCTTGGCTGGCAAAGCTCTCTGAGAGCCAGGGAGCAGCTTTGTGATCCAGTCTGGAATATCTCTTTGGAGGGAGATCAAATCAGTCCACCTTTATGCCCTCTCTAAGATACAGGCTAATCCAGACTGGATGGGCATACCATGGTCATACAGAATGGGCTCTGAAGAGAATGGGAATGTCTCTTTGCTAAAACCAGCCTCATTCCTACGGATAGAAACCTTGGATTAACATGACAGAGTCGTCATGACTCAGGTAGCTGGCTAATCAGCCACCACAAAATTCCAAAGAATGGAACACAGAACTAGTAGCTTAGGCGAAGAGGTTGTGGAGAACGCTGGTCCAGATAGCCTGCCTCATAAGGATGTGGGGTAAGAAACGAAGTACATGAATCTCAGGAAAGGCTAGGTACTGCATGTCTGATACACCCAGTGTATCAGTACTCAGTCAAATTTTCTTGTAAAATTGTTAGAATTATGAGAAGTAGGGCTTAGGGATCAGCCAAACTAATGCTTATTGACAAAGTTTTCACTGTCAAAAAGTCATTTAGTTGAGCTAAGTGTTGGAGAGGTTCATGTATATCTTTCTGTAGGGTGTGGTTGTGAGCTGTGTTTCAGCTTCTCTCTTCAAGTATGAATGGATAATTTTGTGCGTTCTAAACGTATAAGGATATCCAAGAAAGATGGGAAAGGTGGGAGAGAGGCAACTGGCCAAATCTTAGTAACTGTCTTAGTCCTTGTTGGCCTCTTTGAAGTTTGTGTACTGCATCTCTCAGGCAGGCAGTTCAGATGACAGCTCTGTCCCTGAGGTGGTTATTTATTTATTTATTTATTTGCTTATTATTTTCAGTATCATATCAGTGATAGAACTCGGTCCTCCACATGCTGGGCAAGTGCTCTACCACTAAGCTACATTCTCAATCAAGGTAGCCTTCATATGTGTGTGTGTGTGTGTGAGAGAGAGAGAGAGAGACTTGGGGCATTGACTACTTGACTTTGGGGCATTGGTTAGTTACCTGGAAATTCTAACTCAACAAACTAGCAGACAGTACACTCAGTGAAAACAGAGGAAACAGAGAACATTCTTCACATAGTGAAAGCATGGACTGACTGACTTGCAGCCAGTTGATTTCGCATACCTGACACTGGGCTTACTTGGAGCTCTCTCGATGTCTCTTCCAGTGCCGTCATGCTATTAGTGTTCGGAGTGTCCTACGTGGTGGAAAGCATTTTCTTCAAGCTATTCCATTTTCAGTTACTAAAGAGCTTTGAGTTTAAAAGTAAACTAAAAACAAAACAAAACAAACCATCATGCTCGCATCTCGGACATACCCCTTGTCTAATGGGATGTAACAACATCACCCTTTTCGACACTCGGGGCACATTATTTAAACACCCACCTGCCCTATTTCACGCTTGGAATGGGCTGTGCAATAACGCTCTTTGATCTTTATTCCTCACTTCAGGAATGAATGCAGGATTTTCTTCTTTGCTATAGGAACAGATTTCTTCTTTGCAGTGTAGGAAGTGATTCACCTCTAGGAGGCTAATTTCTTATAGTCGAGTGCAGGATCTTAATAAATAAACCAAAAAGTGAAGTGCTGTTTTGAACAGCCCTCACACCAGCAGGAAGAATCCGTGAATGAGGAACCATGGAAGACTGTTCACTACACACCCATTTACTCCCAAATATTATTTGGATCAGCACTGGATATTTTGAAATAAATTATAAGTGATTCTTCTTTCTGTATTAATTAAGAACTTACACTACTCTTCAAGTGTTTTAACTCCCCCAGTGCCAAGCTTAAGTCCTCCGGATTAATCCTGATGCATGAAGAGCTTTGAAAACATAACAATGGTAAGCAACAACCCCGAGTGATTATGAAATCAAGATGTGTGCAGGTGCTGGTAGAAAAAAAACACACATAGAGAAAGACAGCAAGAGGAAATTAGAAAGATTGCCCAGACACACTGTCAGAACAAAACTAAAAACTTACAGTTCAGAATGTTACATTTATATCTCACTCACTCTAAGATTTAATTAATTGATTGATTTGTATATGATTGCTCACATGCATGTGGAGGTGCACATTTGTGCACAGGCATAGAGGCCAGAAGAGGATGTCAGGTGTCCTCCTCCATCACTCTCTGCCTATTCCTTTGAGACAGTGTCTCTCTGAACCTGGGACTCGTTCTCTTAGCTAGCAAGCCCCAGCAAGCCCCAGTGGTCCTGTCACCACCTTCCCCAGAGCTGTGGTTTCAGGCCTGACTTGTTATGTAGGTGCTGGGATCTGAACTTGGTCCTCGTGATGGTGCGGAAAGTGCTCTTACAGCTGAGCCATCTCCCCAGCCCCATATCTCACTTTAAAGGAAAGTATGAGAGAGAAAAGGTTAGGAAGAGTATGAAAGAATGTGCCACTCAACAGAAAGCCCTACCATGGAGTAAGCACACAACAAAGCAAGCAGGAAACACAAGCGGGGGGCAGGGGGGTACTAATAAAAGACATGGATGAAAAGCAAATAACTTCTGTGGTAATTTTTATATGGTCGATCTGCAGAGCAGACAGTCAAAGACTCTGTCCAGGCTGGTGACGTCTGATGAGGTCTGGTGTAGTTATCAATGCACACAGCCTCTTCCAGTTCAACAAGTCAGCAACCAAGTCATTCTTATGACAACATCATTCTCTCTGATGTACAAGCCCACCCCCCATGTATAAACTCATCTCAGGAGAACTGGTAGCAGATGGTTTCTTCCACAGCCATTCTGAGAGGATGGCCATTGGGATTTTTAGCCCAGTTCCAGTACATTGGAGACATTCAACAGAATGGGAAAGCCAACCGGTAGTGATATCAAAGCATCTAAGTGGAAACAGAAAACTAGGATCAGAAACCTGAGCCACAGAGCTTTTCAGCCTTGTGAAATTGTACTTTCCTGGAAGAATACCCTTCAAAGAGCTAAATGTTCCTGATTTTGCTTCCCTTCACCTCACATACAAGTTTTCATCATCCATAGTTTTTTTGAGAGTAGTAGTAAGTAATTTTACTGAGATTTTTTGACAAATGCCCAATGAAAAACATTTCCTTAGCAAACCTTTCCATAGATTCAGTACTGATTTCTTAAAACTAAATGTACACTGACTTCACACCTATGACAGTCAGTGCTCACTCAATTCTATCTAAACACAACTGACCAACTGAATTTTTCAGTTGGAGTTCTAGAGTAGCAGCAAATACAAGCCAATTTCATGAAATAATCTCCCAAGGAAGGAACAAAGCATATCAAAACAGTCCCCTTTGTAGAACTCCAATTAAACTATACTGTGTCATTGACAGAATAATCATCACAACCAGGATAGAAAGTATTGTTTCAAATCTATTATGTACAAATCATCTAATTTTTCAAGGTTAATGAGTCTAATTTACTCATCTTTGGTTATTGGAGGGCTTATATATGATGAACAAAACTTAGGAGTTCATCTATTTCATTTCTGCTGTTGATTCATCCACATTTCTTTGGCTTTTATGTCTATGTAATTGATTTGTATAATTCTGTCCAAAGCAGATGGGCGACTGCTCATGACCACTTGCAAGTCATTTAGATTATTATTGTACTGATGTTTATTCAAGGCCAAATGGAGAGGACATAAAAGGTGTGATGTTCAACTTAGCATAACAATATCATGAAAAATCTATTTGGTTTCAGCAGCAAAATAGATTCTCGCTACCAACGCATTTCCTAAGTGCAGGTGAATTGCTTCTGTCCATGTGGCTGGACTAGCTGCTGAAATTAATTATGGCATCATTTTCTAGTTCCACAATACAATCCGAACTCTCTGAGAGGATAATCAAAGAACAGTTGTATTCAGTGCTCCTTAATGTTGACTTTTATGATGAAGACTTACACATCTTCTACTTTTAAACTAGGTAATAAAAAGTATAATCCCATGTTAAAAATAATAGATACACATTTGATGATCCAGAGAGACATACTCAAATACTTCACTGACAACATTGTCTCTGATATTTTTCAATGGACCAACTTTTTAGTAATAAAGTGCATTAAGTTTCACACCTTCATAGATTTTCTTGCAACCACAGCATTGCTACAATTCCATAGTATCTGTAAAGAACTTTCAGCTTTTCTGGGAATTTACTATATGAATTAATATTTTGGCATATATTTAGCTCTGATACTTGGATAGATTGGCACAAGTTTCGGGGTCACTGTTTAATCAGGTGAGTAGCAGTAGACTTCTTTCTTTATGCCATTAGAAACAAATGGAAACTGTTTCCTTAAAATTCAGATCCATTAAAATGCTTTGTAAAGCCTGGATGTTTTAATAATTTTCCCAAAGTGCTAATGAACAAGGAGCTGGAGAGATGACTCGGCAGTTAAGAGCCGAGGTCTTGCATAGGACCTGGGTTTGGTTCCCAGCACCCACATGGTGGCTAGCAACTGTCTGTAACTTCAGTCCAGAGGATCTGAAGCCTTCTTCTGACCTCCATGGGCATTGCACGACAGGGGTGCACTTATGTGCATGCAGGCAATACACTCATACACATAAAAACAATTTTTTAAAAAGTGCTAATGAACAATTCAGTCTCTAAAGTTGCAAAGACACTTGAAGTATGAGCACAGGTAAGCCAAGGTTATAGGTGGTGTGCCTCAGCAATCAAGAAGAAAGCCAAATTACCTTTAATCATTTGTTAAAGATCACTTTGGCTGAGATGTTAGAAGATCAACAAAACTGTTTTCTTTCTTTGGATCTAAGAGAAAACTACATTTCCCAGATTCCTTTTCAGTTAGATAGGAACCTCAAAATTGAGCTGTGGCCAATGAAATGTGCATAGAAGTAATATAAGGCAGGGTGTATAGTAAGTCTCTTGCCAGATTTTTGAGACCAACCCCGTTTTACATAGATAAACATGTTTTTTTTTTAACATTTATTATTTTTATTCTATGTGTATGTATGTATTTCCTGCATGTAGGTAAGTGCACCCATGTCATGCAATGCCCCTGGAGGACAGAAGAGGACATTGGACCCCCTGGAACTGGACTTAAGGACAGTTGTTAGCTGCCATGTGCTGGGATTCAAACCTGGGTCTTCTGCAAGAACAGCCAGTGTTCTTAACTGCTGAGCCATCTCTCCAGCCCCAACATGTTTATTTTTAAAATCAAACAGAATTTAGTTAATTTAAGCTCAAACTCTCTAAAAATTTTTGGGATCCTCAAAGGGTGAAAGTTGATTAGAAAAAGCTATGGGTATTACACACACACACACACACTACCCTATGTCTTACAAATGGAAAGGTTGCCCATAAAGCACCCATTCATTCCTAACTTTAGGGATTAATCTACAATAATAAATAATACAGGAAGGTTTAAACTAGGTAATAAAAAGTATAATCTTCTCATACTGACAGCCTCAGTCAGTGTCTATTTGGGATGAAATGTCAAAAATGAATGTTCTGCATTTGGGGCCCAACAACAATGAAATGTGGCCTTCTTTTCTCTTGGTGACTGTGAAGGCTGGAGTCCCCAGTACCTCCAGTTCCCCATTGTAGCACTGGTGTTCTTTGAACAGCACTGTTGCTGTAGACAGCTCGGGTGATTCAGCTGAATGAAGAGTGACTCATGGCATTTCCCAGACTGAATTTCTAAATAAAACCCTTTAATGCAGGATATTTATTAATTCTCTTTATGATCTCTTAGACAAAATCTACTTCCATTATTTTAACTTTTTATTCACTTATTGAAAATAAATTTATTATATATATTACTTCAATGTTACTT
>NW_008336020.1:99827-124829 GCF_000622305.1 Nannospalax galili | reverse complement strand
ATGTAAATGATGCATACTTGGTATATATTCATATTTTTAAAAGCTCCATTGAAAAGGCTAGTGCTTCCACAGCGATAGGATGTTTAACCATTTGCTGTAAGTTACATTTTAAGTCCTACATTTTAGCATACAAATGGTTTTCTTCATTTTCTTCTTTTATTCAATTCTCTATTTATCCATCTCCCCCTTGCCCCCCGGGAAACATTTTCCTCTTATATTTAATGTATTCTGATCTTTCTGCTTAGAAAAAAATACATTGCCACATTTTTCAATTTTCTAATAAGCTCTTTAAACAGCTTCACTTTATAAAATGCTTGCAGTGTAATGTTAACACTACAATGAAACTACATAAATATTTTAACCCCTTTCTCTTAAGTGAATAATTATTGGCTAAGGAATAGTTTGTTTCACAGCAGGCTTTAAAATGGTAGGGCTTTAATGCCACACCATAACCTCAGGACGTGAATGAGCATATAATCCTCTAAGCAAAAAAGACGAAAATGTGTTAAGACGTAATTAAATACTTACATTGGGGGGAAATATAGGGGAAAAATTCATCTTTTGTCAAACACACTTTTGTTAACCTAGACTTTGCTAGATTTGCTGCCCATCAAAACTGGCCTTCTGTTCCATGGCCATTTAGTACCGAGAATGCCCACTCATTGTTCACAACTTGTTTCCGCTTTGCAGAGTCAGCCTTGGTCAGTGTCTATTTAGGGCGAAATGTCAAAAAAGAATGTTCTGCATTTGGGGCTCGACAACAATGTACATGGCTAAATCTGAAAATTAACAAAAGCAAGTGAACAACGTTTTAAATTCTGAAGAACATTATATTCTGGTGTCCCTTTTGTTCTGAGCATTGTGGCTTAACACTCTGAAAAGACCACCTGTGGGCAGCCATTTTGCGATTGTATTAAATGCAGTGATCGCATAAAAGAACACTTTCCAAAATAACCTGGCATCATTGTTCACTTATTTTACAGTAAATCTGCATTCAAAACCTGCATTAAAATATGAGGCTTCTCCCTTAATTGAAATTTAAAGCCATAAGTTTGATGTAAATGCACAGTCAACTGCAAATGCATAATTTTATAGTCAAATGTATTATGTTTTAAAAAGAGTTCAAGTAAACCTTTCATGTGGCAATTGCACAGTCTGCTAAATAAAGTGAAATGGTTCAAAGTGGTGCATAGTAGCCAAGGTATCCCAGAGGGAATGCCACAAAACTGATAGCATATATTTATTAGCTAGCACAGAGAGACATAATATAGTTAAGAGAAAATTACTATTGTCAGGGCTGGAGAGATGGTTCAGCAGTTAAGAACACTGGCTGCTCTTGCAGAGGACCTGGGTTTGATTCCCAGTACCCAGATGGCGGCTGACAACCATCCCATAAATCCAGTTCCAGGGGAATCCAATGCTCTCTTCTGACCTCCGTGAGTATTGCAGGACACAGGTGCACTTAGATAATGTAGGCAATATATTCATACACATAAAAATAATAAAATATTTTTAAAAGAAAATTACTGTTTTCTATTAAAAGAATGTGATATCCTCAGTGATCCTGAAAGCATATTTTCCTAGTACAAGACCTCCACATTCATGAATAAAAGAAAAACTGGATCGAAGGGCTCACGGGTTTCACAATTCACTTATGCTAAAGACATTCCCCAAACACAGCATTAGTGAAAACAGAAGACTCTCTGATGGGGGGAAGTTGCTGTGCAGGTGATGACAAGGAACGTAAAGGGAATGCCAAAATCAGAGGCTCTTCCTGACAAAAGACTGTGCTCTGCAGAGAGCTCGCTTGCTGACTCTCGTTAGTATTTAAGAACACACGTTTTGACATTCAAAAAGTTTTCTATGATACATGAATAAGTCTTTTGAGCCTGACCCTCACCTTAGTTCAAGGCTACTTTAGAAGAGTTGGCGATCCAGTCTATGTTCCGTGACTTTTGGTGGTACACAAACCTGTGGCATTAACACATTTTCCAAATTTGGAAAACAAAGTAACTTTCAAAACAGTTTTTAAAGAGTTTACAATAGTTTACTTTTTAATATTAGTATTTATTTATTAGGGTTTTTAAATATTTTATTTATTATTTTTATTTTATGTGTATGAGTGTATTGCCTGAATGTATGTAAGTGCACCCATGTCGTGCAATGAGAAACAAACTAAAATCTAAAGTTTCCAAATTTCCAGCACCCACACGACAGCTAACAACCGTCCCTTACTCCAATTCCAGAGGATCCAATGCCCTATCCTTACCTCTGAGGGCACTGCACAGCTGCACGACATGGGCGCTCCTACCTACATGCGGGCAATATACACATACATATAAAATAAAAATAATAAAGTATATATATAAAAAGAAAATAGCATTTTTACAAACACCTTCAAAACACAGGCCAAAAATATGACATATGGGCCTGGCGTGGTGGCACACGCCTTTAATCCCAGCAGATTAAAGGGAGGTAGAGGCAGGCGGGTCTTTGTGAGTTCGAATTCAGCCTGGTCTACATAGTTCCAGGACAGCTGGGGCTACAGGGAGACCCTGTCTCAAAAAGACCAATATGATGAACTACCTGCTTACTAACAGGACTGAATTCATTAATTCAGTAACATAAATTTTAGGTAGAAACGAGTTTATGTAAAAAAGTAGATTAGATATGTGTTTATTAAGAAGGAAATTAAGTTTTGTAAAAATCACACAATACCTGGAACTGCAAGGGTTAATAAGAGGAAAAGAGGAGGTAAAGAAAAAGCAGAGAGGAAGTAGAGAAATTGACCAAATGAAAGAAAAGATGGAATGGAAGGCACTGTTGGTCACAGCCAGGTGTCAGACACAAAACTAGAAGAAACAGGAACTGGAGGAAATTAAAAAAAAAAAAAAAGAAGAAGAATGTATACCACAGTAAAAAGAGAAAGAAAATAAGACATAATAAAAAGGCTTTCAGGCTTTCCACACAGCATTTCTGTCAGAAAAAACCAAGCAAGTAAGAGAGAAAAGAAAGAGTGAAGTAGGAATTGTCACCAAAGGCGTCTCACCCAGGAGGCTCTATTGTGCCTCTCCTTTCACATCAACAGTTTAGCTATGCATCCCCTTTGTCTGTCTTGAGGCACACTTCTAGTTCATTCCATGGGTTTCTTTTTCTTTAAAAGTTCTCCTTATTGGCCAAAAGAAAGGACTAAAATTCAGATCTTTGCTGGTTTCCTTTGTCCCAAGTTTAGGGAAAACGGGAATGTCTTATTCATCCATAGTGGGGTATCAGCTCGTTTTGTCTGCTATACCTACAACAGCCACCATTTTCCTCATCTTTAAGGCTTCTTCTCATGCTAACGCCAACAGACCCTATGCTATGAAGTTACCATTAATCGTAAAGCTCCTTCTACATGATCATGGACTAGAATCCAGTCAATTGTAAGTTGAATTACTTAAAAAAAAGATCTAGGGCTGTGGGTATAAACTGAAATCATATTTTATTTCTGGCCCAAAAGACGCATCCAGGCTACCAGGGAAGTTGGGGTCTCCATCAGAAGGGGTGACTTATTTGAGGAGACCAATGCATCTCCAAACCTTTGCTGAAATAAACTCACATTTGAGATTTGGTTCTGCAGAGTCCTTCCTTGACTCTTGCTAATTTTAGCTCAAGACCGTGTGATCTTACTAAGCTTCATTTGCAGCTTGGAGTTAATTCTGAGCTGAGATAATATGAGATCTGGAATACCTAGCCATTCACTTCCCTAAAATACAGCATGTTGGAAAGGGACTGTGATCAGTTCAGTTGCATGGGATCACCAAATGAGTCTCAGCCTTTTTCATAATATTTGGACAAGGAACTTCAGTTCCTCTATATATACATTCTATTGTATCAGTTACTTCTCACTTAGCATGGCTATACATGGACCCATTTTCTCCTACTAACCATCAGTGCATAGTATTTGCTGAGGCTCAATGAAGAGAAGACACCACCATTCAGCTCCAGGCCCCTTGTACATACTGCATGTGCCCATCCATCCCTCCAAGTGAGCTCAGGCTTTAGTCCTTGTACTAAGCTTCTCTGTGGTGCCCATGGCAACCCTACCTACTAATGCTGAAATGCTGCTACAGGGTTAGTTTTGTTGGTATTTTCTTTCCTGTTAAAATGAACTGTGGAGCGGGGCGTGGTGGCACACACCTGTAGTCCCAGCACTTGGGAGGCAGAGGCAGGCAGATCTCTGTGAGTTCAAGGCCAGCCCGGTCTACAAAGTGAGTTCCAGGACAGCTGGGGCTACAGGGAGACCCTGTCTCAAAAAACAAAAA
This sequence comes from Nannospalax galili, assembly GCF_000622305.1. Classification (NCBI taxonomy): domain Eukaryota; kingdom Metazoa; phylum Chordata; class Mammalia; order Rodentia; family Spalacidae; genus Nannospalax; species Nannospalax galili. Next base: position 120,525 of record NW_008336020.1, on the reverse strand, counting down.
CAAAAACAGAAAACAAAAAGAACAACAACAAAGAACTGCAGATGCTTCTGTTCTTGCATATCATTCAACATGTGCAGAATTCACAGCCGGATCCTGTAATAAGCTTGAATCCAATCAGGTTTGCTGCCCTATCGAAAACTGACTTACAATTTCTTACTGATTAAACCTGCCACTTAACAAAAGCTTTTCACATATCAGACTTCATTTTCCTCCTTTGACTTTTTTCTTAATTAGTACTACTAGTAACTATTTTTAGAAACAAACATTTTTAAAACTTTTATTTCAGATTTATATAAGCACACACTACAAATTTGTATGTACGTGCAATGCTTGAACGAATGTGACTCTAAAAGCACTTATGTTCATTTAGAAAGTTCTACATAACTTTCTTTTCAATTTACTATGTACCTGGATCAACATAGGAGTGAGTTGATATTTGTTAAGGATAAAATGTTAGAAATCTCTTATCTGCTCATTTGCATATCTTTGTAATCAATTTCTGGAGGAAAAAAAATACTATCATTAGGTTCTAAAAAGGAATTTGTTGATGCCCTGGGTGCATTTGATACCATTTCTTCATTTAGCTTTTTCCTTCCAGTACACACCCCAAAAGCACACTGAGTTAGGGTCCTCACACTTAAAACTGAAATTTTCATCTAGTTTTGTTTCTCTGATACACTTATTGGTCTTTCTGCCTTCTAAAACTGCTCTAAAATTGTGTTTATTTAATGTGTTTGTGTTTAAGAGATTAAAATCATTCACTTACAAAGTCACCTACTAAGGGGTACGTGTTTTATACACTTCAATAGGATGTCAGGTTGACTAGAAGAGCCAGAACTCTGTCCTGGAATTGCCCATCCCTGAAATGCAGCCAGTTCTTGGATTAAAAAAAAAAACAACAGGGAAAGCATCACTCCACCAAGTCTGCACACCTTAACCAAGTCAGGAACAAAACGGAAAGAATTTGTCTGAATCTGGGGGAGGGATGCTTAAAAATGGGATGGGATGGGGCTGGAGAGATGGCTCAGCAGTTAAGAGCACTGACTGCTCTTACAGAGGACCCTGGTTCAATTCCCAGCACCCACATGGTAGCTAACAACCATCTGTAATTCAAGTTGCAGGGGAATCCAACACTCTCTTCTGATCTTCTCAGGCACTGTACCACCCGGGTACACTTATATATGTGCAGGCAATATACTCATAAAACAAAATAAAAATAATAAAATTTTTTTAAAATGGGATCAGCTGACCTTGTGTAAGAATGTGTACTAAAAACTCAGGGTTACTTCTTTACTTAATGAGAGATGACCAGGGTCATTATTATCAAAGCAAGTCTTGCCTGTGGGGCAAAGAGAGGCTGCCTCCCACGACATCACCAAGGGTGGCAGCCAGGCTAATTTCATTCTCTGTTTCTGTCTACCCACGTTGAGGCTGCAGGGACTTAGGGAAAACCTTGAGGGCTGAAGCAGTTACTCTCAGGCCAACTACAAGAGAAGCTTCTGGCTGCTTGTGTTAAGGACTGGCACAGGCAGGAGGAAATTAAGTCTGACAGGTTTGCTGAGCAAGGGCCAGTAGTTACTGTCAGAGATGGTCTTTTCTGTGAAGTGTTCTATTAATTATCCATGTGGGCAGGAATTGTTTCTCTTGAGTAGTTACTGATACAGACATTCAAACAGTTAATCAAACTCCATCTGTAGAGGGGTTTCCAATGGGGTGTGTAGGCTGAATTTATTAGCTTCAAATGTAAGGCAGGGAGAAAACCCACAATCTAAACAAATGGCATTTGTGATGTTCTGAAAAGACACTGCTGTTAGAAACGGGAAGGAGAGAAAAGACTACATGCTTTTAAGCAAACCCTACTTTATTTAAAATAAAAAATAGTGGTAAAGCTTTCATATGTAATTAAAATCTCATTCTGGAGTTGTGACTGCCACTGGCTCCCAAAGGACTCAATTAACAGGAAACCACAAAGAATATGATATTTTTAAAATATATATTTTATTATTTTTATTTTATAAGTGTATTGTTTGCATGTGAGTGTACCCATGTCATGCAAAGTAGGTCGAGGTCAGAAGAGGATGTCAGAATCTCTAGAACTGAAGTTATGAATGGCTGTTGGCGGCCGGCCATGTGGGTGCTGAATCAAACTGGGTCCTCTGCAAAGAGCACTCAGTGCTCTTAACTGCTGAGCCATCTCTCCAGCCCCAGAATATTTTTTTGAGCTGCTTTACAGTTTATTTCTAAGTAGACAGTGGGTTGGATAGTAGCTTTTACCTAAGATAAGTCAGTATGGTTCATTCTGGGGTTTGGGGGGTCAGCAGGGAGGCTTAAGGCTATGAAAAACTAGGCTGAAGTATAAGAATTAGATTGTCAAGTATGTATATTTAACATAAGATATAGACTGGAATCCAAGTGTAACTTGACTAAGAAAATTATTTCATTGGGACTGGTGAAATGGCTCATGGGTAAAGATGCTTGCCACCAAGTCTGATGGCCTGAGTTTGATCCCTGGGACCCACATGGTGGAAAGAGAGAACTGACACAGGCTAGTTCTCTTCAGACCTCCACAGGGAGACTGTGATATGAGGACACGCCCATACATATTCATACACACACAAAAATGTAATAAGATTTTTTTTTTTGCCAGGTGTGGTGGTTCAACTCTTTAATTCCAGTATTCCGGAGGTAAAGGCAGGCAGATTGTTGAGTTCATGGCCAGCTGGGTCTACAGAGCCGGTTCTAGGCCAGCTGGGGCCTATAGGGAGACACTGTCTCAAAAAAGTCACCCAATGTCTTTAAAAACACTCCAATCACTCTCTTCGCCATTAAAAACAATCCACTTGAGAAAGGAAAGGTACACCCTAAGCAGACCTCTCTCCCAGAAGGGTTCTTTCTCCTTTTGACCTGAGTGCACAATCCTGGGGCCACCTGCCTCCAGAGCTGCTGCTTCAGATGCCCTGACACTAATAGGTTTGATGTCAAAACAGACATCCAACTGAGGCATGTCTAGGTGTGTGAACACGACAGAAGGCAACAGGTCATTCCACATGCTGCTGAAGGTGGAAGTCATCGTGGCAGGCAATGGTGAGTGTACTGAGCAATGTTTCTGGTGGCTTCCGAGGAGGCTGAAAAACTGCATTTTCAGGAACTCTACCCCAAAGCAACCCACAGCAAACTCTGGTCACTGGGCCCTGGAAGGGTTTTGCTTGCCCTGCAGAAAGTGACCAGCACGCACACCTGGGAAAAGAAGACAGCAATGAATGCTATTAGAGCTAATGAGCAAAACAGGGACACCTGGGATGCGAAAAAATTAATTACAAATAGACGCCAGCAAACTACCTGTTAGTGTCTACCTGCGAGCTTCGAAGACTAATAAACGGCCCCTAATTTCTGCACTTTCCCTTTGATCACACAAGCAGGCCCTGGGAAATTTCCGATGCCTTCTTTTCTTACAGGCCTCCCCTCACCCCTCCCCGGTCCTTAATGGAGATCTTGAACTGCAGAGCCACCGTGTCAGAACTCAGATGGTTAACATTCACTTCTTGCTGTTTTATTGCATATTACTGTGCGCGCCTGAGCAGCAGGAGCAGATTCGGGCAATTACAATCAAGTCAGGGCACACGCCGCGGCGGAGCAACACGAGCATGATGAGGATACTGATGAGGCACTTATCGAAAACCCCACATCATCCACACTCATCAGCCACAACATGTCACCCCAAATGAGGCATCAGCTGCCTTCAAAAGGCTCATTGCACAGTGTTTACCGCTTCCCTCGGACCCACTTTTGATTTTACGGTCAGAGCTGGGTTCAAACAGCAGCTGTCTGGCAAGGGCAGGTCTCGGCTCCTCGCAGCTCTCCCCCGAGTCGCCTGGCTTTGTCTGGGGAGCTTTGGGGGACTGGGGCTGGCAGGGCGAAGGGACGCGGAAAGGCAGAGAAGTGTCCAGTTCCGTTTCTCTCAAAGAGGAATCCCTTTCCCAGAAGGGGCCCTTGATTAATTTCAAGCACTAGCACACAGTGGTGGCCTAATGGGGGTGGGGGAGGGACGCAAAATAAGGAGCCTTTTACAGATCTCCTTAAAATAGTAACGGGGTGGGACCTCTTACTCAGGCAGAAGTCCTAGGAAGCCTGTTGGAAAAGACAGATCCAACCAGAAGGGCCTGTCAAATGGCAACAGTTTCCAATTCTGTCGTCATCGAATCCTTCCTGGCTGGTGCGTTCATTAGCAGTTAAGTTTATAGGAAAACTTGATTCCCAAATCCCTGATTTTTTGTTTTTTGCTGTAGCCTGAAAAAGACATATTCGAGTAACAGTCCTTAAAACCATTCTGTATTGTTTTAGGGTACTGCTACTCCTGCTAAGCACATAAGGGCAGGGATCTAATTGTTTACGTTGAAAGGAGAATAGGAAAACTATTTTCTTTTTTCTCTCTCCTACTAGGAAAGGCATACCACTCTGATACTTTTCTCACACACATTTTTATGGTTGGTAAATTGGTGCTACTTAAAGATAAACATTATTTTGTAAATATTAATCCTATGGGGAAATATTTGTTAGATCTAGGCAAGCTGACCCAGTATCACCAAAAGCCACCCAGACTCAAATTTTAGGTTTCAGGGAGCCATTTCAGTTCCTTCCCCTGATTCCCTAGTGAGTGCTGTCCCAACTGGCCAGAGAATGAATGGAATCAAGGTGGTTTCCCTTCCCCAACACATGGTCTGTACTGGAGATAGTGCCGCAGGCAAAGTTCTGCAAGACAGTAAGGGGGCTGGAAAGAAGGCTCAGCGGTTAAGAGAGTAGGGGAGATCAGGCAGGTTCCCAGAGGCAGTCTGACCTGGGGAGACGGCAGGCAGAGGTATGCGCCCTGACAATGTCCTGGGACTTAGAAACAAGTCCTGTCACAGGCCTGAAGTGCTTCTTTGGGTATTGATTGTCATGAACTCTATTCCTTTTCAGTTGAATTGCAACCACTACTCTCTCTCTCTCTCTCTCTCTCTCTCTCTCTCTCTCTCTGCGCATGAGCGTTATGTGCACATATGCAAGTCTACAGCAGATTTGACATTAGGCTTTAATGACATTTTTGCTTGTTTACAAAAAATGGGAAGTAAATGAGTAAGGCCTATGGGTATGAAGAACTTTGGTCATTTTGGAAATTAGTTTACTTTTATAAGAAGACATTTAACCTAGTCTTAGAAGTTGACACAGAAGTTTCAGGAAAGTGTCCTTGACATCCACAGTGTCTCTCCATTTAGTCTCAGGGGCTGTGCTGGTTTGCTTTCCCCTCAGGTCTCTTTCTCTTCTGAACTTTCTAAATCTCCTTTCAGGTGTCTGGCCTGATGCTAGTCTAGTTTGGACCTTTCTACCCCAACCAATATAATTCCTAGAGTATCCTTCCTAAGTATAAGCCCACAGTTTTAGCATTGCACATTTGGATCCAAAGGAAACTCCCGTGACATGGCCTAGGATGGTGTTCTAGTTTGCCTTCAACTGCTGTAGTAAAAATGCTCACCAAAACCAACTTGGGGAGGAAAGGATTTATTTGGCTTGCAGCACAGTCCATCATCAAGAGTAGCCAGGGCAGAAACCGGAGCACAGACCATAGAGAAATACTGCTTATTGGCTTGCTCCCCTGGCCCGAGTTCAGCCTGCTTTCTTATACAATACAGACACCTGCCCACAGTGGGCTGGGTCCGCCCACATCACTCAGAAAAAAGCTATTTGGCACAGATGGTAAGCACCGACCTCAGGGTGGCCCTCAGCTTTGTCATCTCCAGACCGTCAGGAAAAGGGGTAAACATTTACTTGTTACCTGAGACACCTCAGGGCTGCTAGGCTTGACGCTCTAAGTCCTAGTGTATATTGGATGATGATCAATGAATACCAGAGGAAGAGGAAATACCAGATGTAGGAAAGAAAATGGGTGGACATCATAGGGAAGGGGAAGAACTCTGGACGGTTAGATGAAAAATTAGCTCATCTCAGATTCATTTAGTCTCACCGAGTTTTGCCTATGACACATGAAGTGATGAGGCAGTACCATTTAACTTGGTGTTTCTTGTTAGAACACACTAAGTGATGCCTGTTGATGGTACAGAGACAAAATGAATAGCTTTCATCAGTAGATTATGAAAAGTATTCAGGAAGTGACTACATGTGTTTATATAGATCATAGCCACCTTAAAAATATTAACAATGTCTGTCTAGGCTATTGGTTCTAGAGTTCACAAACATTGTTCATAAATTTTTTTTGGTCTCTTTTGAGACAGGATCTCCCTGTAGGTCCAGTTGGCCAGGAACTCACTGTGTAGACCAGGCTGGCCTTGAGCATACAGACTTCTGACTGCCTCTGCCTCCTGAATGTTGGGATTAAAGGCATGTGCCACCACGCCCAACCTGCTCATAATTCTTTAGGAAGTTTTAGTAACATCGTATGATATGGTGTATTATGGTATGGTATATGGTATGGTCTAGTATGGTATATGTTTTAAATTTCTTTGTAAGCTAGATACCTTCAGCATCTTGCTGCTGATAGGAAGTGGACAGGAGAAATGTAGAATAGCAAATTCTAGGCAATTATCCCAACTAAATTAGAAGGAACTAGACCTCACTGGTCAGATGACTGGTTATCTAGATTTTTGGTTTAGAGATGAAGAGAAAAACAATTCTGCAAGATCCTTGCTAGGTGCTTCAAGAAACAGACAGCTTGTATGTGTGTATCTGCATGTATCATGCTTCTCTGGAGTGCATGTGTGTGTGTGTGTGTGTGTGTGTGTGTGTGTGTGTGTGGTGTTGTCTCTTTGTGAGGTCATCTAACGCTATTTATGATGCACATTCTGAATTAGGCGAAAGGCGCGCATCTTTCAGATGCAGATCGTGTTTGCATTAGAAGAGCAAGGAGAACACTTGTCAGTTTCAGAACGTTTATGTGCTAGAAGTACTGTTAGCAGAAGAGCAGTTTAGATAAATTCAAGACTTTTTTTGCTGATCACAAACATTAAGCTTCACACCTGAAGCCCTCAACCCCCTGCTGTGCTCTAATCCTAGCACCATTCACCCTTAGAGACTCCAGTGCTGTGCCTCAGCTCTCAAACCTTTGATTGCCCCTCGTTTGAATGCCACCACCTGCAAAATGCCTTTTTACTCCCTCTGAGCCTCTTGAGAAGGAAGTAAAAATGATAATTCATGACAAACATTAATTAATTGTTTACAAGATGATCTTTTCTTTTTCCAACTTCTGTTCGGCAGACATGGTGAACTGCAAGATCCCACTCACGATGCCAGAATTCGTCAAGAGGCCTGCCATTGTTGTTTCGCACTGAGGCATAGGACCCACTAGAGGCCATTGTTTCTCCAGCTCAAGTGGGCCTGTCTGGTTCGCACTGGAAGAATGAGGGTGCCATGCGTGAGTTCCCAAGTATAAAAGAACTACTGGTTCTAGGAAGGGCTGGGATTTTAGCAGTAATGCAGAGTAAATAAACATTTTTCACCACCTCTGGCTCCATGTGATTTTTAAAGGTCAAGAGCTGCCATTACAGTATTTTAAAAGCTTCAAATTACATTTAAAGAATGTATCACTAAACTCACAGAAACCTTATCAGAATTGAGGAGCCCACTGTGATTGTTTGGTCCTTGAGTTTGTCATGGCTGGAAGGTGGGTTGGAAGAGGAATGCAGATACCTGTTGTTTCTGATAACCAGCAGTGGGCTCAAAGCCTTCCAAATTTCCCTTTGAAATATAGAGAGGTTTGAGACATTTCGATTTCAAAATTTCATACCATCAACATTGCAGGTCAAACATTTAGGACAAAAAAAGGACAGACTCTGAGAGCCTTTCCTGATAAACAAGGTCTAAATGCAATGAGCAAGCATGTCCCTGTGCAACCTCCAAATGTGTACTAGAGAACTAAAGGTAGAGGGAGATTTCTTTTTTAAATTAAAGAATAAAAAGATTACTTCAAGGAAGTGTGGAGTAACAGCAGAAAGACTTCCTCAGCAACTGAGGTTTTCAGATTTCAAATTACGAGCCCTTAGATCACGGCTGCTGAGCTAAAAATCAATTCTATATTTTCTGAGCTAATACTAAGGATTGCACTTAACAGACACAGAGACTAATAAGGTATGCAGAAAGAGTAAAGCCGCACACACACACATTCAGCCCTTGGTTTTGGCCATGATCCAGCACAATGATGTTTCCACCAGATTTGAAAAAAATCAATAACATCTGTGGTATAATGGTTAATTAAGGCAGCCCTTCAGCAGAGCTCAGGAGGAGAGGCTCGGCCTGAAATTCAGACAGCTGAAGCTTGATTATCAGGAAAGAATGCTTTTTTAGCTATGAGTGGATAGGCCAAAAGCTGCAATGTGCCGAAATGGGGAGAAAAATTGCTTTTATTTTAACTTTCTTTAAGTAATCAATACATGCTTTTCACCTGCATTAGGGCACTGCTCAGCACCAAAGCCTGTTACTCCACTTCAGCATAAATTCTAGCTACTGTCTTTTGAACCTCGGGTTTAAAAAGGAGCCCCCATCCCCTCTAAAGCCAAAGAAAAAGTAGCAAAAGAAAAGAATATTCAGGTTTGGGCATGTGTTCTTGAAACCAGTTAAAGCTCTGGCTCTAGGATGGTCCAAAGGGTTTAATCTGTAAGCTGTGCTCAAAGCTGACCTGACCTTGGGGTATACAGAGGTCACAGCCAAAGCACTAAGACTGCGCAGTGAAACTACTACACACCCTCAAGGAAACCGGGAAGAGCAAGGTCCAGTTTCCCCTCCTTTTCGTCTTCCTATTTTGCATGCCATGCTGGGGATGCTTTCTTTACCTTTCAAAGGACAAAGGTCAAGGCACCAAAAGAATGTCTCCTGGCCATCAGGGCAAGGTCAGCAGATGACTCCTCTAAAGAAATAACTTGGCAGTGCTCCCATTTTCTTGGCACTTTGTTTGCCTTCTCTTTGTGCAACTGTTCCTGAACAGCAGACTGTGCATCTATGTATCATCATTGTCCAATTTCAAGAAGCATTTCCAAAACTGCATTGCAGAAATCTCTGGACTGCACAAGTCTCCACAAGAATGCTATGTATGACTGGTTTTTTTTTCCCCATTCATCATGTTTTCTTCAGTGCCAAGCATGTGTCCATCTCTGTGCTGGGTGGCTCATAGCCTGTGTGCTTGTGAACAAACATCAGAGTGAGGGTTGGAGTGTCTAGGGGCTATGTCACTGTGCTAGAATATTAGACGACGAGACACAGAAGAAAAAGGCAAAAAAGATATTCTCTGTTTCCAAACACTTGTGTGAGTTACAGAGTAATTTAGAGGACACTTACAGAAGAACTGATACCGACGTCTTTTAAATTTTCAGAGCCAGTCTTTGCATTTTTACCATCTGTCCTTGTTTAAAGGACTATCAGGGCAAACACCTTCGTTGGGGGGCTGGAGAGATGGCTTCGTGGTTAAGAGCACTGGCTGCTCTTGCACAGGATCTGGGTTCAGTTCCCAGCATCCACATGGCAGCTAACAGCTGTCCATAACTCCAGGGGATCACTCTTCCGGCCTCCTCAGGGCATTGTATGAACCAGTGTACTTGTATGCATGCAGGTAAAACATTCATACACATAAACAAATAAAAACAGAACTAAAACAGACCTACCTACTTTGGGCTTGACCTACTAGTTCAAAACTGTAATTCTAGCTACTTAAAAGGCAGAGGCAGGAAAATTGGAAATTTAAGGCCTCCTTGGAGCACAGAGTGAGTTCAAGTTCAGCCTAGGTAGCGAGACCCTGTCTTAAAACTTTAAAAAAGTAAAGACAGAGCTATGGAGATAACTCAGGGTAGAGCTCTTGTCTAGTATCCATGAGGCACTAGTACCTGGTACCACTAAATAAATAAGCATTAAAAAAAAAAAAAAAAAACACCTCTTCTTTTATTGCGATCACGACCACGTTCTTTGACTCCATACTCACCGGAGGTTGGAATCCATGGGCGTTTTCCCTAAGTTTAATCATTCACTAACTGTCTCCGGGTCTCATTTTCATTCTATTATCTTTTCACCTTTTCCCAGACAGGTTTTTATTCCTTTCCTTTCTTTACAACTTCAAAATGTCAAAGTACATTTAAAGGAGCCAAGAAGCTGACCTCCCAATACCCCGTGTCTTCAGTATGTTTTAGGACTAATAATTACACCTAATAATTTTCATCATAACAATGTTGGTAAATCCTGTTCTTCCATTTACTGTGTGATTCCATACAAGTAATATGGGCTCTCTCGATTTCAGTTTCTGTATCTGAAAAATGGTTATGTGGACTCAATAACTTGATCTTTGTAAAGTGTCCAGAATTTTACCAGGCACAGAAGAACCAAGTCTGTGCTAAATGACCATAGTTATCAGCATTTATTTAGCATGCGCCTCTCTGATCTAGTTTATTTTTTGTTTTAATCTTATTAGTTAATTTTATGGCCTCAAATACAGTTTAGCTTTTCCCTGATTCCATATGGATCAATTCTCAGGGATCACTTTGATTTTCATTTTTGTCTTCAATGCATTAGCACCTCGTACTTACAGCCAATTTATTACTTCTAATTTTATATTTCATTATCCACATTTGAAAGCAATCTTTAAATTAAATTATGTTGCCATATTTTCTTTCTTACAAAAGGAATAACATTTGCCTTTTATCTTTTGTGAAGTTTCTTTGATTTTATCTCTCAAGGGCTGACTTTCTATTCTTACATTTTCTTTCTTGATTTAGTTGTTATGTTCTTCTTTGGTAAGCTGATATAATTACAAGTTTTTGCAGCTATTTAGTTAACACCACATATTTAATTCTTTTTGGAATAAGGCAGTTATAATTAATTGAGTAATATTTTTGATGCATGCATTTTAATTACCAATTTAGGCACTGTGCTATGTCTGGGAGTACCAAGACAGGATGTGTTTTGTTGCTATTAACAGAAATAACCACCTGGTTTAAGCACACTGAGGTTCATTCTCTTGCATAAAATAAGGGTATGAGAGTTCCGAGAAAACCATCAGGGATCCTAGAGTCCTTCTTCCTCTTCTAGGCTGGCTTCCCAGGGCATCTCATGGTATAAGATTGGTGGTGAAGCATTGCTACTACATTTCTATCTAAGGCAGTAGACTGAGAGGTGGAAGTAGACCTCCTTTCCTTAGGTACTCTTCCCAGAATTCTCATTTATCTATCCTCATATCTTACTTGCCAGCAATAGATTTTATTCTGGAGTCACTCATTTAGCTGAAAAGCTAGGATTCTAGGGCTAAGAAAGAGGTAGAGAATGAACATTGGTGTTCAACTAGTATTCTTGGTTACACTGAGAAGCTCGGAGCTCAGTGGGACTGAGAGACAGGCAACAGCTGTAATGCAGTGAAATGAGTGCTGGTTGGTTTTATGTGATGCTACTGGTACCTTCTTTCTTCACTTTCATTCTTTGACAGGATTCCATCTGTTGTTAAATTTCCTCAACCCTCCCCACTCCTTGTTTCCACCCATCTCCCCTGTCCCAGCCATCTCCCAGACTGAACTGGCATAGTGAAATGGGCCTTGATCTGATGCTCCAAAAGAGTCTCCATAGATTTTCAGGGATTTATGTGTCTCACCAACAAGTCACAAAGTCACAGAGGGTAAGCAGTAGGACTTGATTATCTTTAAGAAGAATGTGCTCAGCTTGGGAGAGATTCAATGGTTGCTGGCAGGATGACTTCCTATGCTTGAAAATGTGATTTTAAAAAATATTTATTTATTAATTTATATTTATTTATTTATGGGGTGGAGAGATGGCACAGTGGTTAAGAACACTGGTTATTCTTGCAGAAGACCCAGGTTTGAATCCCAGCACCCACATGACAGCTAACAACTGTCCATAATTCCAGCCCCAGGGAATCCAACAGCCTCTTCTGACCTCTGTGGGCATTACATGACTTGGGTGCACTTACCTACATGCAGGCAATCCACATATACACATAAAATAAAAATAAATAAAATTAAAAAAACATTTATTTTTGTTTTATGTGTATGTGTTGCCTGCATGGATGTATGTAAGTGCACCATGTGTATGCAATGCCCATAGAGGCCAGAAGAGAGAACTGGAGTTAGGGATGATTGTTAGCTGCCATTTGAGTGCTGGGACCTGACGGGTCCTGTGGAAGAACAGCAAACCTGGGTACTCTGGAAGAACGACAAGAGCTCTTAACCAATGAACCACCACTGTGGCCCCCAAAACCTGATGTTAAAAAGAGCATTCAACAACTCCTGGCTTCTGGACCACTGAAGAATGTCTGTCTCATTCTTCGTGCTTGCCCATGGAAAATGGCTTCTCAAATGCTGGTCTTATGTTCACCCAAAAGCATGTAACGCTAGACACAGCCAACCTCTCTGGTTAACGTTTCCACATTGTTTCCTCTTCTAATATTCCTATTTTGGATTTTTGAATATGAGCAAAAGTGAAAGTGTTATTAAGAAAACGTTAATTTGATGTTTCTCTAAAGACCTTATAAATCATATATTGACCATGGGATTTCTTTTCTGTTTGTTAAGGAAAAATTAGGTAACTATGACACAGGTTTGTGCAGGAATAATGCACATTCCAGTGAAGACCAAACCGAGATGAAGTTTGCTTTGAAAATGATATTAAGTAATATGTTTATATGTTTTTGTTTACATATACTTATGTGAACATAAATGTTTCTATAATGTTCATTATGTCAATATATTTTCATTAAGATTTTCAAAGAAAGGACATAGCTTCTGTTTTTATAGTTAGGGAAGAAAACACACACACACACACACACACACACACACACACACACATATATATGTATGAAACTACAGGTGAAAATTTTATTGGAAAATATAAAGATATACATAATAAAGGGTTTATCTTAAACAGAGAGGCAGGTCATAAACGTTAGGAAGCATTTTAGATTTAAAAAAATCTAGTAACAGATATGTTGAAGAATAATTCATTTAGCAATAGCATCTGCAGAAAATAATGAGAAAATAGTAAGAAGGAGCACTGGGCTACAATGAATTGAACAATACAGCTAAAGTGATACTGACCTGTCATAATATCTTGATACTTGAATATTCAAAGCCCGCAGGTCAAATAAATTTTGTCACTAAATTTAATTTGCTTATAAAGGAAACTCATTTAATTTTTATATTTTAGATTCATTTTACTTAGTAGAGTACTACAATAAATTCCTGGCCATTTCAATAGAAAGATCATCATTTAGGGGCTATGCACTAGATAGTCGTAGTTGTCAACTTGACATACCTGGGTAGAGGGAACCTCAAATGGGGACTTTCCTCCGTTGTTCTGGCCTATGGCCATGTCTATGCAGTATTTTCTTGATTGTTGCATGATGTGGGAGGGCCCATCCCACTGTGGGTGGTGCCACCCCTGGGCAGGTTGTTCTGTGTTGTATAAGAAAGCAGGTTAAGCATGAGCCGGGGGAGCAAGCCAGTAAGCAGTGTTCCTCCATGGCCTGTGCTTCAGCTCCTGCCTCTAGGTTCCTGCCCTGAGTTCCTACCTTGGGCTCCCTGATGAACTTGGGAGATGTAAGCCAAATAAACCCTTTCCTGCCCAAGTTGGTATTGATCAGAGTGTTCTGTCATAGCAATTGAAAGCAAACTAGAACAGATTACCTATATTACAGAGGATTTTACTCTTCAGCGTGCTTTGTTCTATTTTTGAAGCTTAGCCATTGTATACAAAATACACCATCAGAACTAAATAGTAATACCTGGCACTGCTTGTCTCAAAAGCCGACCATATATATTAACAAGTTAATGTAAATATGATTTAGCAATGCAAGTACCATATAAAATAATTCCCACTTTACAGATAAAGAAATAAGGTAAAATCTCTGAAGGTAATATTGTCTCAGAGAAATGTGGGAGTTGGGGAATTCATTCTTAGATCCCAAAAATAATTTGTGAAGAGTGTATCTTTAATTTTTGAAAGCTTTCTTACCAGTAATCCAGATAGTAGAATCAGCTCAATATAAATTACTTGTGCCTGTCTTGAGAAAGTATTAGGGACCTGCTGTGCCATATCTGGCTCGTTGGTTAGTTATCCTTGAGCACTGCAATATACCCTGATTTATGGCCACCCGTCTTCCTTGCCATGTAGTCTCTCTATCTCTCAATTTTGTCATATGTCAAGTTTACAGAAGTTTTATTCTTATCTCACATGCTCCTAGGACATAAAGGTTGTGTATAAAAATTCAGATAAACCTATCTCTTCTGTCTTCTGTATGGCATGTTCTTATTACCCACTTTCCTAAAGACAGAAAAAGATAGTCTCTCAGTGACTAAAACTGACAGCTCATTGCCAACATATTGGAGGAATTGTTTTAACTAACTCTAAGACTGAGGAAGCTGTAAGGAGAAAAAGAGTAAAGCCCGTGATACATCTTAACAAAGAAAATAGCACCGCATTTCTGTAATCAAACTGTATAATCAATGATAGACTTATACAACAACTGTTACTAAGGGCTTTCTTTCTTGCCCCAGAATGACTTGCTACTCAGAAATATTAATACAGTGTCTTCCCCTTACGCCTTAAATGTGAAAGTGAGAGACAAGCCATCTTGACCTCATGGGCACATGCACGTGGATGAGAAGTCAACACTCCAAGGGTTACAGAACACAAAGATGGTTGAACTTCTAGGCCAGTCCTGAAAGTATCTGCTATAGACGGGATTGGCAGATAGTAAATTCACAAATCATCCAAGTGGCTTTCTGTTACTGATAGCATACATAAACTAGTGAGAAAGGACACACCTCAACCTGGATTATCTCCTCTAACTCTGAAAAAAAGAACGGGGCAGCTTCACACTATTTTAAACTAATTTTTTTTTTTTTTTTGAGACAGAGTGTCACTATGTAGCACCAGCTAGTCTGGAACTCACTATATAGAACATTCTGGACTCAAACTCACAAAGATCTGCCTGCCTCTGCCTCCTAAGTCCTGGGATCAAAGGCATGCATGCACATGCCAGGCTAAGTAATTTTTATTTTTTTGATTATTAAAGTAATTAATGTGTCTTGTAGAATATATAGAAAGTTCAGAAGTACCCAAGGGAAAGATTAAAATCACCTATAGTCTCACCAGCCAGAGATATTTTACTACATACACGTCTTTCTCTGCACAAATATTCATAGCTTTTTAAAAATTTAAACAAATCCAAAATTTGTTTTACATATTGTCTTCTTTTCTATGTATATGAATTTTTATGTATTGAGGTATTTGTCTACTGTAATACAATTTATTTTAAGGACTATGTGGTATCTCATTATATATTATATTAGCATTTAATTACTCTCCTACTATGAGTCAAGTAGACCATCTCCAAACTTTCATTAGTATAAACAAACACAAAGTTATTAATGTGTACCTAAGATTATTTTTATATATGTTTATAAAATTAGAATTATTGGAATCAAGTATATATGTATATACTACATACACATACATATATACATACACATATGATTTTTGATAGATATATATTTCTAAATACACAGTAGTCTTTCAAAACTACTATAAAAAGTATATGCTTGCTAACAGTGTGATAAAAGATCAATTTCCCTGAAGTAGATACGCATTTGGAGGAAGCTAAATATTGCCCCGTGATTGACCTCATATTCTCTCAACTATTTACATTCTGAAATTATCTTTCCAAGAGATCCATAAGAAGTAAAGTGGTGATTCTGGTGAAGACCAGCAGTGGAGCATGAGAGCTTTGCAAGTAGACTCCTCGCTGATAAATAGTCTGGACTGGGGTAGATGGGATTATTTTTGGTGACTAGTTGCCTGTATATTTCAAGGGCAACCAAGTTGCCAAATGAGAATACCCCATTTAAGTGTATTACAGCCAAAACAGACTCAATACTTTGGATGGAAATGGTATGTAAAATATTCTTCCTGTGCACTTCACTCCTATAAAAAAGAGATGGCATGTTCTACAGAAATAACACATAAGACAGCATCAGATTTCTGATCCTCAAAGGAGGTTCTAAAATTACACATTCAGAGTAACAGTGTATAAAGGGGCAAGGTCAAGTCCCACTAAGTTATACTCACTGTGCAGCCAAGTTGTCTCATATATGAGGCCTTAGAGTCTTAGATCAAAAGTGCGCTATGGTACTGCTCTAGTGGTAATGCATCCACAATTACATGAGCACTCTACACATATTATAATATGCTACATGCCCAGAATCATCTTTATCAATGAGGTCAGTATGAATTCCATCAATGATTTCTATCATCAAAGAATATATTTTTTAGATTAATATAATTATTTTTGGTCTTTTTGAGACAGGGTCTCCCTGTAGCCCCAGCTGGCCTGGAACTCACTATGTAGACCAGGCTGGTCTTGAACTCACAGAGATCTGTCTACCTCTGCCTCCTGAGTGTTCAGATTAAAGGCGTGCACCACCACACCTGGCCTAAATCAATACAAATTTTAATGTTAAAAAAAATCTACTGGAAATCCAGTCAAACATGATACACAGGCTGACAAGAGATGATATAAATATAGTTCACAGCCTGAAATCTGCTTTCGAATCAGAACTTCTCAGGAGAGATTAATGCAGAGCTACAAGGCTCTGAATCCATGCTGCTGAGCTCACTCACCCCTGGCTGGCTGGGAAGAGTGGGGATCTGACTAAAGCAGCAAATTCTGTTTTATAGCTCTCACCTACTAGGACTGACCTCCTGTAAGTCAGAAGGAACAGTGTACCTAAGCCTCACTTTAGGAACTTGGAGCAGGGCTGTATCTCTGGGAACTAAGAATGTTCAGGAATTATGATATGCACTCTAATGGACCTTGACAAAATTAGAAAATCTAAATTGGTGGTTGTTAAATGGCACCCGCATCCAGCAGGGTCAGTCCTCTAATTATGGGATTGACTGCTCTTTTTTTGCCTTTGTCATCCCAATTAGATTTTGATGTCATCTAGGTATTCGAAGCAGGCAGTCATTTTAAAACTATAGCAATGTCTTTTAGCATCAGTTATTAACTAAATACTAGAGTTTAAGAATTTGTCCTTCTAGATGAAAAGCAGTATATAGTTCGCTTGATTTTTAGCCTATCTAAAATGAAAGCGAATGGGCTGGCAGCAAAAGGAGGTAATTTAGCCAGAATTCCTGTGCTCTGTACTTGAGCTATAAACAGAGTCTTTGCAAGGGCCTTGTGCTCTTTTAAACTTTAATAACTCAGATTGTGCGTATTAGAGGAACAATCTGTAAACGGTACTCAAAAGTAAATGTATTAAATTTTAGGACAACTACATTACACAATTGCACACAATATGTACTCATTTCAGATCCTGTGACAAATGAAATATGGCTAGCAGAATTGAAGTTCATGAAAGCTCTAAGAAGAAAATTGAATTTGCCTTTAAATTCCATTTACAGTTTACCATCATGTCTACCTCGTATGCTTTTGAAGTTAAGTTTAAAAATGGCCCAGAGACTTTATAAAGATCCTGTACTTGAATTCAGTGATAAGTATAGTTAGTGCATCACACTGTCAGCAAAAAATAATATATCTGCTTATTTTGGTTGCTTTTAAAACAGCTTCAGAAGTATAGAGAATCTCCACAGTTGGCACAATGCAGTAAACAAGAATAAAATGAAATGTCTGAAATGGGAGCCTAGTTCTCTGTGTTGTCAATAGCTTGCTGAATGATCGACGAAATCAGTTTTCTCCTGTCCTTTAAGACTTTTTTCACCCTATGCTAAAAAAATAGGGTTACTGGGATATTTTTTACCCACAGGTATATGTCCATATGTGTATGTGTGGACTAAGAAATGGCGAATCCTCTATACTTTTCTAGTTAAAAGTCTGTTCTTCTATATCACAATACAAGGACAACACATAACAAAAAAGCACAAAACAAAATGGACTGTAGCTATTTTCTGCCTATTTCAAAACAGGAAGTTGCAAAATCTAAGCCCCCACATCTACTAAAAAAATTCGGGTGTGTGCATTTGAGAGGGAGAACAAGAATGAGGCTACTCTTGAAGCCCTTGCTGAATACATAGAGCCAAGAGCTGGGACAGAATTACACAACCTGCATGGATTGCTTTGGCTGGTCTCTGTGTGCTTTGTGAAGTGATTCATTTCCTGTATTTGGTCAAGATAGGGAAAAGTTGTGCACACACAAACGTGATGTAGCTTTTGATCAGAAAAGTTTATCAGATAAGTGCATAAGATTTCATGATAGGTATGGAGAGCATTTTAGTGCTTGAGATCAAGGCTGGCAGGAAAAAATGCTGTACCCCTAAGGTGTCCATATTTCTAGTCTCCACTTTGGGAAACCTTTTCTCTATCTTATTGTCTTCGTGGAGAGCACAAAGTGTTCTGCTCAGTCCCAACCTTCTTCATGAAGGAATCTCAGAAGCATCTTCACTCTAAGTTGAACGTTTTTTTAGATCCCCCGGTGACATTACATTTTAACAGGAGATGCC
Source organism: Nannospalax galili (assembly GCF_000622305.1). Lineage (NCBI taxonomy): Eukaryota > Metazoa > Chordata > Mammalia > Rodentia > Spalacidae > Nannospalax > Nannospalax galili. The sequence goes on along the minus strand of NW_008336020.1, from coordinate 102,036 downwards.
CGCTCAAGAAATAATCCTCTAATTGAATGATTTCAGACAGCTCTGGAGATGGGGAAGAACTTGGAGGAAATGAATACAAAGGAGCGTGAAGGCTTCTGAAAACGGGAAATTCTGGGGTGGAGATTCCTCTTCTTCGTGAACCACACTCAGCAGCAAGTGTTCACCTCAAGTCAGTCCAGGATTGCAGGCAGAGTTTTAGAGACAGCCTGGAAATGTAAATGCTTAAGTGATAGATGAGCTTCAATATTTGAAGTAATTGGGTGATAATTACTTCTCTGATGGTTTCTCTTGGCAGTACTTAGCAAGGCTGTGGCAACCTGAAAATTGTGGAAACAGTTAATATTCAAATTGCTATCAATTGTAGAACACCCAATGAACCTGGCCTATTAATTTTAGGGATGAAACTTGAGGGCACCTTGTTTCAAGACAGACAGGAGTTTCTTACTTAGGAGGACTTAGTCAATTTTAGTCTGAACATTAGGTTGAATCTTAGCATCTTTGAAGGCATGGAATGATAAAAACTCATTTGTGTTTATCCTAGTTTTGAAATGTTTTATTAATGTTCTCTAGGTTTTGGTATAAAATATCTTTCTAAAGAAGTAGAGATCTGGGTCTATTGAAATATATTAATATGTCTATTCTATTTTTTTTTCATTAGGAGCTTTCAAAACATATGAGATTGTTCTAAACTCTCCTGGTTGACCTACCTTGGACAGCATTGTACTCAAGCCCCTTTATGATTAGTACAGATAGCCAGACTACCTTAAACCAAAGGCCTGTTGAAAAACACTATCAATCCAAAGTGCCGGAGCCACAGCTCTTTCTCCAAGCTCCCCACTGCCATTTGGGAGAAAGAAAACACTGCAAATTTTGATGTCATAGGAAATACTTTCAGAACGCTCAAGAAATTTACAGCATTCTGAATTTTTTAAAAGTTTACATTCAAATGTTAATTAGTACTTTTTGTTTCTTACTTAAAAATATCAATTGGCTACACAGGTTTGATTGGGATCTCCAGTAGGGAATCTGGAAATTTCCGCTTGATCACCTATGCTTTACCATGAGCTCTGACGTCAGCCACTCTAGCCCCAGCTCTCCTACCTGATCTCTCAACTTGTTTTCTCCTCTGTAACAAGTAAAATTAAGACAAAATATAGAGGCAATAGAACTAATATGTATCATTGAAAATAAATTCCTAATGGACAGGAAAACAAACCCTACCCACCCCCGTTGTAATGTAGTCATGAAGAGAAACTCCTCCCTTAGACCAGGGGCCGGCAACCCAGCTTTTCCTTTGTCTCTGCGGTCATCATTCAGTATTCTACTGACATCAGCACTTCTTCCAGATAGGATCCTGAAAGGATTAATTAAAAAAAACAAAAAACAGAAAAACGTACTTGAATTATCTCTGTGCATCTAAGGAGGGGTTAACAAATATCAGGTTCCTTAATTCTTAAGTCAAATGCAGCACCAACAGGGATCACACTTAGGAGAGGAGTGCAGAAGTGTGCAGTGATCCCATCCCTCTCGCTGGGTCTGGAAAAGCCCCTGAGAACTCTCACAGGGCTCAGGTTGCCCGAGAATTTGATGAAATAATGCAATGTTGAAGTGTTGCACTTACTGAAATGCTTAATTTTCTCTATTATTATTCTACCATTCTTAAAGCATGGTGAGATGTAGCTTTGATTGATGTTGGGAATGACTCTGCTCTTAAACACTGAATAAGGTTATGTGTGCTGGTAAGGGGAATCTTGGGTTAGTGTATTTTTATTGAGCAGTTTGGAATTTGCAGCAGATTTTAAAACACAAGAGATCTTTCCTTGTCTTCTTGTTACATACTGATTTTCTGAATTTGAGGGTGCTGAATAATCCCCAATTCCTGCTTTACAACCTCCCTATATGCAGTGAGCCTGAATAGAGGTCCTTGGGGGACATTCTTATCCTCTAGGATACCCATTCCATCTGTACATAGTTCTGACTGCCATAAAGTATTCCTCTATGATCCAAGTCAGAAGCTGCCTCTTTGAAATTATTTTTAAAATCTTGTGGGACAAAATATAATTTTATGATAATAACATTCATTTACATTTATATGGTGAATGGCCATGTATGCACTGCCTGGATTCTTCCATCACTGTCTGGCTGTGTTCGGTCACTGGCTGTCTAGTCAGCTATTTGCCCCTCCAGCCGACATGAATCTGTCTCTCTC
>NW_008336020.1:91393-99813 GCF_000622305.1 Nannospalax galili | reverse complement strand
CTACGCAGGCATTGCACGACATGGGTGCACTTACCTACATGCAGGCAATACACTCATACACATAAAATAAAAATAATCAATAAATATAAAAAATTTTATATATATATATATATATATATATATTTCAAACTGTAAACATCACCATACTTCGTTCTAAATACTGGAGCGTTTGTTATTTTAACTAGAGTTCAATATTACCATGCCCTTTTCAGGCAAAACATACATATAATGAATTACAAAATTCTTGTGAACATAAACTACACTGAGTTTTGCTAAGTGCAACACCTGTGTAACTTACATTTCTATCAAGACATGGAACACTACCACTAACCCCAGGAAGCATCTAAACTGCTTTCCAATAGGGGAGCTCTGTCGAGTCTTAAGTTCATACTCCTGAACAGGTGAACTGTTCTATGTAAAGCTTCTTTCTTTCAGCACAATGCTTTTGAGATTTGCCATTTCACTTGTGTATTACTTGCTCATTTTTACTGCTAGCTACTGTTATACTTTATAATGTACCAGTTTAGGGCTGGAGAGATGGCTCAGTGGTTAAGAACACTAGTTGTTCTTTCAGAAGACCTGGGCTCAAATCCCAGCACCCACATGGCAGCTAACAGCTGTAACTCCAGTTCCAGGGTCTCCAACACCTCTTCTGTCCTCCACGGGCATTGCACAACACGGGTACACTTACCTACATGCAGGCAATACACTCATACAGATAAAAAAATAATAAATAAAATGTACCAATTTAGCCATCTTCCTGTTGGTGAACATGGTTTTTGAGTACTTTGAATAAAGTTGCTATGGACATTTTTTTATTATTTATTTTATGAGTATTATACCTGCACGTATGTAAGTGTACCCATGTAGTGCGGTGCCCACAGAAGCCAGAAGAGGCTGTTGGATCCCCTGAAACTGGAGTTGTGGACAGTTGTTAGCTGCCATGTCAGTGCTGGGAACTGAATCCAGGTCCTCTACAAGAGCAGCTAGTGCTCTTAACCACTGGGCCAACCTCTCCAGTCTCCTATGGACATTCTTCTACAACTCATTTTGTGAGCATAAGATTTCATTTCTTTAAGGTAAATACCTCTGTATGGGATTCTAGGTCTAAAATGACATATGTTTGATTTTTAAGAAACTCAAACTCTGTTTAAAACGGTTGTACCATTTTACATTTCCAATAGCACACATGAAAGTGCAGTTGCTGTATATCCTTCCCAGTGTTCAGTGTTGGTCTTTTAAATTACAGACATCCTGGTAAGTATGTAGTTATATTTCCTCATATAGCAATATTTTATAGTGTGGCATTAATAAATACATCTTTATAATGATTTCTTCCATTGCTTCTGTATTTGAATATTTTTGTTTTGTTTTTACCAGTTCCAAGATCAATGAAATATTCACTTATACCTTCTTATAGATTTTTGCTTCTTAAAACATTTTTATTATGCTATTCATATAATCTTCAAAATATTTTGCTCCTTGTATTTCTGTCGTAATTCACTTTATGAATCATTTAATCAACTTAATGTTGATTGACTAGAATCTTCTGAAAAAACATATTACTTCAATATTGCTTTGTAAAAATTATCTCAAAATGTAGCAACTTAGAATGACAAAATAACCTTTTATTACCTCGACTTCTGTGGAGTAGACTGGTTCAATAGTTTGAATTCCGCTCTCCTAGGAGGCTGCAATGGAGATGGCAGCTTAGTCTGTAAGTCTTGTGAGACTTGATTAGGCCAGAGAATCTGTTTCCCAGTGAGTCTCATGGAGTCTGCAGGTGTCTTTAAAACCATCACAAATGGTTGATATATTGTTGATAATTGACATTTTTCCAGGTCCTTGGCTTGAAACAGCTACTTCTCATCATGTAAAGCCTTTGATTCCTGGGGTTGGAGAGATGGCTCAATGGTTAAGGTTAAGAGGATCTTTTGCTCTTGCAGAAGACAAGGTTTGGATTCCATCATCCACGTGGTGGCTCCCAATCATCTGTAACTCCAGTCTCAGGGGATCCAGTGCCCTTTTCTGGCCTCCACAGGCAACTGTGCGCACACTCATACACATGAAACTTTTAAAAATGTGATTACCAGGCTCCTAATAATTTATGTTTCTGAATGGTTGGATAATTTGTCATGTTCTTTCAGCAGAATCCTACTTTCTTTTATTAGCCTGCTCATGTGATAACCAATACTGATCAATTTTCAAATGCTAGGCCATTTTTATATTATTAAAATATATCATACCTAATTAAATCATTTTAAACAAACGATAGACTTTAATTTGCTGGTCTTTTAATCTAAATTTTTGTTTCAGTATTTATAAGCCACTATTTTGTTTTACACATATCTTTTACTTTTTAAAAATACTTTATTTTTTAAACTTTCTGTGTATGAGTGCATTGCTTTCATGTAGGTAGGTGCACCTGTGTCTTGCAATGCCTTCAGAAGTCAGAAGAGGGTGTCAGAGCTCCTGGAACTGGAGTTATAGATGGTTGTTAGCTACCACGTGGGTACTGGGACTCGAACCCCAGGTCCTCTGCAAGAGTAGCCAGTGCTCTTAATCTCTGAGCCATCTCTCCAGCCCCTTACACATTTCTTTTAAGACACATTTAATTAAAACTTGATACTGGACACAGAGTATAATACATTTCATAAATATTGATGTTTTATGTGGCTTTAGACCCAGAATCTTGTTAAACTTATTCTTTAAAAAAAAATTCACATATTTCAGGGATTACATTTCCATTGATTATTTAGGCTTGATTTTCCATTGATTATTTAAACTTGATTCTATTTAAACAATCTGAACATATATTGTTGGTCTTTTAATGCTACAGTTTCTACTTTTGATCCATATTTTATTATTTGAAATGTACTTTCAAGTCAGCTTTTCAGAAAGGATGGTTTCTATGTAGGTGATGTCACTGGTCTGCATCATCAGCAGCCTCTGCATCCAGGAGCCCCATAGCACTATTGCAGTGGGGGATTTTATAATCATAAGGCTCTCTCTTATCAATGTGTGATGGCTATCAGGTGAAGTTTGACAAGACATGCACTTGGGCAGGTTCTAAATGAGTAGAAACTTGCTTTGGGGAGTGGGTTTGTTTTTTTTTAATGGATATGTGAAAATCTGAGTTCGATGCCAGTGGACCTTTGAGTTAATAGGATTCAACCTACAGTGAAGAGACAACGAACCGAGAGGCCGTTATACAGAGGCCATTTGGGGCTCATTTATGTAACTATTTTTAGTGATTTTCCTGAACCAATTTGGTAAAACCTGTATTCTTCATCATGCGTGGCCACCAAAATATCTGCTAAATTGAGTTAGTGTTCAGATTCTTCAGAGCAGTAAAGCTCCTGGACTCAGCTGAGGAACTAGTTGGCGTCAAGGCATGCCTTCAGTAATCCAACAGGGAGCTCTGCACCTCTGTGGTAGCCTTCACCTCCTGCTCCTGCAGAGCCTCGCATGTGCATGGGCTTCAAGATTCAGGCTTCTGAGGACAGTGTCAGAGGTCTTCACATCTCTTTATGGACACCATATTCTCCTGTTTGCCCCTTTGAGTTTAGTCAGCTTATTCTCTGTAACCTTTATTGCCACCCGAACAGCTACAGTGCTGAGCAACTGTCAGTAATTATTTGGTTGCTTTTTTTGGTTTTGTTTTGATTTGGTTTTGTTTCTTCAGACAGGTTCTCCCTGTAGCCACAGGTGGCCTAGAACTCACTATGTAGACCAGCCTAGCCTCATGCTGGGATTAAAGGCCTGCACCACCACACCCCACAAATGCCCCTAGGAAATGACAGCACTTAAGATTTGAGTCAACTCAAAGACACGTTCAGGTGCCTGTGGATTTCTACAGAAGTGCCAGTCAGGTCAAGCAATGGTGATTCCCTGTTCTCTGAAAATGAAACTCCAGATCCAATTCTCTTGCCTATAGTGGCTGCTGGGTAACTAGCTCTTGATAGTCAATGCCACCATTGAGTCAGGGAGAGGGACAGGAAAGTCTTAGATTCAGCCGTTTTCCTTTTTTTATTTTATTATTTTTATTTTTATGTGTATTAGTATATTGCCTACATATATGTAAGTGTACCCATGTGGTGCAATGTCCACGGAGGTCAGAAGAGGGTGTCGGATTCCCCTGGAACTGGAGTTATGGACAGCTGTTAGCCACCATGTGGGTACTGGGAATTGAACCTGGGTCCACTGCAAGAGCAGTCAGTGCTCTTAACCGATAAGCCATTTCTCTAGCCCTCTCAGCCATTTTTCTTAAATAAATGCTCTTAAAGCAACTGCAGGGGGACAGGGTGGGGGTGGGTAGATTGGAGGTCTTCCAGCTGCAGGGGAGTGGAATAGAGTCACGATGGGTGGGACGTGACTTACCAGGATCCTAAGAGGGCCGGTCTGTGTCAGGCAGATCCGGAGTCCAGGAGAAGGTAGGGGTGGAGACCGCCTGTGGAGGGACTTAGCAAACTATGCTAGCGGATTTAGCTAGTCTGGATTAGGAAGTTAGTCCAGAGATCTGAGGCAGAGGTCACGTGCTAAATATAGAGCCTTATATTTACAGACAAGTATACCATACACCACTCATCAAAGAAGCTTCTGTTTGCAACAGATGGAGGATACTGCAGAGTTCCACAATGGGTCACACAGAAAATATACATCTGAGAGATGCCCAGTCCTAGATGACACATCTACAGTGGAACCTCTATACCTAAGGCTTATGGAGCATAGAAGAACAGGGGTAGAAAGAATACTAGTGCACCCCTCAACTCTCACTGGCGATGCTTCCTTATACAACAGAGTGCAATGCACATAGAAGGCCACAACTGGATATTTTAGAGAATAAGAGACTGCAGAGTGTGTGTGCCTGGATAGGACTCTTATATTAAACCTCACCTACCTGCGGTTCAGGGACCATTGCAGAAGAAGGGATAGAAAGATTGTAAGAGGCAGGGTTGGTCCATGAACACAGGGAACCAGGCTTTCAGGCCACTGGAAGCTTGCTCATGTGAACTCGTGGCAATGCTGGCATCAAGAACAAGATCCATGACAACTCAATCAGACAAGGGCCCAGAGTGGAGTGAGGGAAACAATTGGCTTTCCCTAGCCTGGGGACTGTTGGAGAGGGAGAGTAGGCCTTCCTTAGGCTCTCTAGATAGACTGACTAGACTCCAGTGGATGAACTTGCACCAAAGGACATCTGGTTACAAATGCTTGACTGGATAGGACTTAACATGTATGGCAGAATACATGAGACCTAGTTGCGGGGATGGGCGCATTGATGGGGGCGGGGGGTTTAACTTTGATCAAAAACTGTTATATGAAATGTAAAAAAGCTCAATAAAAATATTTTTTAAAAATTGCAAAACTTTTGGTTAATTTTCAGAACTCTGGAAATGTTGATTTTGACTTTTGCCAATTTTCTCATTTTTCCTGTGGAGGAGCAGTCTTCCAAAGTACTTACCGTTTCTGGTGTTAACTGTCATTTATTCTTGGACCTATCCCGTTAGGCTCTTGTTCTCTGCATCACCCAAATGACACTTGCCAAGGTTGTCCATGACCTCCAGTGAACTGTACATCTTATGTTTGCTCCTTCTGCAAACATTCTATTCATATTGTCCTGAAGCGCTTTGGTCATAGTAGATGGCTTTCCTTTACTTCACCATGCGCTTCTCTCCTCCCCCAAAGTTAGCATCTCGAATATGCTAAGCTTGTGTTTTCACAGTGAGAGACAACCCTGATCTTTTTAGGAGAGTTGTTGTCAACTCTCTTATCTTTAAACACCAGCAGCTTAGTCCACAGAGTTCTCTATCGACGCTCACTATTGTTAATAGTATCTAGTGCTATAACTCCAAATACCAGCTAGGCATTGTTAGCTCCTTGAACGTCTCTCCTCAGTTTGACCCATGTGTACCCTATTTCCTACTTCACATGTCTGCCTGGATAAGCAACTCACTTTAAAAAATATATATATATACAATTTCCAGAGCTAAGCTGCATCTCATTCAAAACTGGCTGTAAATTTTTAGGTTTACAGCTGAATTAATACAGTTATACAACATTCTGCTCAGTATAAACCCTATAAGACATAAAATTAATTTAACCTTTAAACTTTAAAAAAGATCTCCATTTCATTTTAAAATTTACTGTTTCTTACAGAAATACTCATTGTTTTTGCTAATAACACTTAGATGTTGGTGCTTGCATCTCTAGTCTGTATGTATCTGATGATTACTAGTCATGGTCTGTTGCACTAGGATCCTTGGCACCTGTGTATAGATATAAAGTCATTAGGTAGATTTCAGTGGTAATGTTTATCACCTCTACTACTTAACATGATGTAAATTTTTATGCTTCCTCCTCAAATATAACTCATTTTTTTAATTTGTTGATTTTTTTGTGTGTATATCACACAGAACATCCCAAACCATCTTATTCGTCTACACAGCCACTTCCCAGAAGGCACTGCCCATAGCCCCCCCACTAGAGACCTTGTACTGTCTTCCCTGCTACTCATTTTAACGTAGATGTTCAGAAGTAAACTTGATTTCTTCCTTCACCCGTACCGCATGTGCTCCTCCACAGTCTTCCCCTCTTCACCGATTGTGAGCTCTGTTCTCAAAGAACTTGAAGTTGTCCTCAACTTCTCTCCTTCTCTTAGGTCATATTCAGTTTGTGAGTAAATTGTGTTGGCTTTACTCTCAAGATTTATTCAGAATCCCATCTTTTCTCTCCGTTGCCTTTTGCCAGTTTCCTGCTCCAATCTACCGCTACCTCTTGCCATAGCTATTGTAGTTGATCCGCAGCTCATCTTCCCTCCTCTATCCTTGCTTCTCCTTCCACAGTCTACTCTCAATAACGTGGCCCTATAGAAGGATGCTTTAAAAATCAAAACGTCATGCCTTTCACCCAAGCTTTTACTCTGCGGTAAAAGTCAATGTTCCCCTGAATGGCCTATGGCATCTATACAATCCAGCATCCATTACACCACTAAGGTCAGCTTCCCTCTCCTCACAGCCTGCCCCAGCCACATCTGCCTCCTTGTTGATTCTGGCAACCATGCTTCTGTCTAGTGTCTTTTGAACTTGCTGCTTCCTCTCCCTGGTACCCAAGATGTTCTCATGAATTTTAGGTCTTAGTTTAACAAAGCCTTATCAGTGAGGTTTTATATGGCCACTGTTCTAGTTTGATTCTCCATTGCTGTGACAAAACATGGACCACGACCAACATGGGGAGGAAAACGTTTATTTGTCTTACATCTCCCAGGTCATATAGTTCATCAGGGAGCCCAAGGTAGGAACTCAGGGCAGGAACCTGGAGGCAGGAGCTGAGCACAGGCCATGGAGGAACACCTGTCACTGGCTTGCTCCCCTGGCCCCTGCTCAGCCTGCTTTCTTCTGCAACATAGGGCCACCTGCCCAGGGATGGCACCACCCACAGTGGGCTGGGCTCTCCCACATCACACAACAATCAAGAAGATGCCTCATAGACATGGCCACAGGCCAGTCCAATGGAGGCAGTTTTCCAGTTGAGGCTCCCTCAACCCAGGTGTGTCAAGTTGATGCTAAAGCCCCCAGCACAGCCACCATCTTAGGCAGCGGCAGCCATCTTCTCCCCAGGTGCTCTTCCCCCTTCCTCTCTGCTTTTCCTTATCATTCTGGACATCATGTACATACTACAGTTTCAGGGTCAAACGTTTGTTCATGTCTCCTCCATCTGAAATGCAAGGTTCTCTATTTTGCCTACTCTTTTAATTTAATTGTCTAGAAAAGTGCTTAGTGGTACTTATTTGTTTTGAAACTGGCTTTAAACTCATATGCCCAGTGGGTCACAAAACAAAAGACTTAAAAGGGACCTTTAAGGGAGAGGGTGGAAGGGAGATAAAAGAGGGTCAAGGGTGAGACTAAACAGCATGTACTATATACATGTATAATATTATCAAAGAACAAATTCAGTTATTTAAAATGCGTGTCTGAAGGACACATGGATTAATGAAAATAAAGCCTTCTACCCTGCTCTAACCTGTGTTGGTCAACTGACATTCTTCAGGTTGTCAGGCATTGCAATTTTATCAATATGCATAGGTTAGTTCTTGATTTCAGTGAAGAATAGGTACTTAGCCTCTGTACCAGTCAGCCTCTGGGATAAGGATGCATTTAGATAGCCTTAGTAAGAGAGGAGCTGCAGCCAGAACTTGGGGAGTTAGGCTGAGTATAGTCCCCATTACTGCAAGGCACTTTTGCTGACATTTCTCATGCATTGTCTGTTTGGACTGAGCAATAACCTATCTTGTCCATATCTATAAAATTGGTCATGCATTGCTGTAATTAATAAAACACAAATTCATATAAAAACATTGTTAAATTCTCTATGGCCTATGGCTCAGAAAATGAGATGACACTATTTTATATATATATATA
>NW_008336020.1:88872-91258 GCF_000622305.1 Nannospalax galili | reverse complement strand
TTATTTATAAATAATAGAGAGAGGGGAGAGAGAGAGAGAGAGAGAGAGAGAGAGAGAGAGAGAGAGAGAGTTTTCATCACTAAGGATTAAGCCTAAGGCCTCACATATGCTACATAAGTGCTCCACCCTGAATTGCATCCCTAACAAAAACCAGTTTTTTAAGTAATAAATATTTATTTAGAAAATATTGACAAAGAAGGAAAGTATTAATGTTTTATAATTCGTGATTATCTTTTGTCTATTCAAAGAACATTATTTACATAATTGAAATTATTCTGATTCTGACACTTTTCATTTAAAATAGCATAGATAAAGGTTATGCTTTCTAATTACTTATAAGTAGCTATATGACTTTATTTAATGTCCCAAGACATTATTGGGAAACACTAAGTCAGCCATTTTTTTGTGTGTGCAGAAATCTGGGTTGAGCGAATTGTTCTTCTAAAGGCTGTTTCTAGGACAGATGCTTAAGTTAAAGGCACCAATAATTTCATTCAAACTTGTACTAAATGGTATTATAAAGTAATATCTGACTTGCCATTGAAAATTATAATAATGCTGAGAGGGTGGGCTCTGATGCTCAGAGGGCGACTGTGACCTCAGCAGACTACCAGAGAGTGTGGGGCTCTGGCCTCCCTCTGGCATAGGGGCTGAGAATGCAGGGGACTGCCTGAGAGCCCCAGGATCCTGCCTCCATGTGGTTGTGAGATTCCCCCAATTGCACTGTACCCATCCTCCTACCTGGGATTTTATGAGGCACCTCCTAAGGCCCCAGGGTAGATGTGGCTTTGGTAGGCCAAGGCTGAGATCCTAGCAGACAGCCTGAGAGGGTGGGTTCCAACCTCAATCAGTATAGTGGCTGTGATCTCAGCAGACTGCCAGAGAGTGCAGGGTTCTGGCCTCCCTATGGCATAGGGGCTGAGAACACAGGAAACCAAATGAGAGTCCCAAAATTGCCCCCCCCCTTAGGGAATTTCCCAAATTTTCTCTGAGCTTCTGCTAACAGGGGTCCAAACCTTAGAAGAAAGCCTGAGTGTACCTGACTGGAACCTGACTTGGGCTTCTGTGGGAGCTCCTGAATAGCTGATCTGAAGCCATCAGTTCCTTCCAAAATAAAACCTGTAAAAACCAGCTTTACATAACCGATAAAGGACCTAGGCATCCTAATAATACAAACAGAAACATACGTCAAATTAATTCTCGTATCAGAATCATACACAACAAAAGAATTCACATGCCAAAACCACAACGAAAGAATAATAAAATGGAAAGCCAAAATACTCTGTCCCCACCAAACTCCACCAGTCCTGTAGAAGAGTTCTACAAGGAGAACCCCCTAGAGATAACCCAGGACAGTGAATTTAAAAGAACGATCATAAACATGATCAGGGAATTCAATGAATTTAAAGAACACATGAGCAAACAAATCAAAGAGCTAAAAGAAGATAGGGATAAACTTCTGAATGAATTCACAAAAGAGAAACATTGAAGAAAACTCAGGCAGAAATGAAGAAGGAAGTGCAAAACTCAATAAGCCAACTTGAAACAACAGGGGAAAGCCTCACCGCTGGAATGAATGAAAAAGAAAACAGAATATCAACACTGGAGGATAAAATTGAAGAACTGGACCACTCAGCAGAGATTATGGAAAAATTTTAAAAACACAGGAATGGAATATACAAGAGATGTGGGACACCATGAAAAGACAAACTCTACGTATCATAGGAGTAGAGGAAGGAGAAATTCAGGTTAATGGTGTTGACCAGACCTTAAACAGGATTTTAGAAGAGAATGTCCTGAAATTAAGGAAAGACATCCCCATACAAATACAGGAAGCACATAGAACACCAAATAGACAGGATCAGAAAAGAAACTCCCCACGGCATATCACAGTAAAAACACTAAATGTGCAGAACAAAGAGAGAACACTGAAAGCAATAAAAACAAACAAACAAAAAGTCTCATACAAAAGAAAGCCCATCAGAATTATAGCTGATTTATCAGTGCAAACTACGAAAGCCAGAAGAGCCTGGACCAAGGTATTTCCAGTTCTACATGACAATAGATGCCAACCCAGAATACTTTACCCAGCAAAAATGTCTATGCATTCTATCAGACCACAATGCAATAAAGCTCAAAATCAACACTGGACAAAGCCCTAGTCACCACACGAACCTGTGGCAATTGAACAACACACTCTTAAACAATGAGTGGGTAAAAGGAGAAATTAAGAAAGAAATGAAAGAATTCCTGGAATTCAACAAAAAGGGCAATACAACACAACACAACCTCTGGGGCACTTTAAAAACAGTCCCAAGAGGGAAGTTTATAGCTCTAAGTGGCTACATTAAAAAATTAGAAAGAGCCCAAATAAATGTCCTGACAC
>NW_008336020.1:84049-88432 GCF_000622305.1 Nannospalax galili | reverse complement strand
TGAAATAATTCCATGCATTCTATTGGACCACAATGCAATAAAGTTCAAAATCAACACTAGACAAAGTCCTAGTCACTACATGAACTCTTGGCGATTGAAAACATGCTCCTAAACAATGAGTGGGTCAAAGGAGAAATTAAGGAAAAAATAAAAGAATTCAAAGAATTCAATGAAAAGGACAGTACAACATAACACAACCTCTGGGACACATTAAAACCAGTCCTAAGAGGGACGTTCATAGCTCTAACAGCCTACATTAAAAAATTAGAAAGAGCCCAAATAAATGACCTATCACTGCAACTCAAGACACTGGAAAGGCAAGAACAAATGAAACCCAAACTCAGCAGAAGAGAAGTAACAAAAATCGGAGCAGACATTAATGAAATAGAAACAAAGAAAAAAACACAAAGAATCAATAACTCTAAGAGCTAGTTCCTTGAAAAGCTAAACAAGATAGACAGATCCTTAGGTCGGTTAACCAAAAGAAAGAAAGAGCAAATCCAAATCAACAAAATCAGAGATGAAAAGGGAAATATTACAACAGACACCCAAAAGGTCCACACCATTATAAAGGAATATTTTTAAAACCTATATGTTACTAAATTTGAAAATATAAAAAAAAATAGATATTTAAAGTCATGTGACCCACCAAAGTTAAATCAAGAAGAGATCAACAGTTTAAACAGACCTATAACATATAAGGAAATTGAAACAGTATTACAAAGCCTCCCAATGAAAAAAGGGTCGGGCCCAGATGGTTTTGCAGCAGAATTCTACCAGACTTTTAAAGAAGACCTCCAACCAATACTACTTAAATTATTCAAAACGATAGAAACAGGGGGAGAACTCCAAAATTCCTTCTATGAAGCCAACATCACTCTAATACCCAACCCGGGTAAAGGCATAATCAAAAAAGAAAACTATAGACCCATATCCTTAATGAACATAGATACAAAAATTCTCAACAAAATACTGGCAAACCACATACAGATGTACATCAAAAAGATCATTTGCCATGATCAAGCAGGCTTTATTCTAGAGATGCAGGTATGGTCAAAATATGCAAATCAAGAAATGTCATTAATCACATAAATGGACTTAAAGAAAAAAAAACACATTGTCATCTCAATAGATGCAGAAAAGGCTTTTGACAAAATTCAGCATTCATTTATGTTCAAAGTCCTAGAGGGAATTGGACTGGAGGGAACACACCTCAACCTAATTAAAGCCATATACAACAAACCCATAGCCAACATCATTCTAAATGGAGAAACACTTGAAACATTCCCCAACCAGACAAGGGTGTCCACTGTCTCCACTCATTTTCAAGATAGTGCTTGAAACTCTTGCTAGAGCAATAAGACAGGAGAAGGAAATTAAAGGAGTACTAATTGGAAAAGAAGTCGAACTATCGCTTTTTGCAGATGATGTGATACTATACCTAAGAGATCCTAAAAGTCCCACCAGAAAATTTCTAGAACTGATCAACACTTTTAGTATAGTGGCAGATTATAAAATCAATCTACAAAAATCAGCAGCCTTTCTATATACCAATAACAAGCAATTGGAGAAAGAAAAAAGGAAAATGCTCCCATTCATAATTGCTGCAAAAAATGAAATATCTTGGAATAAATCTGACCAAGGACCCCAAAGGTGTCTACAATGAAAATTTTAAATCGTTAAAGAAAGAGGAAGACACCATGGGAGATGGAAGGACCTCCCATGCTCATGGATTGGAAGAATTAATATTGTGAAAATGACCATCCAACCAAAAGCAACATATAAATTCACTGCAATCATAATCAAAATCCCCATGACATACTTCACAGATTTAGAAAAAAACATCCTTAAATTCATATGGAAGCACAAAAGACCTGGATATCCAAAGCAAATGTGAGCACGAAGAGCAATGTTGGGGGTTTACTATACCAAATATCAAAGTATACTACAGAGCTATAGTCTTAAAAACAGCATGGTACTGGCACAAAAATAGACACATAGATCAATAGAACATCATTGAAGACCCAAACCCAAGTACACACAATTTCAGCCACCTGATATTTGACAAAGGTGTCAAGAACACACAGTGAAGGAAAGACAGCATCCTCAATAGAAGGTGCTGGCAAAACTGGATCTCCACCTGTAGAAGAGTGAAACTAGATCCTTACCTTTCACCTTGCACAAAAGTCAACTCCAAATGGATCAAAGACCTCAATGTGAAACTAGAAACCCTGGAAGTATTAGAAGAAAATATTGGCAGTAACTTACAAGATATAGGTGTAGGAAAGGATTTTCTCAATCAGACAGCAGTTGTTCAGGAATTAAGGTCAGCAATCAACAACTAGGACCTCATTAAACTAAAAAACTTCTTTACAGCAGAAGAAACAGTCAATAAAGTGAAGAGAAAACCCACAGAATGGGAAAAAAAATCTTCACCAGTGACACATCTGACAGAGGTTTAACATCAGAATATATAAAAACTGAAAAAATAAAGAATCAAGAAACCAAATGACCCAACTAAAAAATGGGCTAAAGGTCTAAACAGAGTGTTCTCAAATAAAGAAATAAAGATGACTAAGAAGCATTCAAAAAGTGTTCAGAATCGTTAGTAATTAGGGAAATGCAAATTAAAACCACCCTAAGGTATCACCTTACCCCAATCAGACTGGCTAGGATCAAGAAAACAAATGATACCAAATGCTGGTGAGGATGTGGAGAAAAGGAAACACTCATTCACTGCTGGTGGGATTGCAAACTCGTGCAACCTCTATGGAAAACAGTGTGGAGAACTCTTAAAAAAACTAAGAATGAACCTACCATATGACTTGGTTAAACCACTCCTTGGCACATACCCAAAAGACTCATCCTATTGTAGAGACACTTGTACAACCATGTTTGTTGCTGCTCTTTTCACAATAGCTAAGAGATGGAAGCAACCTAAGTGACCCTCAATTGATGAGTGGATAATGAAAATGTGGTTCATTTATACAATGGAGTCTTACTCAGCAGTAAAGAAAGATGAAATCATGAAATTTGCCTGTAAATGAATGGGACTAGAAGCTGTAATACTAAGTGAAGTAACACAGACTCAGGAAAACAAAACAAACAAACAAAAAACCCGACATATGTTCTTCATATGTGGATCCTAGCACCAAATCCTTATAAGTGAGTATGTATCCAGACATAACTACAGGAACCAGGATAATGAAAAGGAAACAGGGAGGTAAAGGAAAAGAAAGAATCGAAATGAGAAGAACAGTGGGAAGCAGGCGTTAATAAGGGAGATATGGATAAAAATGGGATTATTTTAAAGGGCAGGGGGAGGGAGGGTTATACAAAGAACCTTGGTGATAAAGGGAAAGAAGGAGCTCAAGAGGTGGGGCCATAGGAGAAGGGTATTATTAAGGGAGAAATGGGAAAAATGGGGGCACTTTAAATGGGGAAACCATGGTGGAAGGGTTAGACTATGCAAGAGACAAATAATGCCCAGATAGGTTGAAAAAAAAAAAAAACACTGAGGGGGTTGGTTGGGGATTTAGCTCAGTGGTAGAGCACTTGCCTAGCAAGCTCAAGGCCCTGGGTTCGGTCCTCAGCTCTAAAAAAAAAAAAAACAAAACAAACACTGGGAACCATATTAATCAAACAATCTACTAACAAATTATACGTACAACTAGCTCAAGGAATATAATATATGTCAAGACAAGGTTTATCTGAGAATGTTTGGTTTTTCACTCAAGCTTTATCTACACAGCACATGGTAATTAAAAGTACCAGACTGGTGGAACTAACCTTATTGGATGTTTAACAGCCATACTTTGAGGTCTATACTAATCTGGTCAGAGGGACTTAAAGGACAGATTTTGCCCCTTGCCTTCCAAGGTTGACTAAGTTCCAGGGAACTATGGAACATCTCTCAAAATGTCCTGTAACAGTGGTGAGTCACTTGTCCTCTTGTTCAGGGAGGACATGGTGACCCCATGAGATGGACTCGAACCACTGTCCAGTCTGCAAAAAGGAGGGTCAGCTCAGATGAAACATCTCATCCATGCTTCCAAATGAAGCCAGACATGGTCGAGCAGGACCTGTGACTTATCTTCACATAGATGGAACTTGTAAAAGAAAGGAGCCAAGAGCTCCTCCCAAGCCCATGTGACCCCTGAGGAACAGTTCCTGAAATGACCTTAACTGTAAAAATAAATTGATTTATATGGGCCAACTGTATGATCTTAAACACCCAAAAGGAAAGTATAACCAAAGAATAAAATCATCAGTATATTTCTTTAAGAGTTCAAGGGATTACACTTCCCAGACATTAGGACTTAGTCCATATAAAAAGTTATTTAGCCAGGTGTGGTGGCCCACACCTTTAATCCCAGCACTTTT
>NW_008336020.1:81807-83870 GCF_000622305.1 Nannospalax galili | reverse complement strand
AAATCTTGGTCTCTAATACTGTAGTGCCCACCTGTAGCTAAGGGAGACAACCAGCTATTGTTCTAAAATGATGGATAAATTTGTTTTCTCCACCTATCTAGAAGCCTTTGAGATGGAACTGATACTGATTCTAACCACTCCAACAGGTATGAAAATACCTGAAAGCAAATCCTGAATCCATCACTCTACAGTGCAGCCTTTGAAGACAGAAGAAAAATGAGGAGGAACCCAATAGAGGGATGCTTTTGGACGCCCTTGTCAAGAAATTCCAATGGACTCTCATATGAAGAGTTGATAATTATCCTGTTCTGACTCTTCTAGTTCCCTGTCTAGAACTTGTAATGCTAATTACTCTTGTCTTTACTTCTTCACATCTCCTATTCAGGATTCAAGAACTTTCTTTTCCTTCTACAGATAAGAGTTATGGAATTTGGGAGTCTTTTAGATAGACCCATTGAAGGGATACTCCAATTGCCGCAGCCTGGTCCCTGTTCAGCATGGAAGAAGCCAGAACGGTCTGTGCCCTGATTCCCTATCTACAAATTGGGTAACCTCTTCAGAGGATGGTGTGATAAGAATAGGAGGTAGGAATTGGCCAGGCAGTTAGGGTAAAAAGACCCCAAAGGAAAATAGCCAGTTCCTTGGTTAAAGCTCACAGTGTCCTTGGTCCTCTTAGCAACATACTCCGTTCCGAAGTCCAAAAATGTCAAAAGTATTCGGGAGCTTTTATCTAATTCTTAGAAGATTTTAGGGTTACCTCTTTGGAGCAGGGAGGTGAATTTTAGAGTAGCCAAAAGTCCCCTAAAAGAAAAATAAACCAAAGAAGAAAGAGGGTTATGTCTTCAGAGAGGGGGATGTTGGAGGGGATGGTGTGGGGAAGTGGGCATGGATTTCATCAAAACACCTTATATACATGTATGAAATTCTCAGTAAATTATTTTTTAAATATTAATTAAATATATTAAAAATAAAAAAGAATAATTAAAGTATATTTTCCACACACAAAAAAGAAACTTATAGTTACATTAACTTCATTCATCTAAGAATTAGAGCCTTAGAATGAACATTTTCCTGTCTCTTACTGATACCTACCAAAGCATGGCTTTGCTGGGATGGGGCCTACCTTTGAGGGGAGCTAAGAAAGGACTCTCCACTTTAAGGGATCACCACTTTAATTACAAGTTGTCCTCCTTGGTCTGGATGTTATTAAAGTAATTTTGTCTGTGTCATTTCTGCTAAAAGTTTGTGATCAGTTTGGTTATCCCTCAGAATATTAAATCCCTATATTCTAATTAAGTTACTAGCACCTATGAAAAATAGCCATCAAGAGCTATGGAAATGTAACTGCTCCACCAACTGGTCAGGTGTCATATTTTATTAAAGAAATAGAAATAAAAACAATATTGTTTACCTATGAGAGAACTGAAAAATAATTACATAGAAAAATAGAAAAGTTTTGAAAAAAATAAATTCCAAAACAGGTTTGGAAACTTGTAATTGTGAAATCATTGTTTTGTTTTTCCTATCTGACAGATTTTTCAAAACTTGTTTTCCTTTCCAAGTTATTTCCAAATTCTCATGTGTTTATTAAATTCATGTTCTTGTTCCTTTTCTGAGGCAATAACTGAGATGGATTTAAGCTAAGACCTTTCCCAGGGCTGTTGAACATTAAAAGGGAACTCTTTGCTGACCCCAAAGCATACCAATTAAATTAACTTCACTATAAAACAGACCAAACTCCACTAATATATGTGTAGTCTCCACAGAAACTGTTCCTGGCCTGTGTCTTTGGCTTATAATTTAAAAGAAAGAATATTTCTAATAATTGTCTTTTTTTTTGGAATGAGCTTTTATTTATTTATTTATTTTTATTTATTTAGTTTTACACCCACTTCCCAGGAAGCACCCTCCCTTAGCCTCCCTCCCCTCACTAGAGCCCTTATACTCTGATATCCCTGCTGCTGTCTGCTGTGTTATCGACACCACCGCCATTCCCCACTACTTGCCCTTCTGGTGAATCTAGTCAGCCTATCTAGAGGTCTTTGTTTTAGGAAGGTCAGCTG
>NW_008336020.1:75683-80840 GCF_000622305.1 Nannospalax galili | reverse complement strand
TGCTAAGGGGCATATAGACTTGTTGCCTCTGAACCATAAGTTGGATGGTGCCTAACCTGTCCTTCATGAACTGTACTAATCTATTGAGGATGTATGGCCCAAAGGTGAGTATTAAAAATAAAACTATAAGGGGACCTAAGAGAGTGGAGATGAGGGTTGTCAACCAGGGAGATTGGTTGAACCAGGACTCAAACCATCCCTGTCTGGCCTCTCGTTCTAGTCTCTTCTGTTCCAACCCTTCTCTTATTTTGGCCATGTTATCCTTTATTAATCCTGAGTGGTCCCTATAAAAAACAGTATTCTTCTCTTAGGGTGGCACATAGACCACCCTGCTGTAAGAACAGGAGGTCTAATCCCCTACGATTTTGCAGGGCTAGCTCAGCCAGCAAGCTCAGGGAGTCTTGCAGGTGAGTAATTGACTCCTTGACTCATCGGAGACCTGAATCTAAGCTGGCTCTGAGCTAGGAATAATGCTGATCTTGTCTTGCCAAGGCTGTGGCTCCTGTCCCTGTCCCAGCAGCAATCTCTGTCCCAATGAGGAGACCTAAAGTTACTGTGGTTATTGGCTCCCTTCTAAGTCTAGTGAGGCTGGTGGTTCTTGGGCCTTTGAGACTAGTATAGAGGGTAAAGAAATCTTCATGAGTGTGGTAGGTGATTCTAGGCAGGAGTCTGATAATAACACAGAAACCAGATGTTCTCTGCAGGACTTCCCGATTTACACAGGCTGTTAGTCCCGTGGTGCAGGCCCACCAGGTGTCATTGTGAGGCAGGAGGAACTGCCCCCTCCCTGTGACATTAAGGGGGAGGATGGTGTTGCAGAGGCTAGTATAGGTCAGTGGGACCTGGCCAACACAGGTCCCAATGCCAGTTACCTGAGATAGGGTAAGAGAAACATTTGATAGCCATCTGCATTCTGTGTAATCCACGAGGGAGAACGTTCCTTGTACAGCAATTCCCTCATAATATGGGGGGGCAACACCATAGCAGAGCCAGCAAGAGTGGGTAGCGTTCGGGTTGGTTGCATTGAGGAAGTAATAAGATGAATTTAGCATCTGCAAAAGAATTTCTCAGGTCGGGGTAGTGGCAGGAAGGGGAGGAATAGGATCCGCCCTTGAGGACTCAAGAGCCTGAGTTGTTGGTGCAGAAGTATAGGTTTGGGCAGTGGGAGGTCCGGGAGGGGGTTTAGCTAGAGAAGATTTATGAGAATCATCTGGGGGGAGGATTTAGGACTCGGTTGGGTCCCAGTGCATGGACGACCAGTCGGAGGAGGAGTTGAATGGTAAAGAGGGCCCCAGGGTCTCTCCCTGCAGCGTATAGCTGTAGGCCCCATGTGTCCTACATCCCACCCCATAGACAGTTTTCCCTTCTCAGTGAACCGAATTATGAGGGGGTTGCACCGGGGTTGGGCGCAGGGCACCCCCCATACCTCCTCCAGTGGTCCCTCCCCATCCCAGGGTGGTAGATCTAGGGGCCCGTTGATGACGCTTTCCACCAGTATGTGCCAGTGGTCTCACAGCCCCAGTTGGAGCAATAATAATCCTCAGGTCCCCCACATTTATTCTTAACTTGTCTGCTGCATCCATAGCCTGGACAAACATAGATGGCAAGGCTTCACATGCGTGATCTGGGGCTGGGGTCTCAGCAGCTGAAGGGAGGAAAGGGGGTCTGGTCATGAGGTTCCCATTCTCCTTCAAAGATATCACAGAGGTCAACCCAAAGGTTGGGGTACCAAGTGTTGGGAGAGGCTGACTTGGAGGTAGAGTTGATGACTGTCCCCGTTGGTGGGGTTGGTAATTACCCAAGTTAAGTTTTGGGGCATATGGGGATTTATGTTATTTGCAGGAAAGGTGCCATCAGCCAATAAGCAGTTCAATGTCAATAATAGACAGGTTAGCAGGAAGGGTCTCGTTGGATGCAGAGCCTGAATGGATTCAAAGGGTGTGGAGATGCCTTCCAAGTATTTCCCTTGTAATCCTCTGGGACTGCAAATGGGTCGGCAGGTTTTGCGTGGGAGTAGTTTACCCAAGCCACAATACTGTCCACTTTGAGTGTGGTGGGAGTCATCAAGAGGATCATGAAGGGGCCCTTCCATCTTGGCTCAAGATTTTTCCGTTGGTGTCTGCGGATGAAGACCCAGTCACCAAGTTTAAACCTGTGGGGTTGTGGGGGGACAGCAGGTTCACATATGGCTCTGAGTTGTGTCCAGACCCGTTGGTGGGTTAGCTGCAACCGCTGGAGTGAGTCCAGTAGGTCCGGGTCTCCCAAGGTCGATACTAGGTCATCTTGGAAGCTAGGTATCATAGGAGGGGGGATTCCATACATGATTTCAAAGGGGGTCAAACCCATCTGGTATGGAGTGTTTCTTACTCTGAAAAGGGCAAAGGGGAGGAGAGCCACCCAGTCTGCGCCAGTCTCTAAAGCTAATTTGGTTAAGGTCTCTTTTAGAGTTCTATTCATTCTTTCTGCCTGTCCTGAACTCTGGGTCTATAAGCACAATGTACTTTCCAATTGGCCCCCAGTGCAGTGGCTATTGCCTGGCTTACCCGAGAGACAAAGGCTGGCCCATTATCTGATCTGATTGTAGTTGGGAAACCATACCTGGGCAGGATCTCTTCGATCAGCTTCTTGGCTACCACGTGAGCAGTCTCATGCTTTGTTGGGTAGGCCTCAGTCCATCCAGAGAAGGTGTCTATGAATACTAGTAAATATTTATATCCAAATTTTCCCTGTTTGATCTCAGTGAAATCAGTCCCAATACGTACCCAGTAGTGTCCCTCTACTCCAGGATCCTGGGTTAGCATGGGACAGAGCTGAGTTGGTTAATTGGCAGGCATGACAATGCCTAACAATTTTTTCAATAGCTTGATTTCCTTCCTGAATTCTAACTTTGGCCCTTCTTAGTAAGTCTTGCATCCTTCGGGTGCCCATGTGTGATGCTTGATGTATTTTCTTGAGCAATCTTATGCCTACATTCTGAGGTAGGATAACTTTCCCTTCCATTGTCCTCCACTAGTCCTCTAGGCATTGAGTCATAGGGAGAGTGTGTATCCAGGCTAAGTCCTTGGGGCTATAGTGGGGAGTTTTAGGCAGTTCCCTTGCTCTGGGATCAACAAGAATGGGCAGGATCATGGAGGTCAGGGCTATTTCTTTAGCTATCCTGTCATCCAGATTATTTCCCTTCTGGGTGGGGTTGTTTCCTTTTTGGTGACCCGGGCAGTGGATTATGGCTAGTTTTGTTGGGCCCCAGAGGGCTTGCAGGAGGTCTAAGATCTCTTGTTTATTTTTAATAGTCTTTCCTTCTGTAGTAAGGAGGCCCCTCTCTTGATAGCTGGCCCCACGGATGTGGGCAGTGGCAAATGCATATCTGCTATCTGTGTAGACGTTGAGTCTCTTTCCTTTACCCATCTTTAGGGCTTTGGTAAGCGCGATCAGTTCAGCTTTTTGGGCCAATGTACCTAATGGCAGTGGCTCCGCCCAAATGACTCTTGAGGTGGTTGTGACGGCTCCCCCAGTATGCCTTTTACCATTTCTGATGAAGCTGCTTCCATCCGTGTACCAGGTTTCTTCAGCATCAGGCAAGGGAACATCTTTCAAGTAAGGTCTGATGCAATGCACCTGTGCCAGAATTTCAGTACAGTCGTGGAGTGGGTCCCTAAGATCGGGATCAGGCAACAGCGGGGCTGGGTTCAGGGCCGTTGGTACCTAGAAAGTGATCCTGGGTGGATTTAGGAGCAGAGCCTGATAATGAGTTAATCAGGCATTGCTCAACCATCGATCGGGAGGTTGCTTGAGCACCCCTTCAAGGGCATGAGGGGTTGCCACAAGCAGGTCCTGTCCCAGGGTTAACTTGTTGGCATCCTTAACCAGCAGGGCCACTGCTGCTATAATTCGCAGGCAGGGGGGCCATCCAGCTGCTACAGTGTCTAATTTCTTTGATAGGTATGCAATAGGTCTCTTCCAGGGGCCTACTCTCTGGGTGAGGACCCCTTTCGCAATACCTTTACGTTCATCCACATATAGACAGAAAGGTTTACTTATGTCTGGTAGGCCCAGGGCAGGGGCCTCTAAGAGCTTGCGTTTTAGGGTTTCAAAGGCCTCTTGCCTTTCCTGCATCCAGTTGAAGTCCTGTCCTTCTTTGGTAGCCTCATATAGGGGTTTTGCAATTTCAGCAAACCCCAAAATCTAGAGGCGTCAGAACCCCGTGGTGCCCAGGAATTCCCTCACCTGTTTTCTGGAGGTTGGTGCTGGTATCTTTAGCACAGTCTCTTTGTGGGCCTTAGTCAACCACCACTGCCCCTCCTTGAGGATGTACCCTAGGTAAGTCACTTCTTGCAGACATATCTGAGCTCTTTTTGCTGAGGCCCAGTATCCCAAGTCCCCAAGTATGTGGAGTAAGTCCTCTGTCCCCTCTAGGCAGGACTTCTGGTCCAGTGCCGTGATCAATAATTCATCTACATATTGTAACAGGCTTATGTCGGGGTTTTGGGATCTGTACTCACCCAGATCTTCATGCAGGGCCTCACTGAATATAGTTGGAGAATTTTTAAACCCTTGAGGCAGTCACGTCCAGGTCAGCTGGCCACTGATTCCTGCCTCCGGATCATGCCATTCGAAGGCAAAGTAGGGCTGACTGCTGGGAGCTAGTGGTAGGCTGAAGAAGGCGTCCTTGAGGTCCAGAACTGTATACCATTGCCGATCCAGTGGCAGGGTACTGAGTAACGTATAAGGATTGGGGACAGTGGGATGAATGTCAATGACTCTCTTGTTCACCTCCCTTAAATCTTGTACCGGTCTATAGTCCCCAGATTGGGGCTTTTTGACAGGCAGGAGTGGGGTGTTCCAGGCAGACTGGGTCGTTCTCAGCACCCCCAGTTCCATTAATCTTCTGATATGTGGAGTAATTCCATGTTTTGCCTCTAGGGGCATAGGATACTGGCACACTTTAACAGGGTCTGCCCCTGCTTTGAGTTCAACATACACAGGAGGCCTGTGTCCTGCCAGATCCATACCCCCTGTTTCTGCCCAGGCTTGGGGAAATTTTTGGAAGCCATCTGATATATCAGGGTTTGGTTGGATCGGCTCCTGATGGAGTCTATATTCCTCAGTCAGGCCGTTGGTGACTAGAACCTGAACCAGTGCCCCCTTGTGTAGCAGGGT
>NW_008336020.1:67190-75370 GCF_000622305.1 Nannospalax galili | reverse complement strand
ACTTTAGCCAATCGCTTATTCTTCTTGGGGCAGTCCCTCACCCAGTGCTCTTCCTCCTTGCAGTACTCACACTGGTTTTTCCCTACCTTATTTTGTGGTCTGGATCCCACCGATGAGCTCCTTCTGTACCGGGGGTTGGTTGCCAATAATATCTCTCTGAGGTCCTTCTTGTGGCGGCCCTGTTGTCTCTCCAGGACCCTGGTCAGGCTTGCTTCCTGTCTTTTTTCTTTTCTTTCCTCTCTTTGTTCTGCTGTCTCCCTTCTATTATAAACCTTTTCTGCCACCACCATTAAGTCCCTAAGGTTCTTTTCTCCTAGTCTATCTAAAGACTGTTACTTTCTCTTGATATCAGGGGCTGCCTGGTTAATGAAAGCAAACATCACAGTTTGAGCCGATTCCTCTGCGTCTGGGTCATATGGAATGAACTGCCAGAAGGCATCTTGTAACATCTCTAAGTATGAGGCTGGGCTCTCTTCGGGCCCCTGTCTGACATCATAGACCTTAGACATTTTGGCAGGTTTTCAAGCCGTGCTCCCCATTGGCAAGAGAGAACTGACTAAAGAAAGGCATCCTCTCCCACTATCAGTTTCAGGAGGATCGTCTTGTTCTCTCTCACTTATTTAACTTAGTCTGTGTTGATGTTGTCCAGAGTAAAATATCCTTCAGATAAGCAAAATAGACAATGCCTACATCTACAATTTGACAAATTCTATTTTAGGAAGTTTCCTAGAGTGTTGAATTTCCAATATACATGACATGGGGATAACACAATCCTATATATTTATAGATTCACCAGTATGGATTCAGTGCACACTTTTGGAATAAGTGAAGGTTTTTATCACATATTTCATGTGTTTAAGGTTCTTCTCAGTTTGGATTAATTTAAAGATTTTTCAAGTTTTTGTTACAGTTGTAGGACATCAGTATAAATTTTGGAGTGTTTTCTCAGTTTTAAATATTCATTGAAGTCTTTCTCAATTACTTAGGTTGTAGGACCCTAGGACCCTCTTCATTAACCCGCTACCCCCCAATCCCTCCAGACCCCTTCACAGGGTGGCTTCTCAGGGTTAGGCGGCAGGGCCTGCACTCACGGCGCCATTGGCGGGGGGCCCATCTGAAAGGAGTAGTATGGGGGAAAGATGTAGTTATCCTCCATGCCTCCCTGAAGAATGGGTTTCTCTTCCACCTTTGGTCTGAGAGAGAGGACCTGCAGAGGTGGAGAAGGAGCAGTTGGATTAATCGGGGGAAGGAAGGACTTGACCCAGGCGTTGGGTCCATAGGGTCGTTTGATGAGGCCTCACCAGGCCACGATATATGGGATCTGGTCCTGGTGACCCATCTGTAGGCGGAAGATGTGGTCCTCTCCCCTGGAAATCAAACTCAGGTTAAAAGTCCCTTCAGGGGGCCATCCAACATTGAAGGAGGGCCAATCAACTGAACATAAAGTTGTCCATTTTTTTTCTTTGCATCTACACTATTGTTATGGACAATTGTCTTAATTCCCCCCAGTGGACTAGTGTAAGATCTAGAGGGGAAGATGGGGTGTTGCCCATAGTAGTTATCAGTCCCATCCATTTCTTCTACAAAGAAATTAGAATGAAGATCAAAACACAAGAATGACACAGACAAACAGAGGGCCCAGATTAAACTACCATGGCTTTCAGATGCTCTGGACTCTTAGCAGTGTGAGTTCCCTGGTTCGATTATGCCAAAGACCGTACGGATAGGACAGGTGTGTCCCAACAGGGTTGTGAGGTCCTCTGAGGTTTCAGATGGACTAGTGTCCTTGTGGGGTGTCCGGTAGGGAACACCCACTCCGACGAGGATGGGGACGTCTCCCCAATCCTCCAGGTTGCCTTGCTAGCATTCCAGCGACAAAAAACTGAGATCAGATGGATAAACCAAAATTGCTTGTGTGTTTATAACCAAATATAGATTAAAATGGCTCTTTGTTCAATTATGCTTCAACACCCCTTTTGCGTCTATCATTACCCACTTTTCTCAATTTTCTTTTATACATATCATCTTATCTCTTGTCTTATTTTGTTGTACCTCATCCACTGGACCCCAAAAAGACCACCAAGGACCCAACACACCAAAATGCAAAAGCAAAGGTTTATGGTTTATTCAGGCTTAAGCTCGGGCTCTCAGACCTCACCAACTTAACATATTTGTGCTGAGAGCCCAGAGTAAGGGAGAGTGGAGCCTTTTATAGGTTTTAGACAAAGGGGGGGGATACCGAAGATACATTTTGGTTGATTCAAGGAGCCCACACGCACAATTTTAAACTGATTGGATGTATAAGATGTAGCCCTGGAAGTTTCTTATTGGTAGGTGCTATTCTCAGAGCTGTGGAATGTGCTGTTACCTGTGGGGCCAGGAGTCTCCATTTTTACCTTATAGGGCAGTTTTCATGCCCGGGCTTGCTTAATCTATAATTTCCTGGAAGGGGGGTGGGGAATAGCAGGCAGGGGTCAGGGCATGCCAGGGTATGTCTAGGCATGTCTAAAGCAGCAGCCAAGCACGTTACAGAAGCTAAAAGAGCAATTAGTGGGGGTCTGGAGGGATTGGGGGGTAGTGGGTGAATGAAGAGGGTCTCAGGGTTCTACACCCAAGCCCAGTGCCTTGTACATATTAGGCAAGGGTTCTCCCACTGAGTTATATCCCTTACCCTAAAACAACTTAGAAAGTCATCTTTCTTCATCTTCTAAAAAGCGTGGGGTAATAAAGCCATCTAGGAAAGCTTTGTGTCATGAAGGAAAAGCGTCTCCATTTATCCATCACAACATGCGTACTAAGTAAGCATTTACTGCCAGTCAAGGAATGATATCTTCAAAGCAGGAGGGAATGAACGAGGAAGAAGAGAATTCCCTAGGGCAGGATTGCCAGGGTAGGGCAAGTTATTTTCGATTCATCCATTACAATGCTGATATTTCTAAGGTGATGACTTTGAATTCTGATTCTGCAAAAGAAACAATTGAGCTTTTCACAAATTTTTAAATGAGAGGATGTGGTGGTAAATTAAACATGGCAGTGGTATTTCAAAATAGCTTGGCTGCCATGATATTTGTCTGGAAAATATAGAATATAACAATATGTCACTTAAATGAAAGGCACTCAGTAATTGCTGTGTCTGAGGAGTCAGACTGGACGCAGTCACTAAAGAGAAAGAATAAGCCTGGATAAACTTAAAGTCAGAGTAAACAAAAGCACTCAAAATCAGAGGAATTAGACCCTGCAACATGTTTCATAACAATGGAGTGCCATAGATAGCTGCAAAGAATTCAAAGGCTGAAAAACCTGATTTTCCTCGTTCTTTTGTTACTCAACTTATCACCCACAGAATGGGTTCTGCCTGTTCCCACCCACACTGTCTCATACCCTGTTGTATTGCAAGGTGCAGACCATGACTCATCCCATACCTCATTTTGCTTTCAAGCCACCCTACACAATACACTCTTGCCACTCCTTCAGGGTTCAACTTAGCACAGGTGATTCAGGCTGTTTCCATTTTCCACATTTATCTTTCAGCACTTGAGGACCATCACCTGCCCTCCCTCTTGCAGCCTCAGTATCTGGGTGAGTACAAGGCCACTGAGTGAATGATTGCTCCCCCTTTCTTGCTAGATTCTGGGGCATTCTAGCATTCCCACAGGGCACAGCTTGCCCTAGGTGCTTTTCCACAGGGTCAGATGTGAAATAGCCATATTTCAGGAACTGCCTTTGTAGAAATGGGCACCAGAAGGCATGGGATTCATGGCAAACGACCTCAGGGACCAGCACTTTCAGGAGACAAAGGGCTGGTAAGTGTAGATCCCATGCCTCCTCTCTGAACCCATTTTAGCTACTGAGAGCTCTGCCTACGCTCCTAAATGTAATTGTCTGTGTGTGTGTGTGTGTGTTATATAAATAATGTGTATGAGTGTATTGCCTGCCTGCAAGTGTACTCATGTTGTACAATACTCATAGAGGTCAGAAGAGAGCAACCGATCCCCTGAAGCTGGAGTTACAGACAGTTAGGCACCATGTGGGTACTGGGAATCAAAGCTGGATCCTCTACAAGAGCAGCTAGTGCTCTTAACAGCTGAGCCATCTCTCCAGCCCTGTGTGTGCAGCGTTTCAAAGTGAAGGCAAAATAACCTTTTTTTTTTTTTTTTTTTTTTTTTTGTCTGAGATACAGTTTCCCTGTAGCCCCAGCTGGCCTGGAATTTCCTATGGAGACCAGGCTGGCCTCATTCTCACAGAGATCTGCCTGTCTCTGCCTCCTGATTGCTAGGATTAAAAGTGTGTGACACCACACCTGGCTAACTTTACTTTTTTTTATTATTATTCTTTTACATGTGTGTTTTGCCTGCATGTAAGTGCATCTGTGTTGTGCAATGCCCACAGGGGCCAGAGAAGGGAATCAGATCTCCCTGAACTGGAGTTACAGATGGTTGTAAGCCAACATGTGGGTGCTGGGAACCAAATCTGGATCTTCTGCAAGAGCAGTCAGGAGGCAGAGGCAAGCAGATGTCTGTGAATTCAAGGCCAGCCTGGTCTATCTAGAGAGTTCCAGGCTAGCTGGGGCTACAGAGAGACTGTCTCAAAAACACAAAAACAAACAAAAAAAGTTTTCTTACTATATTATTTGTGTATGTATATGTATGTAGTATACATGTGTATGTTTATGTGCATGAGTGTGTGTTTGTGTGTGTGTGTGTGTGTGTGTGTGTGTGTGTGCATGTGGAGGCTAGAGGTTGATACTGGATGTCTTCTTCTATGCCTTCCACCTTATCTCCTGAGATAGGGTCTTTCACTGAACCTGGTGCTTAGCCCATACCTTATGCAGCCACACTTGGCTTTTTCACATGGGTGCTGAGAATCCAAACTTATGCTTGCAAGGCAAGCATTTTACCGACTGAGCCGTCTTCCTAGCACCCATATTAGTGCATATCAGTGTGCAAAATGGTGAGTTTCAATATGACATTTTCAAACATATAGAAGGTATTTTGTTTGGATTTGCCCCTCATTACCCACACTTATCCCCCCCTTTCTCTCCCTCCATATGTCCCTTTCCTAGTCCTTAACACATAGCTTCATGCCTATTTTTTTCTTAAGTTTTCACATATGAGAGAAAACATGTATCTTTCTGAATTTGACTTATTTTGCTTAACATGGTGATCTCCTCTCCTATCCATTTTATTTAAAAAGACAAATTTTGTTCTTCTTAATGGATGAGTCAAACTCCATTGTGCATATGTATGCATATCACATTTTTTAAAATCTATTCATGCACTGATGGGCACCTAGGCTAACCCCATGACAGCAATTATAACCAATACAACAATAAACATGAATGTACTCATATCTTTATTATATGCTACCTTGATTCCTTTGGGTACATACCTAGAAGTGGTATAGCTGGATCATTTCTTAGTTATATTTTTAGTTTTTTGAGGGAAAAACTAATTTCTATAGTGGCTAAACAGCATTCCCACAGCTAGTTTATAAAGGTTCCCTCACCATTTGTCATTTTTTGTTTTCTTGATGGGTTGGTAAGAAATCTCAGTGTAGCTTTGATTTTCACTTCCAGATTGACTACAAATGTTGAACATCTTTCATGTGTTTATTTGCCATTTGTATTTCTTCACTTGATGAAAGTGTTTGGTTCATTTTTTCATCTAGTGAAAGTATATTTTTATCCAACTTTTGTCCTTCAAACTAGTTACCTCACACACACACACACACACACACACACACACACACACACACACATTGACACCTGTACCCACATTCTGATGATATTAACATATATTTTAAATTTGGTTTTTTGGAATTCTGAGAGAAAATTTATTTATCTGTTTATTTTAGAATGATTTTATTCTCCTCCCATGCCCTCTTCAATTCCCCCTTTTTTACCTTCATGTCCTCTATTTTTTCTTTCTTTTTTTAAAATAAATAATCTATTGATAATTTCATGCATGCATATAAGGTGTTTTGATCAAATCCATGCCCACTCCCTCCCCTCCAACTCCTCCCATATCTCCCCATCACTTTTTTCTGATAACTTCATGTACTCTTTCTTCTTTAATTTTTTAATGGGAATTTTGGCTACTCTAACATTCCCCCTTCTGAAGAGATAACCATCTGAGCAGCACTTTCTGGTTAGGAACAAAATCATCAATGAGAAATAATTGATTGTCTAAATAACTTTTTATATGAACTTAAGCCTAATATCTGGGAAGTGTAATCCCTTGAACTCTTAAAGAAATATACTGATGACCACAATGCAATAAAGCTCAAAATCAACATTGGACGAAGCCCTAGTCACTACATGAACTTGTGGAGATTGAACAACACACTCCTAAACAATGAATGGGTCAAAGGAGAAATTAAGATAGAAATAAAAGAATTCCTGAAATTCAAAGAAAAGGACAATACAGCACAACACAATATCTGGGACACTTTAAAAGCAGTCCTAAGAGGGGAGTTTATAGCTTTAAGTGCCTACATTAAAAAATTAGGAAGAGCTCAAATAAATGTCAGGTCAAATAAATGACCTGACACTGCAACTCAAGGCACTGGAAAGGCAAGAACAAATGAAACCCAAACCCAGCGGAAAAGAAGAAATAACAAAAATCAGAGCAGACATTAATGAAAAAGAAACAAAGAAAAAAACACAATGAATCAATGACTCTAAGAGCTGGTTCTTTGACAAGCTAAACACAATAGACAGACACCTAGCCCAATTAATCAAAACAAAGAAAGAGCAGATCCAAATCAACAAAATCAGAGATGAAAGGAGAAATATCACAACAGACACCGAAAAGATTCAGCCCACTATAAGGGCATATTTTAAAAACATATATGCTACTAAATCTGGAAATCTAAAAGAACTGGATACATATCTAAAAACATGGGAACTACCAAAGTTAAACCAAGAAGAGATCAACAGTTTAAATAGACCCATAACATACAAAGAAATTGACACAGAAATAAAAAGCCTCCCAACTAAAAAAAGCTCAGGCCCAGATGGATTTACAGCAGAATTACCAGACTTTTAAAGAAGACCTCCAACCAATACTACTTAAATTATTCAAAATGATAAACAGAGGGAGAACTTCCAAATTCTTTCTATGAAGCCAGGATCACTCTAATACCCAAACCGGGTAAAGACACAATCAAAAAAGAAAATTATAGATCCATAGCCTTAATGAACATAGATGCAAAAATTCTCAACAAAATACTGCCAAACCACGTACATATACACATCAAAAAGATCATTCACCATGATCAAGTAGGCTTTATCCCAGAGATGCAGGGATAGTTCAATATACACAAGTCAATAAACATCATTAATCATATAAATGGACTCAAAGATAAAAAACCACATCCTCATCTCAATAGATGCAGAAAAGGCTTTTGACAAAATTAAGCATGAACTTATGTTCAAAATCCTAGAGAGAATTGGACTGGAGGGAACATACTTCAACATAATTAAAGCTATATACAACAAACCCACAGCCAATGTCAGATATAAATGGACTCAAAGACAAGAACTACATGGTCATCTCAATACATGCAGAGAAGGCCTTTAACAAAATTCACCATGCATTTATGTTCAAAGTCCTAGAGGGAATGGACTGGAGGAAACATACCTCAACATAATTAAAGCCATATATAACAAACCCACATACAACATCATTCTAAATGGAGAAAAACTGGAAGCATTCCCATTAAAATCAGGACCCAGGCAACGCTGTCCACTGTCTCCACTCCTTTTTAAATCATGATTGAAACTCTTGCAAGAGCAATAAGACAAGAGAAGGAAATTAAAGGCATAGTAATTGGAAAAGAGACCAAATTATCCTTTTTGCAGATGATATGTTATTATATCTAAGAGATGCCAAAAATTCCACTATAAAACTCCTAGAAATCATTAACACTTTCAGTAAAGTGGCAGGTTATAAAATTAACCTACAAAAATCAGCAGCCTTTCTATATACCAATAACAAGCAATTGGAGAAAGAACTGAAGGAAGATAGGAATAAACGTCTGAATAAATTCAGAAAAGAGAAGTATTGAAGAATACTCAGACTGAAATGAAGAAGGACGTAAAACACTCAGAAGCCAATTAGGAATGACAGGAGAAAGCATCAACAATAGGATGAACAAAATGAAAAAAAGAGTATCAAGAC
>NW_008336020.1:63638-66833 GCF_000622305.1 Nannospalax galili | reverse complement strand
TCGGAGAGTTTAGAAGCAATAGAAAGAGCTGAAGAAAGGAATGACTATACCCAAGGGATTGCAGAAAGAAATTCAATGAACATATAACTGTGGAAAAGTACAGCTATATCAAGAATGTAAACAGAAATAAAAATGGCAGGATTCAATACACATCTTTCATTAATAACTTTAAATATTAATGGACTGAACTCTCCAGTCAAAAAACGCAGACTATGTGAATGGATTAAGAAACAACATCTTTTTGTTGTCTGCAAGAACCTCATCTCACTTTCGAGGACAGACACTATCTCAAAGTGAAAGGATGGAAAAAATATATCAAGCAAATGTTACTAAGAAAAAAGTAGGTGTAGCAAATCTGACAAAATAGACTTTAAACTAAAACTAATCAGAAGAGGTAAAAAGAGGGCCACTTCATCCTGATCAAAGGAACAATAAATCAAGAAGATATTACAACTATGAACATATATTCACCAAACTCTGGTGCACCCAACTTCATAAAAACAATACTAGAGGACTTTAAGAACCAGATTAATCCCAACTCATTAATAGTAAGGGACTTTAATACCCCACTGTCTCCATTAGATTGGTCAACATAGCAGAGAGTTAACAGAGAGACATCTAAATTAAACAATACCATATATCAAATGGATTTAACAGACATCTTCTGAGCATTACACCCAAACACCAAAGGACATACTTTCTACTCAGCTCCCCATGGAACCTTCTCCACAATCTACCATATACTGGGGCACAAAACAAACTCCAACAAATTCAAAAAGATTGAAATAATTCCATGCATTCTGTCAGACCACAATGCAATGCAAAGTTTACAATCAACACTGGAAGAAGCCCTAATCACCACATGAACATATGGAGATTAAACAACACACTCCTGAATGATGAATGGGTCAAAAGAGAAATTAAGAAAGAAATAAAAGTATTCCTGGAACTAAATGCAAAGGATAATACAACACAACAAAATCTCTGGGACATGTGAAAGTGGTCCTTAGAGGGAAGTTTATAGCTTTAAGTGCCTACATCAAAAAATCGGAAAGAACACAAGTAAATGCCTTAACGTTGCAACTCAACACACTTGAATAGAAACAGCAAACGAAACTGACACCCAGCAGACAAGAAGAAATAACAAAAATCAGGGCAGAAATTAATAAAATGGAAACAAAGAAAACAATACAAAGAATCAACAAATCCAAGAGCTCGTTCTTAGGAAAGATAAACAAGATTGACAGACTGCTAGCCTGGTTAACCAAAAGAAAGAAAGAGCACCTCCAAATCAACAAAATCAGGGATGAAAGGGGAAACACCACAACAGATACCAGAAAGATACAGAATACTATAATGGAATACTATCAAAATCTATATGCTACTAAATTTGAAAACCTAAAAGAAATGGATGGATATCTAAAGGCATGGGACCCACCAAAACTAAACCAAGAAGAGATTAACAACTTAAACAGACCCATAACACACAAAAATGGAAACAGCAATACAAAACATCCCAACTAAAAAAAGCCCAGGACCAGATGAATTTACAGCAAAATTCTATCAGACATTTAAAGAAGATCTACATCAAATATTACTTAATTCACTCAAAAAGATAGAAATGGAGGGAGAACTTCCAAATTCCTTCTATGAAGTCAGCATCACTCTAACACTGAAGCCTAGGTAGGTACAACCAGAAAAGAAAACTATACACCCATATCCTTAATGAACATAGATGCAAAAGTTCTTAACAAGATACTTGCAAACTGCATACAGACACACATTAAAAAGATCATCCACCATGATCAAGTCAGCTTTATCCCAGACATGCAGGAATGATTCAATATATGTAAGTCAATAAACATCATAAATCATATAAATAGGCTCAAAGACAAGATCCACATGGTTGTCTCAATAGATGCAGAGAAAACCTTTGACAAAATTCAGCATGCATTTATGTTCAAAGTCGTAGGGAGAATTGGACTGGAGGGAACATACCTCAACATAAAGCCATATATAACAAACCCACAGCCAACATCATTCTAAAGGGAGAAAAACTGGAAGCATTCCCATTGAAGTCAGGAACCTGACAAGCCAGTCCACTATCTCCACTTCTCTTTAACAGCGCTTGAAACTCTTGCAAGAGCAATAAGACAAGAGCAGGAAATTAAAGGAGTAATAATTGGAAAAGAAGAGATAAAATTATCCCTTTTTGCAGATGATATAAAATTATATCTACGAGACCTAGGGGGCGCCAAAACTTCCACCCAAAAACTCCTAGTAATTATTAACACGTTCAGTGAAGTGGCAGGTTACAGAATTAACCTGCAAAAGCCTATAGTCTTTCTATATACCAATAACAAGCAATCAGATAAAGAGCACATGGAAACATTCCCCTTCACAATAGCTGCAAAAAATGGAAGGACCTCCTATGCCCATGGATTGGAAGAATTAACACTGTGAAAATGACCATCCTGCCAAAAGTCATTTATAGATTCAATGCAATGCCAATCAAAATCCCCATGACATTTTTCACAGAATTGGAAAAAAAAACATCCTAAGATTCATATGGAAGCAGAAAAGACCTCAGATATCCAAAACAACCCTGAGCACTAAGAATAATGCCGGGGGAATTACTATACCAGATTTTAAGCTGTATTACAGAACTACAGTCATAAAAACAACATGGTACTGGCATAAAAATAAACCCATAGACCAATGGAACAAAATTGAAGACTCAAATATGAGTAATTGCAATTTCAGCCACCTGATATTTGACAAAGGGGTGAAGAACAGTAACTGGAGGAAAGACAGCATGTTCAGCAAATGGTGCCAGCAAAACTGGATCTCTACCTGTAGAAGAATGAAACTAAACCCCCATCTTTCACCCTGCACAAAAGTCAATTACAAATAGATCAAAGACCCTGATGTAAAGCCTGAAACTCCGAAACAGTTAGAAGAAAACATTGGGAAAAACCTACAAGATATAGGTGTAGGAAAGGATTTTCTAAACTGGACATCAGTTGCTCAGGAAACAAGGGCAAGAATTAACAAATGGGACCTCATTACACTAAAAAGCTTCTGTACATCAAAGGAGACAACCAATGAAACAAACAGAAAACCCACATAATGGGAGAAAATCTTCACCAGCGATACATCTGATAGAGGTATCATTACCAAAATATATAACGAACT
>NW_008336020.1:61580-63221 GCF_000622305.1 Nannospalax galili | reverse complement strand
CAGAGACACTTGTACATCCATGTTTGTTGCTGCTCTTTTCACAATAGCTAAGAGATGGAAGCAACCTAAGTGTCCCTCAATTGATGTGTGGATAATAAAATGTGGTTCATTTATATGATGCAGTTTTACTCAGCAGTAAATAAAAATGAAATCATGAAATTTGCAGGTAAATGGATGAAACTAGAAACTGTTATACTAAGTAAAGACAGATTGTAAGAAAAATCGACATATGTTCTCCCTCATATGTGGGTCCTAGAATGAAACCCTGATAAGTGAGCATGTATCCAGACATAACTACAGGAACCAGGATAACGGAAAGGAAACAGGGAAGTAAAGGAAAAGAAAGAACCTGAAAGAGAAGAACAGTAGGAAACAGGCCTTAATAAGGGAGAGATGGATAAAAACTGGGTTAGTTTAAGGGAGCGGGGAGGGAAGGGTATACAAGGAACCTAGGGGATAAAGGGAAAGAAGGAGCTCAAGAGAGGTAGGACCGTAGGAGAAGGGTATTATTAAGGGAAAAGGTGGTTAATGGGGGCACCTTAAGTGGGAAAATCATGATGGAGGGGTGAGACAATGTGATAAAGTTTTTTTGAAAGTTAAAAAAATCAGAGGGAACCATATTAATTGAACAACCTACTGACAGATTATACATACAGTTAGCTCAAGGAATATAATATATGTCTAGGCATGGTTTATCTGAGAACATTTGGTCTTTGCCCAAGGTTTATCTACATGGAACATGGTAATTAAAAGTACCAGAGTTCTTGGATGTTTAACGGCCATACTCATGGCCAATGCTAATTTTGTCAGAGGGACATAAAGGACACTTTTTGCTACTTGCCCTCCTAGGTCAACTAGTTCCAAGGGACTATGAGCATCTCTCAAAATGTCCTATAATGGTGGTGAGTCGCCTGTCCTCTTGATCAAGGAGGCCGAGGAGGCCCCACCAGATGGACTTGATCCAGTGTCCAGTCTACAAAGAGGAGGGTCAACACAGAGGAATCGTTTCTTCCATGCTTCCAAGTGAAGCCAATGATGGTCGAGCAGAACCTTTGACTTATCTTCACATAGGCAGAACTGGTAAAAGAA
The DNA here is from genome assembly GCF_000622305.1 of Nannospalax galili. Lineage (NCBI taxonomy): Eukaryota > Metazoa > Chordata > Mammalia > Rodentia > Spalacidae > Nannospalax > Nannospalax galili. Next base: position 62,132 of record NW_008336020.1, on the reverse strand, counting down.
AGGAGCCAGGGGCTCCTCCCAAGCCCATGTGACCCCTGAGGAACAGATCCTCAAATGACCTTCAGAGTAAAGGTAAATCAGTTTATCTGGTCTGACTGTATGGCCTTAAACACCCAAAAGGAAAGTATAACCAAAGATTAAAGGGGCTAATATAATTTTATAAGAGTCCATATGCATAGCTAAAGGCTACATAACAAGAAACAATGCCAGACAGGCAATACCTTCTTTTGAGCTGTTGGCCAGGGTGGCCAAAGGGACTCCCAGATAGTAACCCAGCATAGAACTGGGAAAATGAATAGCAGACCCCAATCTTATCTAAAGGACTATTGACACCTGATTGTTTCTAGATGAGTAACAGCTGACCCTCCTAAAACAAAACCATCTAGATAGGCTGACTAGATTCACTAGAAGGGCAAGTAGTGGGGAATGGCTGGGGGGGCCAACAACACAGGAGACAGTAGCAGGGATATCAGAATATAAGGCCTCTAGTGGTGGGAGGGAGGCTATGGTAGCGTGCTACCTGGGATGTGGGTGTAAAATTAATTAATTTAA
>NW_008336020.1:54184-61406 GCF_000622305.1 Nannospalax galili | reverse complement strand
CATACACAGGCACCCCTTGGTGCAACCAATTATGACTAGTAATAGACACATACAGGTTAGAGATGCATGCGCCAACATCTCAGTGCTAGTAGCAAAAACAATGAGTCTTTCTACAAGTACCAATACATTCTAAAATGAAATGGGGATCTTTTTTAAAGGTTAAAAAACTCATTTAATTTTATGTGTTACAGGGTTATACTGAGTTCAATATTATATAACTGTATTAACTCAACTGTGAACCTAGAAACTTGCACCCACTTGTGAAAGAGATGTACTCTTGCTCTGGAATGTGTTACTGAATATGTTAAAGCTGTAGTGAAATGCTTCTTCTAATCATGTAGTTATTAAAAAATTTTAAAAATGATAAAAAATAATAATTCTTCAAAGCATAAAAATTTGCTCCTTAATAATTAGTAGATGTGAAAAACATTACCATTGAAATCTACCTGATGACTTTATATCCATGCTCAGATGCCAAAGAGCTCAGAAAATAACTGACTGTGACTAGTTATAATCAGATATATAGAGATTAGAAATGCACATGCGAACATCTTAATGTCAATTGCATTAAAATAAGTTTTTCTGTATGAAACTGTGTATTTTAATAATGAAATGGAGATCTTTTTTAAAGGTTAAGACCTCATTTAATTTTATGTCTTATAGGGTTTATACTGAGTACAGTATTGTATAACTGTAATAATTAAACTGTAAACCTAAAAATTTACAGCCAATTTTGAAAGCCAATTAAGTATGTGGTTATTAAATAAATAATTTTAAAAATATCTTCTTAATTTAAAACTACTTAATTTCTTGGAAATTTTTATTATCTAGACAGTTATAAAAAGAAAATAATAGTGTAAATAAATACATTCAAATCTGAAAAAAAATAAATCAAAGAAGAAACAGTACATGAAATTCTAAGAAACAAGTGATAGGGAGATATGGGAGGAGTTGGAGGGGAGGGAATGGGCATGGATTTGATTAAAACACCTTGTACACATGTATGAAATCCTCAATAAATTATTTATTTAGAAAAAAGAATCAGTCTAGGGCCTGGGAGATGTCTCAGTAGGTAAGGGTGAGATCCATACAAGCCTGATGAGCTGAGTTCTCTCTTTGGAATGCACATAAAAATCCAAATGTAGTGATACAGATCCATAATCCAGCACTCACACTAATATATGTGGTGATGCAGATCCATAATTTCAATGCTCACACTAACAGAGGGGGGATACAGATCCATAATCCAGCACTCACACTAATATATGTGGTGATGCAGATCCATAATTTCAATGCTCACACTAACAGAGGGGGGATACAGATCCATAATCCAGCACTCACACTAATATATGTGGTGATGCAGATCCATAATTTCAATGCTCACACTAACAGAGGGGGGATACAGATCCATAATCCAGCACTCACACTAATATATGTGGTGATGCAGATCCATAATTTCAATGCTCACACTAACAGATGGGGGGATAGAGATCTATAATCCAGCACTAACACTAACAGATGTGGTAATGCAGATCTGTAATCCCAGCACTCCCACTAACAGATGGGGAAGACAGAGTAGTCCAGAAGTTCATAGGCCAGATAACCTGGAGCGGGCAGCAGAAAACAAGAGTGACCCTGCCTGAGTAAGGTGGAAGGTATGAACCCCTGACCTTCACATGTGATCCCCCAACAAAATAAATAATAAATAAATAAATAAATAAATAAATAATAGTAAAAAGAAATCAAACTGAACATCATTCCAAAGATGCTGAGTTAAAGAAACAGGGATGCCACTTTGGTTTATTTGGACAGGTGAAAGGTGAAAATTTTAAAAAAGAAAATCAAGGGATTGGGGTGTTGCTTAGTAGCCAATCAGTTGTTTCATGTGCACAAGGCCCTGGGGTCTTATATAAAAAACTAAAAAACACACAGTAATTAAAAATACCAGACTGGTGAAACTAATTTTCTTGGATGTTTAACAGATATACTTTGAGGCCTATAATAATTTGGTCAGAGGGACATAAAGGACACTTTTTGCTTCTTGCCCTCCTATGTTGACTAGTTCCAGGCAACTATGAGCATCTCTCAAAATGTCCTATAATGGTGGTGGGTCACCTGTCCTCTTGATCAAGGGAATGCCACCAGATGGACTTGAACCAGTATCCAGTCTACAAAGAGGAGGGTCAACACAGAGGAATCATTTCCTCCATGCTTCCAATCGAAGCCAACCGTGGTCGAGCAGGACCTTTGACTTATTTTCACATAGGCGGAATTGGTAAAAGAAAGGAGCCAGGGGCTCGTCCCAAGTCCATGTGACCCCTGAGGAACAGATCCTCAAATGACCTTAAGAATAAAAATAAATCAGTTTATCTGGACCAACTGTGTGGCCTTAAACACCCAAAAGGAAAGTATAACAACAACAAAAAAGCCCTAAAAAAAGACATATAAATCATATCTAGTGGTTCTCATACAGGCACTTGCCTTTCCCAGCAGGGTAACACATCGCATTGTCTCAAAATTCTTTACACTGAAATCTTATCACCAAGAAAAATGGGAGTTTGCCTCTAAGCAAGTTCATACATCTCCAGTGTGTTCAAGAACTTAACCTTTGAGCTTTTGCAACTTGAACTAATCTGGCATTTACTCTGCTACATACACAGCCCTGAGATATACACAGATGAAACTGTGGGAGGTGACGTCAGCATGCTTTGTAGAGGACTGAGGCTGAGACTCGTGGAAAAAAGGAAAGAAACGGTGTCTTGTCATCTCTGCGGCCAAGAAGAGCACAGTCCTTTTAGGTAATGTGGGGATGCAGTCTAGAGGACACACTGCATTTATCTCAAACAAGGGCATGGAGACTGGGATGTTCCAGCCAGCTTCTCCCATCAGAGTTGGCTGAGGGTTATAACCTTGGGTAAACTGGAGTGTGCTAACTCCCTGGCACCTATGGCCTACCAAGAGTTAAAAGAGGCTGTCAGAAGAGTCCCAGGCATTTGCCCTCGGAAGTCACCATGCAGAGCAATAGTGAATGCTGAGGGGAACAAGGATGCAACGCCTCTTGTTTCTGCTACTAGAAGCAACAGCAGTGATGACAGTAATCGTGATAGGATTAATAGAACTGTCACTTATTAGAAATATAAGCCAGGAATTACACTAAACACCCTGCATACGTTGTATCATCTAATCTTCCTTGTTAAATATTCACTGTATGCCAAAGCTATAGACTTTTACAAGACCAAGTTTCTGACATGGGTCTCATGAAGTCTGTACACAATTTGGGAAAGGGAATTTGTATTGAAGTCTGTCTATTGGGGTTTGTGGGTAAAGTGGAAATTTTCCATTCTTGTATTTCTTCACTCTAATATTGATTTGTGTGAAACAAACAGTACCCCTAAATATTGAAACAATGAAAAAGAGAAACTGGACAGTCTCTCCCATCTCCTGTTATTTTGTTTTCTAGTTTTTTGAGACAAGTCTCACCATGGAGTACAGGCCTCAAACTATTGTTGCCCCAGTCTCCCTAAGTGCTGGTATCACATGACTGTTCGACAATGCCTGGCTCTTTCCCTCTGATTGCTGCTGAACTCCTATTCATCCTTCAAAATCCAATTCAAGTGTCATCACCTTGGCTTTTTTCACATAAAATAGGAGAAAAGTCACAGGAATATTTTAAACAGGTAAAATTAGGATATGGTTAATGTGGCAGTGAATACAGAAAAATATATGCCAGTCCTCTGAGGAAGAAGTGAAATGTTCCTCCTTCTTCCTCAAAACCAACGTTCTCTGCTGGTGGAAGACATCGCTTCCATAACGACTTACCTTCACATGGGTTACACAAAGCTGGATAATTCTCAGAATTTTTATTGAGTTTTTTGAACTTCATACATTTTAATCATATTTAGATCCTCCCCACACCTGCAACCCCTCTCCTTAACAACCCCTCAGTGAATTTCATACAGTCTGTCATGTATGCTGAATGTGGCTTATTGAGCCACATTTTTGTCTCCCAAACGTCCCTCGGAGCAAGTCGATCCCCTGGAGCATAGTAACCTTGTTTAGAATCAAGTCGATCCCCTGGAGCATGGTAACCTTGTTTAGAATCAAGTCGATCCCCTGGAGCATAGTAACCTTGTTTAGAATCACTCCCTTAAAGAAAACCAACTCTCTCTCCACCGGGAGTCTTTGGTTGCCAGTTGTTCCTCAGCTATGGTTGGGGCTTCTTATGCATTTCCCCGGTTCTTACCTGGTTTGAGTTTTCATGGGTCTTGTGCAAGCTGTCAGCATTGCTGTCAGTTCATATGAGAAACTTCCCAGTCACCTGAAACTCTGCTTCCTTGTGGCCACCCACCACCCCTGGCTCTTACAGTCTTTCTGCCTCTCTTCCACCACGGTCCCTGAGCCTTGGGTGACAGAGGTTTGATATAGGTGCCCTCCCCAGGGACAAACACTCTACGGTCTCTTAGTCTCTGCAAGTTGCCAGTTGTGGCTTTCTGGGTTAATCACCATCTGTTGCATGAGGAAGCTTCATTGGTGGGAGTTGAGCGATGCATTAGTGTTCTTTCTACCCCCTGTTCTGTTCTGTTCCCTGAGCCTTAGGTGTAAAGGTTGCATTGTAGATGAGTTACTTCGGGATGATTATCTCACAGACACTTATTCTCTGCCTTTGACCGATTGTAGAACTCTGTAGTAGACTTCATCTGTTGCAAAAAGAAACTTCTTTAATGAGTGCTGAGAGGTGTGTACTTGTCTGCTAATCTAAGGATATGTGATTAGAGTACAGCAAAGAATTATGTTGGTCTAGAGGTATGCCAAAGTAAGGTTTTTTTTCTAGGATCTATGACCTCTTCAGCCACATGAAGACTAACTTTTCATGGCATCAGAGAACACTGCAAGCTGCCAGAGCGGAAAGCCAATCAATGGTCCTACCCAGCTGTAAAGCCTGATAAGCACAACAATGACTGGCCCAGCAAACGATTGCTGCAGTAGTGGCGCTCTTATCTTGGGGTTAGTCAACAACTGAATAATTGGACCTAAGGCCTGCTCAATGAAAGGGAATGCATATGTGGTACTGTAAACATAGCCAAATACACAGGTAATGTTTCTTAAACATAACATTAAAAATATCATGAGCTTTATTCAAACATCAGTTTTGTTCAATTACCAGAATAATTGCAATATCCCCAAATGACAGTAAATTGGTATTAGCTCTTGTATGATGTTAAATATCTCAACAATGGTCTTCCAATATTTCATTATAAAAAATTTCAAATATCAAGCTTAAAGAATTTTATAATGGACATCCATTTATTCATCATCGAGATTTTACCATCATATAATTACTGTACTTTTCTTATATAAAAATTTATCACCTATACCTCGACCCATCTTATGTTTTGAAACATTAGAAAAGGTTAACTATAGTTATTAGTAAAGTAAGTACACCCTTAATTGCAGTTTAGTTTTTGTTTCATTTAAAAAGTAATATTTACATACAATATACTTAAAATTCATTAAATGAGGAGATCAAGTTCTGCTTTATATTTGTCACTGGTATATGCTATGAAGGAGCAAGATTAGCTTCATGGTTAATGACATTTTCTCTCTCTCTCTCTGACACTTGTTAGCTAGCCCAGGCTGCCTGGAACTCATGACGATCCTTCTGCCTCAGCTTTCCAAGTTCTGGGATGACAGGAATAACCCACCACACTTGACTGTTAATGACATATTCTTTGCAAGATTGCCAAATAGACTATATCTACATACCATACTTTGCCTATAGTTTTTGTCTGTAAAATGAATTCACCATGAGTCTTTCTGAAAAATAAATTTTATTGCCTGTTATTTAAATATGTACAATATGAGGTTATCTGATACATACAGATGATAAAATGAATGCCACAAGAAATAGACTCATCTCTTCCTGTTCTTTGTGTGTGTGTATGTCTGTGTGTGTGTGTGTGTGTGTGTGTGTCTGTGTATGTCTGTGTGTGTGTGTGTGTGTGTGTGTACATTTGGAAAAAATCCTTAGTACAGTCACTAATTACTGTGGCTTGTGGCACGCATGCTGTGTGTTAATCTCTGGATTTGTTCATCTACCTCTCTGCTACTTGGCTCCCTTTGAACTACATTTCCTTTCTCCACTTCACTCAAGAAATTATTGTTTATTCTCTGTCTCTGTATATTTGCATTTATACAAATGATTTAAGTCACTCATTTGGGAAACCTTATTCAGTGGTGTTCCCCAATTGCTTGGTGACTGTGATAGGAAAAGGAAGGTGTCCACATCCCTCAGCCCACTCCTCCCTAGGGTGGCCCTCCTGTCTCTTTCACCACCAGGCTTTTGCTGTCTTATCTCAGTCTTGGAAAAGGAGAACAGAATAACCCATGAAACTGCCTTTCGGCTGGATTGTATGATGGAAAGGAAGTATTAAGGATGAGAAAGCTCCTCTACAGGAAATGAAAAGAGGAAGGAGATGTGCGTGTGTGTCTTGACACGAGTTTGGACTAGAGAGACACAAGTGGAGGAAGCAAAGCCAACAGTGAAGGAAGGAGAAGAAAGTTGGTGATGAAGACTATGGAAACGTTTGGGAGAGATTGTCTTGTTCTGTCTTTTCCACTCACCTTTCAACAGCTCATTTTTCACCCCTGGTGACTGAGAACTGCTAGGCTCTGTCTCCTAAGACACCCTGCAGTGACCTGTGTATTGGTCCCTTCCATGCAAGACATCAGAACTCTGGCCCCTCCAGCTACCATCAAGGTGTAGGTTACCCTGACTGTTCCAGCTAGAGAGCAGAGCAGGTAAACGATGGTGTGGAAGCAGTCTATCTCATGGCACACAATACTACTGAAATGTATGCCTTTGTAGATGGCAGAATCATAGCTTATATACAAACATTGCTTAGAGGAAAAATGTACAATCCCATTGTGCCCCATTTTCAACATCATAACTTTTTTGTTTGTTTGTTTTTTAATATTTTTTTTAAATTTTTTTGCAATTAAAGTTACAGTTTTGACAATATACAAAATGTTACAGTAATTCAGATTTTTTGGCATAATGATTACAGATTTGATAAACACATTTTATATCTCATAATAGCGATGAAGATTATACAAAAGCTATTAAAATAATTATGAGAATAAATTCAATTGTCACTTAAATATCTAAAGTTATTTTCCTTTGCGTTATTCCAGAATGATTTGTTCTTATTTTTTACCTTAATTG
>NW_008336020.1:51864-52239 GCF_000622305.1 Nannospalax galili | reverse complement strand
GGGTTGAACCAGTTTGCAGCCCCACCAGCAGTGGATGAGTGTTCCCCTTTCCCCACATCCTCTCCAACATTTGGCATCATTTGTTTTCTTGATCTTAGCCAGTCTGACTGGGGTAAGGTGAAATCTTAAAGTGGTTTTAATTTGTGTTTCCCTGATTATTAGTGATGTTGAGCATCTTTATTAAGATGTTTCATAGCCATCTTTACTTCTTCTTTTGAAAACTTTATGTTCAGCTCCTTAGCCCATCTTTCAATTGGGTTGCTTCTTGTCTTGGGTCTCTGTTTTTTAAGTTCATTATATATTCTGGTAATTAAACCTCTATCAGATGTGTCGCTGGTGAATATTTTCTCCCATTCTGTGGTTTTTCACTTCACT
>NW_008336020.1:48697-49259 GCF_000622305.1 Nannospalax galili | reverse complement strand
CAATTCCAATGTGGATCAGAAGTTTTCAGACTTTCTCCTTAGGTTTGGAATCTTCTAAGAATGCTTTTGGCCTCAGGAACTTGGGTGTTGGACTGACCTGAGACCCTGGCCGTGGCCGCACCATGCAGGGATGCAAAGGCAGATGGGGCGGGAAGAAGCCCCAAGATTTCCCAGGGAGTGGATTGAGTAGCTGGGTTGTACTGGATGCAAAGGATCAGGTAGATGATAGGTAACCCTCGGAGCCCCAGAAAGAGGCTGTCAGCCCCATAAAGAGGCTGGCGGGTGTTGCAGGACCAGGGAAGTAGAGGGAGGTGAGGGCAGGGCCAGGACCAGAAGTGGTGCTCCTGGGGCCCAAGAAAGGCACTGAGTTGGTCTGGGTGAGAAGGGTCAGGAAGAAGTATTGGTTCACCAGGTGTCTGGGGCCCCAAGACTAGGAATGGTGCAGGGCCCAAACTAGGAGTATACAACGGCGGGGGAGATGGAAGGGTGAATGTGGCTTAGGGAGTCCCGGCGCGGAGGGGCGGCCTATAGACTTACCCCAAGAAGACTGAGGAGAGTCTCT
>NW_008336020.1:19271-48355 GCF_000622305.1 Nannospalax galili | reverse complement strand
CTGAAGATGCTGTCTTTCCTCCAGTTAATGTTCTTGGCCCCTTTGTCAAATATCAGGTGGCTAAAATTGCAATTACTCATATTTGGGTGTTCGATTTTGTTCCATTGGTCTATGGGTCTGTTTTTATGCCAGTACCATATTGTTTTTATGACTATAGCTCTGTAGTAGAGCTTAAAATCTGGTATAGTAATCCCCCCAGCATTGCTCTTAGTTCTCAGGGTTGTTTTGGCTATCCGGGGTCTCTTGTGCTTCCATATGAATCTTAGGATAGATTTTTCCAATTCTGTGAAAAATTGAATGTGGCTTAGGGAGTCCCGGCGTGGAGGGCTGCGCTATAGACTTACCCCAAGAGGCCTGAGGATAGTCTCAACATCATAACTTTTTAAAAAACCTTTTTTATTTATTTGTGTGTGTGTGTGTGTGCCTGCATTTGTTTATGTACACCATGTGCATGCAGGTGCTCACAGAGGCTAGAAGAGGGCATTGGATTTGCTGGAACTGGCATTACAAGTAGTTGTGAGCAAGCTGATGTGGGTGCTGAGAACTAAATCTGGGTCCTCTGTAAGAGTAATAAGTGATCTTAATCAAAAAGCCAGCTCGTCAGCCCTTCCAACATCATAGATTTAACATATATACAAGTTCTGATGAATGTTAATCAATTTCTAATGGAGCCTTGATTATTAGCCTTTGTAACAACTCTGAATAGACAATGTTATATACAATGTGAACGTCTATATATACAATATTATAATTGTTCAAGGAAGTTACTGTTCATTTTTGAATTGGTTAACAAGTTCATAATGCACCGATTCAGAACAATAACATTACTCAAAGTCATCAAATGTCCCAGTAGGATGAACTCAGAAAGACATCCTCTTTAATCTCAATGACCCATACAGTCCTTGCCTTTGGAAAATACAATGTGTCTTCCTATTTCAGGTAAAACTGTTGGAAATGAACTCTTTTTTCTTCTTTCATTAGTATTTTCCAAAGAGATTCCTTGCAGGAAATATTACATACACTGAGTTCAATTTCAATTCTATATTCTCAACCAGCCTCTCCTTAAACTCATTCTCTTCAACTCAGTATTACCAGTACAGAATACCCTGACTTCTTATATTTTACTATTTCAGACTTTTCCAACAAGTAAATGAAACTACCCAATCCAAGAGCAAGTGTCAGAATTAAAAAATGCCTATGCACTGTAGCGTTTATGAAAGTAAGCGGACTTGACAGCAGCACGGTGGGTCTGCTGCCTAGCTCATAGAAAGTGATTGGTCTAAATATGAGCAACAGGTTAATGAAGAAACCAGAGCCAGTGGGGTCTTAGAAAGAGGAGTAATCTCTGCTCTCAAAGGGCTTATGGTCTATTTGGATAGTCAGAAAACATTTGAATGGCTAAAAAATACTTTAAGAACAACTTTTCAAAACACAAGAAACTTACATAGTACCAGCCTGAAAAGGCCAATGAGCAATTCTAGAACTATGTGAAGTCAATTATAAAAGATTTCCCAAAGGAAGGGGATTTTGAATTGAGTTTAAAAATAGAAAAATGATAGTAATAAATGAGCAGAAAGGGAACGAGCAAGCAAGGAAGGGCGAGATAATTAAGTTACTACTACTTCATTAAGGAACAGCAAAAGCCAAGGCCCTGAGACAAGGGATGAATGAGACAGCCTTGGGAAATCCCGAGCGCATCTCCGGTTAGAGAGAATGACCCGAAAACCTCACTTGTTTGTTGGTTATCATGAGTTAGGCAAGCATGAGGCCGAGAAGTCGGCCAGAAGCCTTTGAGCTGGTTCTGTCAGGGTTGCAGTCCAGGGGGAGCAAACGAGATGAGCCTAGGAGCGGGGCTGCACATCTAGTCACCGAATGAGCCAACTCTGGCCACATCTATTGGTCCAGACCTGAACTTTACCCCTGATATTCAGTATCATTCACATCAAAACTTCAGGGTTCCAGGTCTCAGTTTGAGTTTTCCTCTCTGCTTATGAGATTGTCCTTGGACTCATCAAAAATGTAGTATTTTTGTGTTGCTTTTCTCTTTTGAACCTGGCCCGCCACCAACTTCTCTCACATCCGTGACCTTCTGCTTCATGCTGTCAAAGCTGCGCACCTGCACACTAACTTCTTCATCATCTGGTACATTATTGCATTTGATGAACTGAAGACTGACTGCAGGAGTCCTATAGACCAGTGCCATGCCCTGAATCTTCTTATCCTTCCAAAGTACCTCATTCAGGCTTTCTTCTGCATCATGTTTCTCTGTGCAGCAGAGTGGCTGACACTGGCATATCATATGTGGAGGTATGTGAATAGGCTGATGATGAACAGCCCAGGACTCTATGACCTGACAACCATCATGAACACAGATATGCTAGAGTATTGTCAGAAGGAAGGATGGTGCAAATTAGCTTTTTACCTTCTAGTATTTTTTTACTGCCTATATGGCATGATGTATGTTTTGGTGAGTTCTTAGAACAGCACAGAAGAATCAGTCCAGTAGAGTGTATGCAACTAGCCACCAAACAAAGGGATTATATCCAGCAAGTTCCTGTTTTCAGGAATAGCCTGACCAGTTACTTGTTTGTTTTTTTTTTTAAATATTTCCACCTGAAAGACTGTTTTCATATGTTGTATTTGGATAAAGAATTTAAATAGAATTACATATAAAGTAATATAAATGATTATCTCTGCTGTTTACAGGTTGGATTTGCACTCTTAAGGAGCAGCCACAATCCTCTGAGTGATTGCATTAATTACTGACTGTCATTGACTCATTGGAAGATTTGTTTATAAGAACTTATAGGACCCCTTTTGGTTTTATTGAAATGTGGTCTAAATATAAATTAGCTATAGATATGTGCTTCTGCTGAATCAAAAATGTATATCAGCCTTGTGGGAAAATTCATAAGTTTATTCATTTATCACTATAGATGATTATAATGAATACGTTCACAAAATAAGAATGGGATTATTTTCATGTCAATTTGAAAATTGTCCCTATATGCATAAATGAGAGATTTCCCATAATTCCATCAGCGTAATATACTTGCTTTAATTCTTAAGCATAAGTGAACATAATATAAAAATATATACTGAATTACCTGTAAAGAATGCATTCAAAGCTATTTTAAATGTGTTTTTATTTGTAAGGCATTATATACTAAGAAAATGGTTATATTATGCTTACTATTCTATTCTGGTGGTAAAGGTATTCTTAAGAATTTGCAAGTACTTTGGTTTTCAGAACCGGATGAGAGAATTGTTTGATCACCCTGCTGTTCCTTCAGTGCAGTACAATAAAATTCTGAAATTAAGAAAAAAATGAAGTATTGAATAAGCTTACTGAAAAATATACATATAATATAAATGTGAGTGCATATGTACAGCTGATGACTATATAACAAAAATCACAGTGCCATGCAGGAGAAACCTCCCTTTGAGTTGTTGGTCAGGGTAGTCCAAGAGACTCCCAAAATAACACGGGCTATTGTTACCATGCTTGATTGTCTCTCAGAACTTGAAGGTAAGACCTTTTTCTGATGACATGTCATACTTCAGACATACGACTTGGAACAGTCAAGCTGGAACCAATCTGGAAGCCTCCTCCCTGAAGAGTAGCTCTCACAGTATCAGAAGATAGTATGCAAACTGCTAAGGGAGAAAACCAATCAATGATCCTACCCAGCTGCAAAGTCTACAAACCACAATGACTGGCCGAGCAAACTGTCTCTACTGGTGTAGTAGTGGCACTTTTATCTTGGGGGGTAATCAATACCTGTCTAATTGGACTTAAGGTGCGCTCAGTGGGAGGGAACTGATGCGTAGTATTGTAAACATAGACAAGTACACATGGCTGAAGGAGCCATAGAACCTAAAAAAACCTACTTCTGTCACTTTCTTAGACCAATGTAATTTCTTACTGTATTCTAAATACATGTCCTTGTATTTACAAATGAGCGCACCTCTCACCACTCATCAAAGAAGCTTCTTTTTGCAACAGATGGAGACTATTACAAAGTTTCACAATTGATCAAGCACAGACAACATATGACTGGTAGGTGCCCAGCCTCAAGTAATACATCTACAGTGTAACTCTACATCTAAGGCTCTGGGAACATAGTGGAAGAGGAGGCAGAAAGAAGAGAAGAGCCAGAGGGACAAGACACCTACTAGTTTTTAATCATCTATATACGACAGGGCAGCGACACCAGTGAAATCTCTACAGAGTGGCAGCCTAGCAAGATCTGATAAGGACAAAACCAATTGACATGCCAAGGTGTATGGGGAAGTGTCACGGACTCCCACCTCAAGATGAAGAGCTACAGGCAATCAATGGAAGCTAAGGGAGAGAAAATCAGTATTCTCTAGGGACTAGCTCCCTGAGAGGTTATCAAATGGACAGTCACAGACACAGTTACATAGGAACACTACTAAATGGACTCTGTGTGTGTGTGTGTGTGTGTGCATAAATGTATGTATATGTAACAATAATAAAGAAGAAGACAAGAAATTGAGAAGAGGGACATGGGAGAAGTTGTAAGACACTAGGAAGGATGGAAACAATGCAAAGACAACATTCATGTATGAAATTCTCAAATATTAAAAATCGAAAAATAAGGTTTAAAAAAAGCTTTCTACCCATGCTCACACAAAAAAGGAAAGGACTGTGTCTGACCATAACCGGCCTGCTTTCATAGTCTATAAAAATAAGTAGGAGATTTTCTTTCTTGGTCCACCTATTTAAACACCTTTTAGATTTCTGTCCTTTGCTAAAGCTCATATTTTTTAAAACGGTTATTTTTAAGTGTGTGTGTGTGTGTGTGTGTGTGTGTGTGTGTGTGTGTGTGCTTGCACGCACACGCATGTTTATACTGGAGCTTTCGGAGGTCAGAGAAGTTGGATCACCCTGGAGCTAGAATTTCAGGTTCTCTGCAAAGTGTTCTTAACCACTGAGCCATCTTTCTATTCCAACTTTTTCTGTCTTTTTTTTAAAGATTTTCAAACTATCACTTAATGTTTAAATTTAATGTTTAAATTTAATGTTTAAATTAAAGTTTAAATTTTATTTATTTTTATTTTATGTGTATGAGTGTTTCACCTGGGTGCATGTAAGTATACCCATGTTATACAATACCCAGGGAGGCCAGAAGAGGGTGTTGGATCTCCTGAAACTGAAGTTACAAATGGTTGTTAGTCATCATGTGAGTGCTGGGAACTGAACTGGGGTTTCTGTAAGAACAGCCAGTGCTCTTAACACTGAGCCATCTCTCCAGCCCCTCAAGCTATCATTTTAAAAGAAATGTTTTCTTATTTCATATTTTAGTATGCTGAACCTTAATGAAATGATCATTTTAAATGTTACTGCATGAATGGTTATGGAGTTAGAGCTATTAGGTGAGGCAGAATACACCTTTGCCAATGTGTTTGTGAGAACTTTTAGTTCTTTCTGATTGTTACCTAGTGGTTGGGCAGCTCTCTGGGAATGAACCCTGACTGTGCCTCTCATTAACCATGTGACTTCACTTACCCTAAATTTCAGTTTCTGTATCACTGAAATAGGTAGTAAAGATGCTTACTTTCTAGGACAGCAATTTTTTTTAATAATACTTTTTAATGTAAACGTTTATTGAGTTTTTGTGCATTTGATATAATAGAGCTCAATCAAAATTAGACTCTCTTCTCCATTCATGCCCTCCACAGCCCCCCACCAGATTTCAGGCATTTAGTCATACATGTTAAGTCCTATCCAGTCAAGCATTTGTACCCAGATGTCCCTTAGTTCAAGTTCATTCACTGGGTCTAGTCAGCCTATCTAAAGTCTCTCCCTTAAGAAGATCTACTTTCTCTCACCCCACAGTAATCAGTTGCCAATAGTTCCTCGGCGAAGGTTGGGGCCTGCTGCCTATTTCCCCAGTTCTATAATGGTTTTTTTTCTGGCTGAGTTGGCATTGGTCTTGTGCATGCCGCCACCATTACTGCAAATTCGTATGAGCAAGTTCCCAGAGATGTGAAAGCCTATTTCCTTATGCTCGTACACCAACCCTGGCTCTTACAATCTTTCCACTCCCTTTTCGGGAATGGTCCCTGAGTCATGGGTAGGTGAGGTTTAATCTAGGAGTCCTATCCAGGGACACACACTCTGCAGTCTCTAATTCTCTAAAACTTGGCCAGTGTGGCCTTCTGTGTGCATCACACTCTGTTGTATGATGAAGTGTCACTGGTGAGAGTTAGGATGTATTAGTGTTCTCTCCACCACTTGTTCTGCTAGGTTCCATGAGCCATAGGTGTAGAGGTTCCACTACAGATGTGTCACTTATGACTGGGCATCTCTCAGCATATATTTCTTTATGTGATTAGTTGTGGTAGCCTATAATGGCCTCCATCTGTTGCAAAAAGAAGCTTCTTTGATGAGTGGTGTGTGCTATACTTGTCTGTAAATATAAAGATCCATATCTAGTGTACAATAAGAAATTTCATTTGTCTAGAGATACAACAGAGATAGGGTTTTTCTCTAGGATCTATGACCTCTCCAGTCATGTATGTTTATAGTACCACCATCCCATTGAGAAGGTTTTAAGTCCAATTAGATAGCTGCTGATCACCCCCTAGATAAAACTGCCACTACTGCACCAATAGAGACAGTTTACTGTGCTGGTCACTGTGGTTTTTTAGGCTTTACAGCTGGGTTGGACCATTGAATGATTTTTCTCCCTTAGCAGTTTGCATAGTATCCTCTGAAACCATGACAGCTGGTCTTCAGGAAGGAGATTTCCAGGTCAGTTCCAGCTCCATTAGAGTCATAGTTCTTAACAAGCTATCCCCAGACCATCAGCATGTCTCCCAGGATCTTGTTATAACCACACCACGTTTGCTAAAACAGAAACTCTAGGGGGTGGGAACAAACATGATGTCTTAACCACCCTCCAGGTTATTCTAATGTTTGTTGAAATTTGAGAGCTGCAGTTATAGGGTAAGTATTAGATACTTACAGAATTGTCAAGGAGATATCTCATATACTGGTGTAGGCATGGAACAAATTAAGTGTTCCATAATTGTCAGAAATGGTAACAAAGGTGGTAGTAGCAATCACCTACACTAAGCAGATTAGAGATGTAAATTAGACAATTAGGCTATTGCATCTGTCATCCCATTGGTCACGAGAGTTGATTCAACTGATCTGACTGGCTATGTGGCTGTCCTCTCCCCCTTACCAGTCCACATGCATCTTTCCCAAAGTTCTACAACTTTGGAAACCATAGTTTTCCTGTTTGCGTGATGGTAGATAAAAGCTTAACTCCTCTGCCCCAAAGAACTTCCACTGGTTCATTGTGGTCAGAACTCCTGAAGTAAAAGTGAATAAATAGCTCAGAAGTGGGATTTTTAGTTTGACTTATGGGATCAAGACAACAAAGTATAGACAAAGTGACGTAATATAGTTTTATGACCTTTCTGTCCATTTTTCAAGAACTAGTTTTGAGCTTCTGCAATGCCCCAGGCCTAATACCACAGCAGAGCCTCTCATGGGACTGACGCACAGGGAAGACAGATATTAAGCAAATTGCCATACAATTAATTTAAAAATTATAACTGTGATAAATGCTACGAAGAAGAGGTATTGTGTGAACCTGAAGGATGGGATTATAACTAATTCTTAGGTTTGGGAAGGTTTCTCTGAGGAAGTGAGTTGAATTCTAGATCTATGCTAGGCAGCATTCTAGGATGGCCCCATGGACTCCACCCCTTGGGTTTGTGCCTCTGGAATCTCTTCTTTGGGTAGAGCAAAGGCTGTGATTTGTTTCTAACCAACAAAATATGGCAAAGATGAGGTGAACTCACTGCGATGACCAGGCTGCAATATTCATTAGACCAAGAGGTTGACAATGGAAATGGACAGAAAAAGATTTGTTTGAAAAAATCTAAAAGAGAAAGTTGATAGAATTATGGGATGGTTTAAAGCCAATGATGAGGGAGGAGGAAACAGAACATTGGAAACTGGTCAAATATTAGGCAAGGAGCAAATATGAGTTTTGTTTATGCTTGTTAAGTCTGAGGTACCCATGGGACATCTAAAATATGTCCAATGGTTTTATGTAGCAGTTCCAAATTCAGAGAAATGTTCTGAGCGTGAGATGAGTATTTGAGGATTTGTTAGGAGGCATGGACATTTTTACCTGGGGAGAGAAATAAAGGGGAAGAAAGAGGCCGATCTCTGAACTTTGTGGGATTCCTCCTTGTGATGCCTGGCAGGGGAGGTAGAGTGCTGGGGGGTCGCTTCCAGAGAAAGAGGAAAATCAGCAATAAATATTGCAGCTGCCTGGCTGTCTTCCCAGGTGTCTGTCTTGGGTAATGCAGGTACCGTTGTCACAAGCATTACTTGGACAGTCTCCGGGATTGACCAGAAGCAGGTGGAATATCTCGATACTTCTGCTCTAACTCACCAACTCTCATAGTGTCCAGAGCACAGATTAGGAACTGCCCAAATATTTCCTTTAAAAAGACAGAGTGGATAGATATGGAGACCTGGTTCCTTCAAGGACATAAACAAAACAAAACAAAAAAGAGTGGAGTACAGGATATTGTCTCCTCAGGTAGAAGGTAAATACACAGCTACATGACTAAAATAGTTCAAAAGCCATTTCAGTAGTTTCTGTTGCTGAAATATGCTTAATCAAATGTTTAATCTCTCAGAGATTCAGAGGACTGATAACAAAACAAGACATTTTGGCCCCACATCACAATCAGAAGTTAATAATTGCTCATACCTTTGGTGTTCCTTGCTTCAGGTTCTTCAAGAAGGTGAACCCCCAGTGAAAAGGGGCTTGGGGAAGATTTGTTGACGTATTCAAAACTTACATAATGAACTTACTACATTAATAATCAGCCTTTGACCACTACTCACCAGCTATGTAGTAGACTTTGGGTTTTAAAGGGCTGAATCCAAAACTCCTTTGATGCCTCACTGAGTTTTAGAAGGTAATGTAACCTAAGAAGCTAACCAAATCCAGACCCCTTAGAAGATAGTTGTAGAATAACCTACCAAGCCCCCATGAAGGAAAAGTACTTTGCCAGTCTTCAGAATGATGACCCTCAAAGAAAATGGTTTCCTACACCACAAACTACATGGCTCAAACCAACAGAAAATGTTTTCTGTCATAGTTGTAGAGGCCAAAAACTTCCTCTGAAGATAGAGGAAAAACTCTCTCTCTCTCTCTCTCTCTCTCTCTCTCTCTCTCTCTCTCACCTACTGTAGCCTATCTTTTCTTTTTTGCTTCTCACAAAGGCACTTGTCACTGGATCCATGTCCTAGCTGGATAAACCAGGCTGAGAGGCTCTGGAGATTCCTCCCTTTATTGAATCTACAAAGACCCTTATTCAAAGTTAGGTGAGACTCTGAGGTTCTGCATGGATATAGTCAGCTCTTGACCAGCATTCAACTCATCAAAACCACTTAACATCTCATGAGATAAGCAAGCTTAATTATC
Source organism: Nannospalax galili (assembly GCF_000622305.1). Taxonomy (NCBI): domain Eukaryota; kingdom Metazoa; phylum Chordata; class Mammalia; order Rodentia; family Spalacidae; genus Nannospalax; species Nannospalax galili. The sequence goes on along the minus strand of NW_008336020.1, from coordinate 38,867 downwards.
CTTATATTAAGAGAGGTGTGTTGGGGGGGGGCTGGATTTTCCAGAAGGTATTTAAAAATTGCCTAAAGTAACAAGGAGCTTAATTCTCCAAATCACCTAATCTGATACCAAATAATAATCGTTTGTGTTTGGTAAAATCCAATTCATGTTATGATTAATTTTTCTGACACAGTCTCACTGTAGTTACAGCTGGCCTGGAACTCCCTATGTATATCAGCCTGGCCTGATCTCACAGAAATTGCCCTGCCTCTGCCTCCCAAGTGCTGGGATTTAAGGCGTGCACAACAATGCCTGGCTATGATTAATTTTTTAAAAGAAATATAGTCAAGACTACCTCAGTTTATAAATTTCTCAGGCTGTGCAATCAACTCTTCCTCTTGTTCCAAGGTGTTGTCTTGGAATAATTAGTTCTGGCCTTCTGTCAGCTTGGAGGGAGATGAGAGTGCTTATGATACTTAACAAGCCAAATAACCAACCTGCATGCTATTGAAGTTGTAGCAAGAGGGACAGTTATCTTCCTCTGTAGACCCAAAAGATAACACTACAATGCATCATGAACTTTTTCAAAACAGCCTGTGAGATCTCAGGGGAAAGGATTAAGTTAAGCATGTTCTTTAGTGACTCATAAACTAACATCACAGACCCATTGGAAGCAACATAGCTTAGAGACTGTAATAAAATTACAAAGAGATACAAGCATAGAGATCATTACTGAACACTAGTTATTAGTGTTGCAGTGAGGGAGAAGGACAAAGATAAAGCTTTCTTAAGCTACTAAGAATGATACTGCCTATTAATAAGCATGATCAGGTAACTTCACCCATATTGATGGTATCAGTAAGTGTTTAGCACGTGCCTGGGAAGTGTGGGATAAGTTGCTCTGAGCTAAGGAATCAAAGGTTAGCTCACAGGAGAGCAGATGCAGAACCTGACACTTGAGTTGAAGGCATAATGTCTTTAGTTCCATGTTTGTTAGAATTGGTCATTTTCAGTCCCCTGTTTGGAAGACTGAATGAGGTTTCAAAGTATTAACAGCACCATTAGAGATGCTATAATGTAAAATACAGAAGCATGTCACATAGGTCTGTTCTAGGCTTGAGCAAAATGGATAAAGATAAGGCTATACACCACCACCATGTTGGATTTCCCAGTTACAGCACATACCACGACACTCTTCAGTCTAGAAGTGCTACTCCACAAGTAAGGTCAAAGCTCTTTTCTTGATAATAATCAAGACTGTTATTGTTGTTAATATACAAATCTCTAAAAGTGCCCAGAAATAACCACTGTTCTATATTACATTTGGCATGCTTTTCCAGTTTTTCTGAAATGTAGTATAAATTTTGAAGTAACGAATGAATGGAACTTTTGGTCTCCCTTAAATTAACTTGGTCATTCCATGATATTTAATGAGTACATACTATGCTAGGTGCTACTGAAGACACCAAGTTCACAAAATAAGACCATGTCATTCCCTTGATATGTTCTCCACTTTAGCAAAAGAGGTCAAACATCGTGACAGAGGGTGGTAACTTGCCCTGAGTGAAGAGCCAGAGATACTAATACTCAGATCTTCAGAGTCTCTCCCTTGGGTCCACCTCCTTCAGTTCACCCATCCTTACTGCCATCTGTCATGGCACGTGTAGGCAAAAACCTCAGGAAACAGCTTAAAGAGAAAGGATAGGAAGCATAATTTTCCTCACCTTGTCATATCAATTTGTTCATTACAGAATGATGCCTCTTCCTGTGTATCAGTATTAGCACTTTCTGTCATCAAATTTTGTGTAAAGTTATGCATGTGCTTCTGAGCAGAGAGGCAGTTCTCCATCATTGTTTCTAGATACCCATAGTGGGAACAGCAAAATTCTAACAAGTGCAACCTTAGGTCAGAGCAATACAACCTTGAATAGGCCAGGGGCTAAAACAAGCCAGAGGAGGAGGTGGAGACTCCAGTGTTGCATGAAAGCAAATAGCCCCAGAGGCCCCTCAGCTGTGAGAGAAAGCCACAGTGAAGATGATAATAACATTTTACATTCACTGAGCACTTACCTGTGCTGGGCACAGCGTTGGTGGCTTTCCATATGCACTCTCATTTAGGCTTCACAGAATAATTAGGGGGTGGCTATTAGAATTCTCATTATACAGATAGAATTGTTGAGGCTACGGAGGTTAAATCTTATTTCTAAAATGTGTGGCAAACTGTACCTTGAGCCCCAGATCAGCGTTCCTGACCTTGGGAAACTCACAAATCAATGTTGGGTGCTAGTAAAGAGAGGTACCAGTGTGGCAGAGGTGGCATGAGTTTCAAACGGCTGCAGCCCCTGCCACCCTTTTTTATTCAAGACCCTTTAACATTTTTGCTGACCAGTTTCCCAGTTTCTGTGTAGGGAGCCATAGCTTGCTTATCACTAGTCCTCAACATCTTTAGGCATCTGCCAGACTATAGCATAAGCCCTCCAATAATGTGTTGAGTGATTTCTACATGAGTCCAGGCAGGAAGAGAGTGAGGGCAATGATGTGAGCCAAGCTGTTGCCTGAACAGCTCAGACACCTGTCACTGGACAGCCTTGATGTCCCACAACAAAAGTGTGGGTGGAGGAAGGAGACTCAAGGGATTTCTTACACTGTCTGAGCTCTCAGCGAGTTGCCCTTCAGACATGTTCCAGAATGTGTAGGGTCACTCTAGAGAAGAAAGAGGGAGAACTCAACAGCAACAAGCTCAGTTTGGGAGGTTCACACAGATTGCCATCCTGTGCTGAATTGCCTAGAATATAATGACTCTTGCCTTGATGCATGTGCACGGCACCACTGGTTCCCTAAAGCATTCTCAGAATGCAAGGCAATGCCAAGCTCACTGTTTGCATGCCTGTATTGTTCTCCTGAGGCAGAATGAAAAGTCCTTTTTGATTCCTGCTTCATCCATAGGAAAAAAAATACATACTAGAGAAGTCCTTAGTGGCGATGGCACCATCACTGAGCATAATAGAAATATTTTAAAGATAAATGTCTTCCAATTGCTGTGGCCTTTTATCTGGCAACCCAGTAGAGGGTGTTAAAACTGATCAGCAGGTTTTCTTCTCAGTAAAATAAAATATCAGAGCCAGTATAGAAAGAATGATCATGCTTATGTTATCTAAAATAAAAAGAGCTGGCTTTTGTAAAGTGCGGGTCTACTCAAGACATCTCTGTTTATCCCTCCAAAGCTGATTTTGCTGTTTTCTCACCTTTTCACAATAATCGCACAGAAAATTCTCACTTTTCATTTGTATTTGGAGTAACATCTCCCGGCAGCAAGTCCTCGGCAGTCTTCAAGGAAGGAAGCTCACTGCACCTGAGGAGCCCCTTCCCCATAGCCAGTCACCAGCTGCTCTGCTGCGCAAGCAAGAAGTTCTTTAGGACAAATAAATACACGGGTCAAATTCAAACCCTCTTCTTAATGGTGGTTTCTAGATAAGCTATGGCAACTCTCTTTCAGCAACTAGGATTTCTCTGTAAACCCTAGAAGGGCACATTTTTTTCCCTTTCCTTGTCCCTGTCCTTCTTCTGATGGTTCAGAATGAGCACCAACCTAAGTCACAAAGACAGATGCTCCTGAAGGAGCTAAAGCTAAAGCTAGCTTCCTGAGGCCCTGTTGGTCATCTCCCACACCCCACTACCCAGAGCAAAACTCCACTTGGAGGAACAAAGAGCCAGGAAAAGCTTGTTTCCTTTGAAAACCAGTATGGCTTCTGTGAAGAGTCAAAGGAGGGCTCTGTAATTCACAGGGTCTCTGCCCAGAGATAGAAAGCATTCTCTTGTCAGGATTTATTTTTTTAAAAAGCTTAAATCTTTTTTAAAAATTAAATTTATTAAGCCGGGTATGGTGGTGCATGTCTTTAATCCCAGCCCTTGGGAGGCAGAGGCAGTCAGATCTCTGTGAGTTCAAGGCCAGCTTTGTCTACACAGTGAGATCCAGGCAAACTGGGGCTACAGGGAGACCTTGTCTCAAAAAGACCAAAAAATGACGTTTATTTATTGTGTGTGTGTGTGTCTGTATGTGTGTATGTGTGTGTGTGTGTGTGTGTGTGTGTGTGTGTGTGTTTGCATGTGTGTGGTGGGGGGCATGAACATGGCACAGCACACATGTGGACGTCAAAGGACAACTAGCAGGAGTCAGTCCTCTTCTTCCACAGTATGGATCCCAGGGATCAGACTCAGGTGTCAGGCTGGCAGCAGATTCCTTTACTTGCTGAGCCATGTCACTGCCCCTTACCAGGATTTCTTGCTATGGTCTTTCTCTTCATCCATCACTTCATGGCGTTTCTGTTGTCTTCTAGCTTCTACAGAGCTTCTATAGGAGGTTTTTAAATTTGAACTCTGCCCCTGTGTGACTTGTTGCAAGCTTGTTTGGAAAAGCAGATGAACTATGAATAGGTACACGTTTTGAAAACTAGCTATCTTTCTGACTGAGCTGCTCCTCTCACCCAAGAAAAAGGAAAATTAATCCAGAAAACCAATTTAGAATCATCTTCTTAATGAGGGATTTCTAGTCCAATGATTTTGGCCTTAGACCAAGATCAAAATGAAGACCAAGATCAACTCATTCATTAATTCATGTAGAGAGCGTCTCCCTTTCCGAAGATACCTGCTCATGGGACCAGAGTCACCTCACTTTGTTCCGTCTCCCACTTCTCTGCACCTCACCCCTTTTTTGTACAATAATATAAAATAAAAGCATCCCATTTTATAGCTAGAGTCACAATAAGTCAAAATAACCAGAATAAGAAAACACGCTGTCACAGAGCAGATTGTAAGTACCATCAAGGGGAGGGTAGGACTAGCTCAGAGTCTGCAAACCGAGGCCAACAGTGCCATCCTAACACAGATGGATGTCATTGTAACTAGGAAAGGTTACTTCAGGTGACAATGAGAACGGTGCATTCCATACCTTCAGGTCTTATTTTTGTTGTTGTTCTTGTTGGGGGTCAGTAATCAATTGCCATTCATGAATTAACAAAGTCATTTTAATTTAAAAAAATTTCTGTTGAAGGAACAGAAATTGTTTCGTGTGAAAGGCCTGTTACTCAAAACCAGATAAGGTGTTTTGCTAAAATGTCTAGCAAATTAATTAATAAAGCACAAGACAAAAAGAAGTAAGAAAAGAGAGCCAGTGAGATGACTCAGTGGGTAAAAGTGCTTGCTGCCAAGCTGGACGACCTGAATTCAATCCCCAGGACAACATGGTGGAGAGCCACCTGTATACTGTGGTGTGTGTGTGCACGTGCACCCCCCACACACACATGCTACAAAATATAATAAATGAGAAAACTTCAGACAACTTGAGGCAGAAGTCAGTGTGCATGAAACCTGCTCACAATTCAATCATCTATGTCTGTAATCAAGAAGTTGCTAATATAAATACCACTTACAAGAAGCAAATGTATATACATTATACTAAACCCTCAGAAATGAGGAGACCTTTCTGAAGGAGGTAAATCGAGGCAGCTGTAAAGGCAGAAAGTGAAGATAATGACTCACATCTGAGCGTCAAACCAAATGATACGATCGGCTTAATTTTTCCCCACATCAGGCTTGGCCTGGTTATGTCTACAGAAATCAATTGACCCCAGGAACATGGCGAGAGACTACAAGTTCATATACGCCTGTCATGAAGCTGGATTTAAGATCACAGGGGCCCCTAACCCTGCAGCATTCTGCCTTTATTTGTGCCTATATATTTGAAAAAAGGGGGAGGGGCACACGCCCAAGTTTACTTTTTTAAAACTAAATAACGTTGCCTTGTGGCTCTCATATTGTATCTATTACACATTTCGCTTCAAAACCTCATCTCCCCTAAACCCTCTTCAGTGCGCTTGAAGTAGCACTGCCAAAGGAAAGGAATTTTCTATTTAACTAGAGCACTGACATTCTGTTACACAATTCGATCTTATCTATTTACCTGCTCTCGAAAACACAAGACACTAAACACGGAATGCTGACTGCATTGAGGCTGCGGTGCCATAGGTGTCTGAATGCATCTGGAGCTCCCTCACTCATCAGTGTAATTGTTGCCGTGTTATTCCATTTTTTGATTAGTCTAGTCCCTCAAGCTCAATGCTTTTTTTCTGGCCCAACGTTCTTCTGCTGGTTGTCATGGTGACTGAATTGTTAGAGAGGAGAAAGGCTCTGTTGTCTGTCATTGTTCTGTTGTGGTTTAGGTAACGCAGGAGGCAACACAAGTGAAGTGGATGGACCTTTTTTGCTCTGCATCATTTCATAGTATTGAAAAATCTCACACAAAAAAGGAGCAAATAGGCCCAACCAAAGAAATAACCAAGCTCTTTCTAAAGGAAAGTGCACATTATTATAAAGAGGCAAAATGGCACTAATGATGAACTGAGTCGTCTATGGAAAAGGCTGCTGAATATTACATTTATTACTAGAACAATCGTTGCGACTTAAACATCACATACAATACCTAGCATTTTGCAATTTAGGGTAAATATAGTTTTTAACTATACAATTGTCACATCAACTCTTTGATTCTGGAGGCTGAGCTACTTTAACCTCATGTTCAGTTTAAAGTAGAAGATATCGTATTAGATAATCAGTCTGATTTTCTTGAGTTAAGATGGCGTTAGGGTCAATGCCTGCTTTGGGAATGTAGAATTTTTTTTTAAACATGAGAGCTAACTACAAAGGGTTTTTATTTAAATAATTAATGTAAGTATAACCCTCCTTCATTTTTCATTTTTCCTGATTTTTAGAACTAGAAAATGGAAGACTATCACATAACTAGGAAATGGAAGATAAATGAGGAATGGCTCCTATGAAAGTTCTCTAAGCCATCTTTTATCACAGCTTTGTTAGACATACACTTTTCTTTTTAGATGTCTATCTTTTGTTAATTAAAAGTACTTTGTTAGCATTGCTTTCTTAATCAGCAATTACTTGCCTTAGTAATGCTATACTTTTTCAGTATATTTTTTCCTAAAATTTAGAATGATATAATAATTGTTGTGTTTGTTTTTTGAGACAAAGTCTCATTATGTAGCTCCGGCCAGCCCAGAACTCTGTGTAGACCAGGCTGGTATCCATCTCACAGTGATCCCCCTGCCTCTGTCTCCTGAGTGCTCGGATTAAAGGCATGCACCACCACACCTGGCTGATATAATAATTTTTATTTAGCTATTTTATTTAATTAACTAAATGCTACAAAATTTTAAGTAGGCAACATTTAATAAAATATTTGAAAATGAAAAGGATTAAAAATGCTATTTACTCATGAAAAGATTTCTGAAAACTGTGTCTGAAACTCTGTCTCACTTTCTCTTACTTGTTTGAGTGTAACTATTGTTGTTGGGGGTTTTTGTTTGTTTTTTGTCATTTTCCAGAATTCAGGTATTTGGAAAAACCAGTAGAGATACTCTATTACTTTTTGCATACAGCTGATGTGAAGCTGTCCACATGACTCTATATATACTAGCAGTGTAACACCAACACTATATTTCATTACCATTCTGTACCAGAACACAAAGATCTTTCTCTTTTCATTTTTTTCTTTTTATAATGCCATAGTATTCCACTGTATGGATGCCCTGTAATTTATTTAGTTAATCTCTATTGATAGACTTTTGGGCTAGTCTTCACATTTTGCTTTTATGAATAATTATGTGTATTTGTTGTTTCTTATAAATGCAAAAGTAAGTGAAAGATAAAAATCCCAGAACTGAAATTTCTAGGTTAAATAGAGTATTTGCATTTATAATTTTGATGAAAATTGTTAAATTCCCTTCTGTAGAGTTTAATTCCAATTTTCCCTCCTCCCATCAACCAAGTATAAAAATTACCTGTTTTCCTTGTCAACAAAGGGTGATATTAAAGTCTGGAAATTTTGCTGATCTGATAGCAAAAAATAGTATCACACCATCATTTTAAGTTTCTATTGTTTTTAATGCCAAATATCATTTCCTTCAATTTTATTTCTTTTTATGTTAGTCCTTTTAAAAGTTACTTTGTTCTTATTCTTTCCCGGAATTTTAGTTTTTGTTGATTTCTAGGAGTTCTTTCTATATTGGGGAAAATTTACATTTTGTGTTATGAGTTGCAAATATTTTCCCTGTTTGTCGTCTGTGTTTTAACTTTTAAAACCTGAAGATTTTCCATTCCAAAGTTCTGATTTTAATATAGTCAGGCTAATGTTTTCTTTTCAGTTTATGGCTTTTGTCTCCCTCCAGGGAAATAACGGACACTGCCATGTATTTTTATACTAGTCAATAAATTCTCTCTTCTCTTTTCAATACATTTAAAATATATTTTATTTATTATTTTTATTTTATGTGTATGCGTGTATTGCCTGCATGTATGTGAGGGCACTCATGTTGTGCAATGTCCACGGAGGTCAGAACAGGCTGTTGGATCCCCTGGAACTGGAGTTACGGACAGTTGTTAGCTGCCATGTGGGTGCTGGGATTCGAACCCAGGTCTTCTGCAAGAGCAACCAGTGTTCGTAACCACTGAGCCATCTCTCCAGCCCTCTTTTCAATAAATTTTTTAAATTAACATTTGAAATTTTTCCTAAAATGAAATATAGATTTAATTTGGGCTTTTCTTGATGGTTTTCTGTCATTCTTTAGCCAGTTACGACATCATGTACCTTTTTCCTGCCATGGACTTTTCCCTCCTTCTGTCGACTGTTAAAGTCCTGCCTGAGCTTCCTTGCTGTTACCTGTGGCCTGCAAAACGTAACAGCACATTTAGTGCGGTGTGATCAGAAAAGTACAGTTCCTGCACTTCGTTTGTCAATGCGTTTGATTACAGTTGCATTTCATTCTACAAGTGTTTTGTCAAAGTCAATGTATAAACATGTAGATATATAACTTGGTCTCCAAGCACACTGCCTCCAGGATTTCCTCGTAAAGTATATTTATTATGTCCAAGCACACATTGACTGTCACCCAATTTCTGTGACAATGCTGCTAAGAAATAACCAATTTTTAAATCAAAACAATAAACAGACATATATGCAGAAAGAACTGCCACTCTCTGAATTCAGTGTTTATTCCTTCAGCCTCTCTCTCTGGTTTACAGCAAGAGGAACCCACAAAGCCTGCTGCTCTTGGATTCTGAGGGTGCTCTGCAATGACTTTAAAGGCTAGCCACTAAAGAGCATTTGAAAGGGCACTTACTATTTAGTACCCAGTAAACATATATTTTGATTTTTCTTTCATACTGTTTAATGGCATAATATTCAGCAAGGATCTGTGGAAACCAGCTAGCAATCACAACAGACTCTCCAAAAAGGAGCTGCACTTCCGACTCTGCCTCTCTTCCTCTCTACAGAAGAAGGGCTTCGGCCCATTTCATCATCACACCAAATATTCACAAGCTTGTTGTCTGTTACTGGCTTATTGCAGTACATTCACACAGATTAAAGTTGATTTTCAGTAACGTCCTATAAATAATATTCTTTGGCTGTGATCTTAAAGATTTAAGATTAGCCTCCCTGCTTCCCGCGCCCCCACCCCACCCCGTCTTAACCGAGCGTTTCAACACTGGGGAGAAGATTAACGTCCTCGCGATAAAAGATAACTTTTGGAGCAGAATCTACCCAATAATCAGAAATGGCGAGCGGAGGAAGGCAGGTGGTGACCTCTCTCAGTGACACTAGCAAGAAAAACCTGGAGAAGCCTTCCTTTTGCTTAGAAAGTGCCCAAGCCACTTGTGGAAGGAAGCGTTTGGCTACCGATCACTTCTCCAAGGCCCATTATAGGAGGTGGGCAAAAGTGAAGCTCTCCCCTTCCCTCCCCAATTAGTTCAGATTGCAGTCGGCCTTCAAAGATATCCATTGCACGGGTGTTTTTCTCATGATGCTGCTGCGAAAATAATTTTCTTTTTTGAAGGGCTTTCTTGCTATTCTCTCCCCATGGCAACTTTTGAAAATTTGTTAAAACGCACACACGCACACAAACCTCTCAGGCTATCCACAAGCTCTCTAGGTGAGTGGGAACAAATGGCAACCTATGAAAGAAGTGCACCCAGGACAATTACACGGTTGTGATCATTTGGGATTTCACTGCAGACTCTCCCGCAGGCCCTGCGGAATCACTTTTTCTCCCAGTATGCAGTGAGAGAGAGGGGTTGAAGCCAAGGGGCAGGTGTCTGCTTAATTAAGTAAAAAGTATTTGGATCCAACTTCTTTAAAACTGACAAGAGAGATTTCATAGGACGCTAGTCTCTGCAGAGGGGGAAAACCAGTGACCCCGGCACCGGTTTCTACAGGGCCCTTGTCGTATGAGCAAGATGAGTAACTGAAACCCAATAGTTCAGTGAGCTATAGAAAAGGAAAACACTTACTAGAACAAGTATGCCAAGGGTCTCAGGAAACCCTCGGTTATTCTGGGCTGTTGGGATGCTCTGGTATAAGGCACAGTGCTCAAAGTATGGCAAGACTCACTCTACTAAGCAAAGCCTTCCCAGATAGATGCACATCTAATTGGCACAGGAAAGGAAATCATTCACGTCTCAATTTTTGGTAAGCAATTGACTCATTTCAAGCACCCAACTTCCTGTTGATGCTTTGTTGCTGGGTGAGGCCTTTATCTAAAAAGTACTCTATAAGTTAGACAAACCCAGAGAACAATGCGAAAGCTACAGTGCACTGCCATGTTGTACAATTTCTGGGAGAGATGAAAATGTCTGTTTCCATTTTATCTCTTTTGCCTTGACATGAGAAGGTCACGCCAAGAATTATGCTAGGGTTAGGATTTAATGGCCATGCCAGGAATTGGAAGCAGCACCTGTGAACCAGAATTTAAATCCCACAGATGGTTTGTCTTGATGTTTTTACGAAGCATAAATGAGGAATGAGAAGGTAATTTAAAAATAAGCCCTGTATCCTATTTAAAAAGATAAGTAGGAGCTGGATGTGTGTAAATGTTTGGACTAAATATGGCCAAGAACTATACTATGTTTAAACAACTTGGCACTTTGAAAATGACGGAATTGGATTTTGTAATGGTGCAAGCATCCACCTACCTAATGAAACTAAATTTGCAATAGAGGCGCATAGTAGAAAAAAAGGCAGACGAATGATGCTGAGAATCCAAGTGAGATGGCACTGGAAAATGAAATGCTTTGAGCTTAATGACTGACCTGGTCAGGAGCCTCACTGCTCTGACAACAAGGATGGGAATTAGCCTATTATTATAAACAGGTGGATCATCTAATTAATGTACCCTAGCCTTTCACATTTTATTTAACTTTAAATGAAATGGAACCATTTCAGAAATATTCTCCCACCACTTAAAGGAAATAGGTGCTAAAGCCCAGGAATGTCTTTACTGTAGCTGCATACGTTTTTCCCCTTCCGAAGACACACTTTCAGCTCTTCCAAAATATAATGCTTTGGGTTTCATTTGGATACAGCTAAGGTGTCTTGGAAGTTTCTCTGTAAATTCCTTCAAATCCAGAGGAGCTGAAGGAGATTGTAAGAAGCTGTGGTCCTCTGAATGACTTCACATGACAGCATCTTTGGAATTCTGATTTACAGAGTGTCAGCCACTTGATAGTGTCTTCTATACGGAGCACCAGATGAACCTGGATCAAATGTTTTCTGAATTCATCCCCAGTATAACTCTCCTTTTAGCCCCAAATTAGGAAGTAAAATAATATTTGTTTAGAAATACTTACCAGGCACCTGCTTAATACCATAAATTCTAGCCTGGCTGAACCTTCACACAAAGAAACTAGCTCAGTGGAAACTTGATATTTGTGACCACTGAACGAAAGGGGCTGCTTCAAGCTCTGACAAAAGTCCACTTCTTTTTTTCCTCCCCTTTTTCGTTTTGTTTCCTTTCAGCATATTTTAGGAACTAATCGGCCATATAAAAGGTACCACTGTTAGTCTATTGTTTGTCTTGGTCTTCACTGCAGCTCCTTAAAAGATAGAGTGCAAACAAAGCAAGAATTAAGGTCATTCCATTTAAATCCTTCAGAGAGGAAGGCAAGGGCTAGGTTATTGCTGAGGACTACAGAGAGGAGGGTTGAAGGAATCCAGGATAAAAAAAAAAACCTCATTGTTTATTATTTGCCAGCCTCAGTGCAGCCCCCGTTCCCATATTTGTGAAGGGATTACCCTCCCATCTTCAGAGATTAATGGAAAGCCCAGACAATTCCCTGGTCTGCAATCTGCCCTGCTCCAAAGTGCATTCTCCAGGAAGGTTGACTTGGGGGTGTACTCACTCAGGGGCTGAAGAGGATAGCATGCTCACACCCGAAAGCCTGGTGTGATGTGTTCTCTAGCTGCCAGAAGTACACAAGCAAACACAACTGCAATAGGAACTCCACGTTTGCATAGATGCAGCATCACTTCCTAGTACATAGTTACACATATGAAAGCTGGGGATGCATCCAAGAGAAACAAAAACAAAATAAGGAATCTATCCAAAAACATCATAGCAGCAGATAATACCAGCCCCTTTTACACTCCTGAGTCCCTATATTTATTTGAGTTAGTAGTCAAATCCCATAGTTCTTCATTGAACAACACTAAAATGCACTAGCCTTCAATATTTAGAAATGTGGCATGGAGTAAGTCTGTGTACATGAGTGATACACTGTGAGATTTTGGTTTTAAAGGACTGAAGTGTCTTCAGTGTACCATGCAGGTGATGAACTCACTCTAAAGGGTCTCAGGCCTCTGAGCCTGCACCTTGGTCCCTCTCAGCACCCAAGTATCGAGGGTGAAATCCGAGGCAAGAGAGATGAACTGGGCAGCCCCAACAGGAAATGAGAAAACTGTTAGCTACCTAGTCACCTTGAAGGTGCTTTCCGTTTAAAAATCCACACAGCAATACACAAAAATGAAAACTAACCAATAAAACTGCTTCCAACATAAAAAGAAAGTTAAAGTCAGGAAGCAGAACCTGCCGTCATTGGCCAACAGAGACAAAAGTTCTTATCTTAATAAAAGGCATTTTTTAAAAAATTTCTAGTACTTAGAAAGTCTGGCATATAGTAAACACACAATGAGTATTTGTTGCATGGAGGGAAGATTTTTCATTTTTACCGCTTTAATGATAATGGTATCAGCACTGAGTGTGGTGGGTACATATCTGCAATCTCAGCACTTGAAAAGTGGAGGCAGGAGAATCAGGAATTCAGCCTAGCCTCAGCTATATATAGCAAGTTCGAGGCCAGCCTGGCCTACATGAGACCCTGTCCTCCTCAAAAATAAACAAAATAAGTAAATAATAATGGGAATAATATTAGCAGTTGCTAATGCTTATTGATCATCTATGGTGTGCCATGCAGTATGCTAAACACTTCACTTCTGTTCTCTCACTTGAGTTGAACATCAATATCATCAGGTTATTACCCTTATTTTACAGAACAGGAAGACCCAAAGTTCAGCGAGCCGTCACAGTCAGTAGCAATGTCAGCCTATAGGACCATGCTGTCTTGTTCCAGATCCTGTGTTCTTACTGTACACCACTGCCCTACAAGCGAAAATTTCTTAGCTTAAGCTTAGAAAATATTCAGGATTGTTTCAAATTCAGCCTTTTAGTTTGGTGGACTAGTTATCCTCAGGGGAACCTTTAGCCAAGACATGGGATAAGTAGAAACTGCCTTCAGATAGTTTCGATAGTTTGCTCAATTCCCAGAGAAGAATAGCTTAATCATAAACCACAAGGACAACTTAATAGTGATTCGGTGGGAATCCCACACAGATCTGAAGGGAGCATCGCTCCTTGTTTGAGGGATTTTTCCCCTCCCCGTTTCCCTCTCTCTCCACACAGTGCAGAGTTTCCCAGGCAGGATGAGATCTGTTTGCAGCACCCTTGGCGTATGCTGTGTCTGCCAGGCTCGCTGCAGTGTTTGATTATGATTTTCCTTGTTAATTCATTTCATTTGTATGTTCACCCTTCCTTGGAAACTGGACAGGGTTAAATTACTTCTAAAGCCTTCACAAATTACTGTTGATTTAAATCAAAATAAAGGCAAACATTGAGGTAGCTTTTTTGTTTTTTTTTTTTGAGGACATTCTAATAACATTACGTCCTGTAGGAGTGTTTGTCCAGAGACTTCGGTTCTCTACCATTGTGATGCCCAGTTGTAAGCATGTTTTAGTAGATACATTGATCTCTCAGTAGCAAATATAGGCTCCACAATCCAAAACTAGCCAGAGACAAAAACTACACGTGAGATTGTTTCCTCTTGAATAATAATTTTAAAAAACATTTTAGCAAACAGTCTACTCTCCCAATACACTTCATTAGTTTTCAACTAGGCCAAAGTACACCCATTTATTTAATGTTGTCCCTTCTAGGGAAAACAGTCAGAAGAGTTATGGTGACTGAAGGAAAGAAGAGGAAGCACAAAGCATTAAACATGGAGATAAGATAGCATATTTCTTTGGGCTGGAGAGCAGTTAAGCACACTCACTGGCTGCTCTTGCATAGGACCTGGGTTTGATTACCAGAACCCACATGGTGGCTAGCAACCATCCGTAACTCCAGTTCCAGGGAATCCAATGCCCTCTTCTGACCTCCGCAGGCATTGTATGACACAGGTACACTTACATTCATGTGGGCAGTCCACTCATATACATAAAATAAAAATAACAAATAAAATATTTTAAAAGACCATATTTCTAAAAATTCCTGAAACTGCCGGGTGTGGTGGCACATGCCTTTAATCCCAGCACTAGAGAGGCAGAGGCAGGCGGATCTCTGTGAGTTCAAGGCCAGCCTGGTCTACATAGTGAGTTCCAGAACAGCTGGGACTACAGGGAGACCCCGTCTCAAAAAGACCAAAAAAAAAAAAAAATCCTGAAACTAAGAGTAAAAAGTACTTACTAGTATTTTAAGTACATTTTATAAGGTATGCAATAATTTCACCACGGCTGTTTACCTAGCCTTCTTTGCATCATAGATTGTAATACTCCTGAACTTCCAAATGAAATGAATAAACAGACAGAAGTAAGAAAGTGTTCCAGTTTGTTACAAATCCTTCATAGTCTTAGACAACCCCATTAGACGAATTTGAATTATAGATGTCACTCTACTAATTTCAGAACATGATGCTTTGTTTAGAACTCTCGGATGCTCATTTCATTTGGAAGAATTTGTAGCATCTTAATACGATCAGTTCCACAGTTTTGAGGATGAGAGACTAGAGCCCACGATCAGTATGGAAATAACCCATCGTCCCTATGATCATACTCCTTAATCCACAGCTGCCAAAGAAGCTGGTATTAAGTTTTCAGCGCAATTTATCAATCTCATCATTAGATGACTTTCAGGGTTTTTCTGCTGGACAGGCAGTTACCCCTAGAGGTAAGCTGGATAGAAAATAAATCAGATATGGGCATATTATGACTTTTTAAATAAAATTCATTTCTGAAGAAAACAGAAAAGATTTTTCTTCTATCCTCCTCCATCTAAAAGAAAAGAATAACAAACTCCCCAAGATCAGATGTCCTTTCTGATTTGCAGGTACAAATATTATTAAGTATCACATTTAGAAAAAATATTATTGGAAAATACCATCTTTTATTTTTAAAAATATTTTTATGTATATAAATATATTGCCTACATGTATGTAAGTGCACCCATGTCATGCAGTGCTCACAGAGGTCAGAATAGGGTGTTGGATCCCCTGGAACTGGATTTACAGATGATTGCTAGCCTTGATGCGGGTGCTGGGAATTGAACCCGGGTCCTCTGCAAGAGCAGTCAGTGCTCTTAATCACTGAGCCATCTCTCCAGTCCCCCAACTTCTTTTTAAAATAAACTATTACCAAGATGACACAGGAAAACACAACATAGGTAGACAAACAATTTGATATGTGTGGCAGGGTAAGAAAAACAGAGAGATATTGAATCAGTGCTATGGGGTATCAACATTCATTTCTTTAAAGTCTACAAAATACATGATTATACATCAGACTGACAGTGCTTTTATCATTAAAATATTTCTAGAGTACAGAATGGCAATTTAACAATTCATTACCATACTGCTGTACCTCTGTTTGCTTTAGGAATGACAACCATCTGACTGATTGTAAAGTATTTGCAAGCCACTTTATCAGTGTCCCTTATGGAACTGTAGATCATGGCAAAACATGCTGCCAGTCCTGGTCTCAACCTTTGAAAAGACAGATATTTTTTTAAAAACACTTCATTAAACTTACTAAAAAATAAAATAGATTTGTATCAATAGATTAAAAAAAACTCTAAAAACTATCCTAGAAAATAGAAAATCAAAGGGGTCATATTTCAGAAGAGGAAACCAAAGGTAAAGAAATTCAGCTGTAACCATTAGCAAGAAGTAGGTGTGCGCAGTGGTCCCACTCTCAAGAGTGCGACCTGGAGAGATTTTCCTGATGGGGAGATAGGCGAAGGAGGGGTTCACCAAAGAACTGTCCTTGGACTAGAACAGGCTGCCAGATCTCTGCCTAACTCCCACCCCTTTCTCTTCCTTGTATTATTCAGACTTTCTGGAAAGGGCACCTTCGAATCTGTGAATAACCCCCAGAATAGCCCTCTCAAGAAATACCCTGTCTATGGGCACAGTGCTAAAAAAGGATAAAGGTAGAACTCGAGTAACGCTAGGCCTTTCAACTAGACAGGAAGCACACAGTACGCGGCAAGCAGGCACCTTCATCCGGAAGACAAAGATGCCTTCACAGAAGCGTTTCAGTTGTGCAATGGAAAATGTCTGGAGGAGCTGACACACGCATGGCCGGTTAAACTTCACTAATAAACAAACAATGGAAAAGTAAAGAGTAGTTTTTAAACATTCTATTTATTATTTTTATTTTATGTGTATGCGTGTATTGCCTATGTGTAGGTAAGTGCACCCATGTCGTGCAGTGCCCGCGGAGGACAGAAGACGCTGTCGGAGCCCCTGAAACTGGAGTTACAGACAGTTGTTAGCTGCCATGTGGGTGCTGGGATTTGAACCTGGATCTTCTGCAAGAACAACAGTGTTCTTAACTGCTGAGCCATCTCTCTAGCCCCTGTAAAGAGTATTTCTTTTTTTTTTTTTTTTGTGCCACAAGTATCATACCATGGACAGAAACTGAGCCAAAATAAGCTTTTTTGTCTTTTAAGTTGGTTTTCTCAAGTATCTGTCACAGTGACAGAAAGAGGACT
The DNA here is from genome assembly GCF_000622305.1 of Nannospalax galili. Taxonomy (NCBI): domain Eukaryota; kingdom Metazoa; phylum Chordata; class Mammalia; order Rodentia; family Spalacidae; genus Nannospalax; species Nannospalax galili. The sequence continues at coordinate 21,729 of NW_008336020.1, read as the reverse complement.
AACACAAACTTTTTGCGGTACTTCCCTTCTCATATTCAAAACTGACAAATCCTAGTTTTTAAATTTTTTTTGCACATGTGTGTTTGTGTGTGTGCTCATGTGTGTATGGGTGCATGTGCACATGTGTACATATACATGTGGAGGCCAGAGGACAACATGGGCTATATCCTTCAGATCCTGTCCACTTTTTTTAAGTCACAAGATCTCTCACTGGTCTAAGACTAATCAAGTAGGCGAGTGTGGCTTGGCAGCAAGCCTTGGGATCAGCTTGTCTCTGTCTCCCTGGTGCTAGGAAAATAAGCACACACCAGCACACCTTTTTTAAAATGTGGGTTTGGGGGATTGAGGTTTGGCCTTTGTGCTTCCAAGGTAAACATTTTAGTTACTGAGCTACCTCCCAAGCCCGTATTTTTCTGTTTTAAACCTCTCAGATCCGCTCTATTGGATAGTTGCTCCCTTCACTGCTAAAATGTTGGTTTATGTCCCTATCACCTATTCAGGAGGCTTTGATCTGGATACATGCACTCTCATGAAACCAGGGGTGTCATCAGGAGATCTTTGAACCACCTGATGTACGTGAAATTTTTATGTATAGAAATATTATGATTTTAAAAAGGGACCAGAGCCTCAAAAAGATTAAAAACAATTAGTTCGTTGACCTCTTTGACAGTCTCCTAGTCACTTGCCTAGTTTCACCCTTCTGACTTCTCCTCCATCTGCAATTCCTTTTCAAAGTGCTGATCCAGTCATAGCCTTCCTATTTGATTTGTATAGTACATATAAATTATACCAATTAATTGGATTCACTGTACTCTTTCCATACATTCGTATATTATACACTAATGATCTTCATTTATCCTTCTACTCCCATGCTGGCACACGTTTTAGTCCCTATGAATGCCTCTGCTACTTTAAGACTGACTTTTCAAAAGTCTTGACATAAGAATGAACACCTGGCATTTGTCTTTCTGTATCTAGCTTATTTTCCTTAGCACAATGTCTTTCTGTTCCATCTCCTTTCCTGCAAATGACATGATTCTGTTCTCCTTTGTGGCTGAATAATATCCCATTGTGTATATATACCAAATTTTCTTTATCCATTCATCTGTTGATGGGTACCTAGGCTGATTCTACATCTTAGTTATTGTGACTAGTACCTCAATAAACATAGGTATGCAGTTATCTCTTTCATAAACTGACTTCATTTCCTTTGGCTATATACCCAGGAGAAGATAGCTAGATCATTTTTAGTTTTTTTGATAAAACACCATGCTGTTTTCTATGGTGGCTGCACTAATTTACACTCCCACCAGCCATGGATGAAAGTTCCTTTCTTCCCACATCCTCACCAGCATTTATTATTTTTTTCACGTTTTTGATAATAGCCCTTCTAACTGGGATGAGATGCAGTTTTGATTTGTGGACTTCGTTTGAATTTCTCTGATTGGCCCTCCTATTTTTATATTCTGTAATGTTTATTATTTTAAGATAAACCCCAATTCTACAGTCTGGTTTCCTGCCAACTTCCGCAGGCTTTCCTATCTCAATTTTCTTTCCATTTTATATCTCAAATCCAGCCCATGATAAATTTCAATACTTGAATTGCTCCTAATGGCCTGGTTGCTCCTCACTTCTTCACTTTTCTTCACATTTTTTTCTTTGCCTGGATGTTCTTTACAAAGCATTTCTTGTACTGGCTCTTCCTCTAAGCCCACCAGATGATCCAGCCCTTAATACTGACCCCTGAGTTTCCCAGAGGAAACTCTGTACCCAGTGTACATTAGACTGAACTGCATCACAATCCTGTTCTTCATGTTGCTTACTGGAGGGCATGATGCTCATGCCCTGAATGATGGGCTTCCTGATATGGGGACTTTGTCTTTTTGTCTTTGTCTTTCCAGCAAATATCATAGTGCTTGGCCCAGAGGCTTCTCCATAAATGTTGACAGTCTGGCCTGTTGTCACTATCAGCTTCTTTTCATGTACTAAAAGCATAAGTAGAAGGATAGCTGGAGAGAGAAAGACCATCTCACATAATAGAATATGATTAGAAATATCCGTTAGATATAAACATTACCTAATGAACATCAACTTTTCATTACAAAGGCCAAGAGCTGTTTAACTATGTAAAATAAGAAAAATGATAATTTTTCAACTTTTGATGGGAGCTTAACATACCTTTCTATTGTTTACATCCAAATATTAGTAAGATTTATATGTATAGCCTTTGAGTAATATTAAAAGATACACTAACCTGAGGTCTACACTAGAAAATAAGACAAGCAATAGTGTTGGACTCAGCCAGTAAAAGTGCCTGCCGCCAAGCCTGACCACCTGAGTTCAATCCCTAGAACCCACACGGTAGAAGGAGAGGAAGGACTACTACAAGTTGTCCTCTGACCTCCATGCACATGCCCTGGCATATGGAGAGAGAGAGAGGGAGAGAGAGAGAGAGAGA
>NW_008336020.1:0-19227 GCF_000622305.1 Nannospalax galili | reverse complement strand
TTGGGTGAGTTTAAGGGAGGGAGGGAAGGGGGAGAGAGAGAGAGAGAGAGAGAGAGAGAGAGAGAGAGAGAGAGAGAGAGAAAAGAGGAGAGAGAGGAGAGAGAGGAGAGAGGGGAGAGAGAATATAAATATAATGCATTCTTTTAAAAAAGGTAGCAACCTTTGCAGCAATTTATTATGTATTTTATAAAGACTAGAAGAGATGAGTTAAAAACTTCTCAACCAAAAGAAACAATAAATGCTTAAACAAATTGAAATGTTAATTGTCCAGAGTCCATCATCATGCATTGCATGCATGATTGAATTATGACACTGTATGCTATAAACATGCGATTACTACATGTCTGCTTAAAAACTATATAAAAAGCAATTAGTGTTTTGAGTTTATAAATCAATTAATTCATGATAAGAGAATAGAAAAGAACAAAACCACCATATTTTTTATGTACTTTTTATATTTAAAGTACATAAAAGCAAAACAGGACACTCTGATTCCAAGATTTTGATATATTACCAGCAGGGTAATAAGTTTAACAAAATTCCTTTACATATAAATCTTGAAAAAATACTGTGAACTCTTCAGGGATGTGATTGGTTATGTTGCATGTATGTGTGGCCAAAGGTTGAGAGCAGGAAGGGGAATGGAGGAGGAAAGAAAATATTCTATATATGAACCCAAGAGGTGGGGGGGAAGAATTTCTAAAAAATACACCAAGCTCTTGAAAAGGAAGTTTCCTGCTTGTTTCTGTGAAGTGAGAACCTAACAGAAAGAAGGCATTACCGTTGCATCATGCAAATATTGACTGACTTCACTAATCAGGGCTGTGTATCAACAACCTCTTTTTCCCTGGAGTCTGCAGCGACAGCTTTGTGTACTCTACAGTCTCGTGTGTCTGAGCCAACAACCGACAAAGTATTAGATCAAAGCCTTGATACACAGATGCCAGGCCATTTGGTATCAAACAATTGATAAGGGTACAAAAGAAGTCTCAATGCACTTTCACCACAATTTGAACAGCAAATAGTTAATTGGGTTGATAATAGATGTCAACATTCCATATGATGTCATGATTCTAGAAGGGGCAACTTCTCTTGCCCTGAGTTGGAAAACTGAACTATTTTTTAAACGGAGCAAATTTGAATACCATTTTATTATTTATGCTTTTACTCATCTGAAGCATTTAGTTAAACCTAGTTTTAATGATATCTTCAAGTTTTTTTAAATAAAGAGACAGAATATAATTTTATCTGCATAATTTAAGTGAGGTGTTTGAAGGTGCTGATCAGCCAGTAAAGGTTTGCATTGAATGCAAACAATCAAGGTCTGAATTCATTAACGATATGGAGATGCTGCTGTTTTCAGAGTTTTTTGAAGTTTCTTGTGCTTGACTTATTAAATATCTTACCTTCCAAAAACACAAAAAGTAACATTATGAAGTACAGACCACTTTTATCTTCTTTTTATCTAAATACAAAGTAAAATATTCAGCCATATAGTATTTTAAACTAAATCAAGTGTTAAAAAATTGAATACATTCATTTATTTCTATTTAAGCAGCATATCAGAGAGACACCATATCCTCCAAGGCTCCAGTATCACTTGCAGGATAAATATATGATTTCCTAATGCCAAACGAAGGAGTCAACCCTTAGAGCTAAGTTTAACAAGTTATATTAATTATGCATGAGAGTGAAAAGTTTCCGAACAAACCTAACGGCCAAATGTTGTTAGGGAGATTAAAATAAATGCAACCAGAGAGTCAATCGGACTTGAACAAAGACGTATCACTAACTCTACTTGGAACAACCACATAGTAAATCTTAGGAATACTACTTCCCTTTTCCAGATTTTATAATAAAATCAATATATATTAACAGCGCCATCTACTGCTTAGCGATAACACTACAGTGCCCAGTGAATAGATGACTATTTTTATTCTTAAGAAGGGTGTCTGTATTGGTGTGCTCAAGGTACGGTGATGTGGTGTGTGTGTGTGTGTGTGTGTGTGTGTGTGTGTGCGCGCGCGCGCGTGGTCATTAACTTCTTTATTTAAAAATCTATATTTCCTTGCAATGAGCTACAATGTAGTAAAAACAAAAAGTATCCGCGTAAATATGAGGAGATGTTCTACCATTGTTTGACCTCATTTTCTGGTTAGGCTGCACCATCCTGCCTGGTATAAAGTCAGCGAGATGATCTTTAGAATTTTTCTTTTAGGGAAAGAACAATCTGTCCTATCTGCATGTGTGCGCCAGAATGAAGACACGTGCTTCTCAAATTTACCGAGATGTCTTTAGTTGAAAATGGGGGTAGCTGTTTTTATAGGCTGTATCTAAAACCCTATAAACTTTTCTAGATGGACACTAAAACATACAGGCAATCTGTTCAATCTAGAAAAATCTCAGCATCGGAGTGATTTAGTATTGCCATTTGTTTACAGTGTTGTGGATAGAGCACAAATCCAGTGAGAACGGAAAAAATTTACTTATGAAATGAATATGTTGTGATTTTCAGCATCATATTGTGTTGCCTCCTGATATGAGGCATTGAGGAAAAATGGTATCATTTAAGCAGTACTTCCATCAGATAAGTACAACCTCAACATAATCACGGGGAAGCAGCAGGCAAGCCAAATTAACAGGCTTTCTACAACAAATTGACTTGCAATTTTCAAAACTGTCAAAGTTGTGTAAGACAAAGACTGAGGACTATTCCAGACTCAAGGAAACTAAAAATAGAGAAATAATAAGTGAGCACAATGAGTGATCTGGGTCAGTTCTTGTAAGAGAAGAAAAATTCACCTAGAGAACGTTGGAACAGACATAAAATAGTTAATGTGAGTTATTTATTAAATAGGATTATCAAATCAATGTTAACTTTCTTGAATTTGATAAATTATGTGAGAGAATATCACCTTATTTACTAAATACATTCTTAAGTATATAACAACAGACAGCCATACAGAAAATGACTAAAACTTACTCAAATGTTTCAGGACAAACATGTTTCAGCAAAAGAAACACGGCAGGATATATGAACAAAAGGTTAGTAGGTGAACTTGAGAGGAAGGTAAACAGGAGATGTTTAATACTATTTTCAACTTGGCTGTGAATTTGAAATCATTTTGAAATTAAAAATGAAAGATACGTTCTCTTTCATTTTAAGCCATTTTTAAAGACGGTGGTGAAGAGCAACTAGCCGCACATGAAAGAGTACAAAGAATCTTTCACCTTTTAAAGCCACAGGAGTGCTTCTGAAGATTGTATCAACAAAAGAGCTCCCCTGTCCTGGCTTCAACATTCTTTCCAGCAAGCCACCCTGACTCCCGAAGACGGCACATGGCAGGTGCCAAAGATCACTTCAGGAGCTCAGGCATTGCTGCCTTACATCTCCAAGGCCTCCTGGTCAGGCAGCTCATACTCAAACACCGTGTCAGGAACTGCTGGGGATGAGATTAGGATGAAAAACACCCAGTCCTCTCCTCAGTGAACTCAGAGGTGATGAGGAGGTCACAGTGCATACGTAGTCCTAACAGCAGCCTTTGATCTGATTTTAAGCTGAAACTGCATGGAAAGAGGTCAGTTCTTGGGTTAACAAAACAGTTACAGGTATTTTGTGTAGCTGGTACATTTTGTTCATTTATGTCTTCGTTACATGATAAAAGATGATAGAGTCAAAAGTATAAATGCCGGGGCTCTTAGAATCCAACATTAATGCCCCTCTCCAGACTACAGGTTTCCTTATACTGTACAATCAAAGCTCATTAGAAGAGAAGATGAATGAGCCTATTTTCTCCATTAAAGTGCCAGCAGTTACAGAGAAAGAAAAGAGGAGGAAAAAGCGGATCAAGAAATAAGGCAAAAGTAAGGGTTTCTTAAGTAACCTACGTAATTTATTTTTATTTTTGTAAGATTTACTGGTTAACCAGCAAATTCCAAATAAAATAATAAAATACGTTGGCTAAGCCATGGTTGACCAGGACCTTTGACTTATCTTCACCAGATGGAACTGGTAAAAGAAAGGAGCCAGGGGCCCCTTCCAAGCCCATGTGACCCCTGAGGAACAGATCCTCAAACGGCCTTAAGAATAAAGATAAATTGGTTTATTTGGGCCAACTGAATGGTCTTAAACACCCAAAAGGAAAGTATAACCAAAGGTTAAAGGGATCAGTATATTTAAGAGTCCATGTGTATAGCTAAAGGCTACACAACAAAAACAATGCCAGACAGGAGATACCTTCTTTTGAGTTGTTGGCCAGGGTGGCCCAAGGGACTCCCAGACAGTAACCCAAAATAGAACTGAGAAAATGAACAGCAGACCCCAATATTATCTGAAGGAATGTTGACAACTGATTGCTGCTAGATGAGGAACAGCTGATTTTCCTAAAACAAGGATCTCTAGATAGGCTGACTAAATTCAGCAGACGGACAAGCAGTGGAGAACGGCTGGGGGTGCCGACAACACAGTGGACAGTAACAGGGATGACAGAGTACATGGGCTCCAGTGGGTGGGGGGAAGGCTATGGGAGGGTGCCATTTGGAAAGTGGGTATATAGATGAATAAGATTGTGTGGGATGTCCTGTATGATATACACATACACAAATAACAAAAAAACTGAGCTATATTTGAGGAGGAAGCATAAAAATTGACTTCATGTTAATTAGTAGAGGTGATTAAATTACCATTGAAATGTACCTGATGACTTTATATCCATAGTCAGGTGCTAAGGATCCAAGTGTAACTGACTGTGACTAGTAATAATCAGATACATAGAGATTAGAGATGTGTGTGTAAACATCTAAGTGTTAGTAGCATTAAAATGAGTCTTTCTGTAGGAAATAGCATATTTAAAAATGAAATGGAGATCTTTTTTAAGTTAAAAACTCATTCAATTTTATGTCTTACAGGGTTTATACTGAGTTCAATATTGTATAACTGTATTAATTCAACTGTGAACCTAAAAATTTACAGCCACTTTTGAAAGAAATGTATCTTTTCTCTGGAAATTGTAATTGAATATGTTAAAGCTGTAATGAAATTCTTCTAATCATGTGGTTATTAAATAAAAAAAGTAAGAAGAATTATGTTGGCTAATGTCACGTATGTTATTTTATAGTACAGTTCTGTTACCCACCACATCCCCTACTAAGAGCTCACTTGATACCTTCATATTAATTTACACATTTAAAGGCAATAATTAAATGTTAAAGGAAAACAGTTGCTTTTCAATACTTAAATGTCTGATTAATGAAGTAAAAGTTCTGTCAGTTAATCAATGCCTCATCTGTACTTGCATCAGCACACTAACATTCCGCATTTCCTACTACCACAATTTTGGACCAATCCTCCATTCTTGTTTGTTTCATTCTTCCTAAATTGGCTGGCAGTTTAACCAATGCATGAATCAAAGACTTAAAAGTGTTAAACCAGGTAAGGCCCAGGGCTTGATGCTGCTGACATGATTTCGTGTCTCTAAGGGTCCTCACATCCCAACTGCGCTTCACCTCCACTAAAGACCTTTATCTATGAATGAACAATAACAGAGATGAATGTGCTCTACACCATTCTAAAAGCACCGTTACAACTTCTGGTGTATCTACTGGAAGCAGACTGACAGTAGAAAGACAGGTTAACATGGGGTCAAAAAGTGGAGAGCGGCTCAGACCACCTTATGATGAACCCTACATCTCCCGCTTACTATTCACTGAATATCTTGCTGTCGTCATCTGGAAAATGGGGTAAGATTCATAACGTCGATCATGAATCTGTGGTACAGAAGCTGGTGTGTTTCGGTTATTACTGGAAAAAGTACTGATTAAAATTTTCTCTCAAGCATGTTTTGTATGTTCTTTCAAGCACAAAGGTCCATAGGTCTTCTACACCAAGTTCATGGATTTGTTAAACACACTCTAGGGGTCCACTCTAGACTGAGTTAGAATTTTAAGGGATACGTTCCTGCTCTGTGTTCCAATGTTTGATTCAGGAATTTGAGAGGCAGAAAGGCATTCATTTAAGTGTTCTTGGGAATAGCAATTTACTGTCAACTCCTGGCAGATAACCAAGAGCAATGACAGAAGTAGGTAGCATTGTTTGAGGGTCTCTGAGACATCCCTTGGTCAACAACCTCAGAAGAGGGAGTCCATTCTGGCACTGGGCTTTTTATTTTCTAGCCTATGGTATCTGGTAGGGACATTGTTACCCCCAACCCCAAATAGGGTAACTCTATTCAAACTCTTTTTAAATTGTAATGTATATATTTTAAGAAGCTTCAGTAGTAGTGTGTTTTCATATGACTTTTTTTTTAGTTGCTTAATTGTGGTAAGGATGCTAACACGAGATTTTCCCTCAGAATATTTTCATGTATGCACCTCAATAGTGCTGGCTGTAGGCACAGTGCTTTACAGCAGCTCTCTAGAGCCCAATCATCTTACATGATCGAAATGTTCTCCTTTTGGTTAGCAACTTCCCTTCCCTACTTCTAGCTCCTGACAGCTACCATTCTGTTCCTGTGTCCAGGAGTTTGACTGTTTTAGATACCTTAATTCAAGTGGACCATGCTGTATTTGTCCCTCTGTGGCTGACTTATTATACTTAGCACAATGTCCTCCAGATTTATCCATGTTGCCATATAAGATTTACTTCCCTTTAAAGGCTAAACAATATCTCCTTGCACTATTATTATGTCTCATTTTCTTTATCCATTCATCTACAAATAGGAAATTAGGTTGCTTCCACATCTTAGCTATTAATAGTGCATGTTGTTGCAATGAGCATGGGCGTATTAATATTCCCTTAAGATTATGATTCTTTTTTTGAATAAATATTCAGAAGTGGAATTAATGGGTCATGTTGTAGTTCTGCTTTTTGAATTTTTTTGAGGGCCCTTCATGAAGTTTTCCACAGTGATTGTATTTTCCCATTATACAATAATTCCAGTGTCTATTAGTTCCAAACACTAAGACTTAAGTCTTCTGGGCTTTTCATAACAGTCACCCTAACGGATGATGTGGGTCATTATTTCACTTGTGACACTGAGTATCTTTTAATATTTGTTGACCATTTGTATATCTTCTTTGCAGAAATGTTTCTTCAAATTATTAGCTCATTTTAAAAGATCAAATTTTGTTGTTGCTGTTTTGCTACTGAGCTAAAGAGACTGTGTTTGCAATCAAATTATAAGCAGTTTCTTTTATCTTGGCAACTAGTCCCTTTACCTCATATATGGGTTGTAAATATTTTCTCCCTTTCTGTAGGTTTTCTTCTTTTTCTTTTGCTGGGCAGGAGTTTTTCAGTGGGATATGGTCTCACTTACCCAGTTTCAGTTTTGCTGCCTTGCCTTCAATGCGCTATCCAGGAAATTACTACCAAGATCAATGTCATGAACTGTTTCTTCTAAGAGCTTTGCAGTCTCAGATCTTATCTGAGGTTTATGTTTTGATTCATTTTTATTCATTTTTGAAGATGCTACAGTGGCCTAATTTGATTATTTGCATCTGGCATGGGAGAAGCTGGCTGAAGAGACTGCCCTCCCTCTATTGTGCATCCTTCTCACCCTTATTAAAGTTCTTGACATATGTATGGCTTTAGCTCTGTGCTCTTTACTTGGTTCCATTGGTCTATATGTTTGTCTTTATGCAAATATCACGTTGTCTTAATTACTGTTGCTTTATAATATATTTTGAAATCAGGAAATCTGATGGTTTTAGCTTTTCCTTCCTTGAGATTGCTTTGGCTATTTGAGGGTTTCTGTGACTCTGTGTAAAGTTTAAATTTTTTTTACTTTTGTAAAAAAAGTCATGGGAAATCAATATGGATTGTTTTCAATCTGTAGATCATCTGGGGTAGCATGAACATTTTAAAAAATATTTTATTATTTTTATTTTATGTGTATGAGTGTATTGCCTGCATGCATGTGAGTACACCTGTGTAGTGCAATGCCGCGGAGGTCAGAAGAGGGCTTCAGATTCTCCTGGAACTGGAATTAAGGATGGTTCGTAGCTGCCATGTGGGTGCTGGGAATTGAACCCGGGTCCTCTGCAAGAGCAGTCCGTGAACATTTTAACATTAAATCTTAAAATCCGTGAACACAAAATACCTTTCCATTTGTGTATATTTTTCTCTAATTTCTTTCATCAATGGTTTACAGTTTTCAATGCATCAACCTTTCACATTAACTTTATTTCCAAGGATCTTATTCTCTTTAATGTTATTATTAGTGAAATTTGTCCCAATTTCCTTTTCCAATAGTTTGTTGTGAGTGTTTTGAAACATCACTGATTCTGTATGCTTATTTTGAATCCTGCCAGTTTAATGAATTTACTTATCAATTCCAATTGCTTTTTATAGCATCTTTAGATGTATGTAAGATATACATTATCCATAACATATATGTAAGATTATGTTATCTGTAAACAAGTATAATTTTACTCCTGGCTGAGAACTCAACACTGTATTGAACACAGGAGGCAAGACTGGCTGTCCTCTCCTTGCTCGTCACTGTGAAGGATGTTTACTTTGGCTCTTCAGGTAAGGGCCTTATTATATGGAGGTAATTTTCCTTTGCTAGTGTACTGAACATTCAAGACATGAGCCTGCACTGAGTTTCAGGACATCTTTTCAGCATCTATTGAATTTTTTACCTTCATCCTGTTAATATGCTATGCCACTGAGGTCTCACACTGACTCTTACTTTATCTCAGGTGTGAACCCCATTATCCAATTTGTGTGGCCCTTTTATTATGCAAATGAACTTAGTTTTCTGGTATTTTGATTGATGACTTTTTGATATCTGTATTCATTATTTTTCTGATTTCTAACTTAAATTTATTATCTCACAAACCACAATAACTAATGATTAGAAAGAAAAGTATAAATTGTCCTCACTAAAGAATATGCATAATATACCAAAGCCTAAAAACGACACACTAGCTGACAAGTATTTGATGGTTAAAGTGATTTTTTTAAAAAGTAGCTAAGTCTATTCCCCAGATTTAGAAGCTATATTGATAGCTGATGTTTACTACCAAAGAAAACCCAGCATTCTTCCTCTGATAAATTGTGTGCAGTCCATAAAGGTAGTCTAAAATTGAGAAGCTGCCAGTCTGCATTGGAAATGACTTTCACAGTAATATAAGGAACAGAAACTCAAAAGCCCCATGTCCAGCTTCTCTAGAGCAGTTTTCATATATCTTACAAATAAGGTTTAGTCACATAAATGTTCCTTGAGTATTTCTGATATGCTGAGCAGTAGTCTTGTGGATGGGATATAGTCTGAGCCCATAAATTCCACCACCAAATTTGTAAATTAAACTTTAGTTCTATGTAAGATGTTCTGAGAATGGTGCGTGTGTGCATGTGCACGTGTGTGGTGCATGCATGAGTGAGAGTGTGTGTGTGGGGGGTGCACATGCGCTCTGAGGCAGATATAAAATAAAATTTTTAAAATGAAGAATGTTCAGAATTGAAACAAGTAGATGTTAAAACCCGATGTTATGATACGTGCTTTCTACTAGGCTCCCATCTTTTCTTCCTGACCATAAAAGAAAAAGAGCAAAGACTCAGTGATTCGTGCCTACATCAGAAGCTGTGATGGAATCTTGCTAACATCTTTCTCAGGCAGGAATGAAACGTAGAGGCTATTCAAGGGAATATGTAATCATATTTGTCCTTTCCAAACTGTTGAGTCTCCTGATGGTTTGCCTTATTCAGAAAACCAAGAGCTCATGAGACTTTTTCATTAGTCAGAAAGAATAGTCTATTCCCAAATTTTGACCCTGATGGTAGCAACAAAGAATATTTAGAGTGACATCTGCTATTAGCCCCAATGCTGAGAAATGGGGCCTAAGTGACCTAAATTCTTACTAAGGCAAGTTTAACTTGTTTCGTAGAGAATAGTTTGCTCAGTATAGAAGAAATAAACAATATCAGGCTGTTGCTGTTTGATTGTGATTCTCCCTAGATAAACTCATTTATCTGAGTTTAAAGTGAATTGTGTTTGTTCCTTTGAAAACATGAAATTGTGGTGGTTTCATTGATTTACCACAAACATTAAGTACTTTTCCTATTTACTTTTTTCCATGTGTGTTTTTAGCTGTCACTGAAAATCACCAGTATTGCCCAAAAGATGGATGATGCCTTGCAATAAAAAAGTAGGAACCAGAGGAAAGATAAAGTTCCATGAGTTTCAGAAAGCACACACTGAGTGATTTACTTCTCTCCTCTTTCAGTTTATGAACGGTTCTGATAAATTCAGTCTGGAACTAATCATGGAATTACATAAGTGCTTGCTGCACCAACTCCTGTTGGAAATAAGAAAAGCCAGCCTTAGCATTTAGTCGCCAAATGACTCTGTCAGCTGGTGTTTGCAGTCCAGACCACCCTTGCATTCTGCATTAAGCCCATCACTTTTTACCCCTTCTAAACTCATAGATCAATTTTACCTGAAATCAATTTCGTGATTTTTCTGTGTAAAAATTGGCAGCCAGAGCTTATCCTCACTGCCACATGGTGTGTCGGAGTCATTTCTGGACACACGGCAGCTTCGACTGTTATTTTTTCCTTCTTTCCTTCTTCTTCTCTAGGGGATAGAGTTCCACCCCCATAACATCTCAGTTTGCTCATTTCATTAATGGCTCTAAGGCATTTAGTGAGATTTTCATTTGTATGCACCATCACCTGATTTTGTGAGACGCATATAAAAGAAAAATAGTATTTTAATAAAAGAGCCAAAAAGGCTTTCTGTAATCATTGCCACGTTTAGAAAGTGTTTTCCTCTTTGTATTAACAAAATGAGATTTTGTAAAAAAAATACATTAAAAAATAAGTTGACAACTTAATAAAATGGAAAGATAAATGGCACAGTGGGTAAAGTGCCTGCCACACAAGGATCTGAGTTTGGATCCCCAGCACCTATGTAAAAGCCAGGTGTGGTGCTGTGCATCTGTAAACCTCAGACTGGGGGTTGGAAAGGGTGGAAACAGGTAGATACCCAGAGCTTACCGGCCAGTCAACCTAGCCAGTCAGTGAGCTCCAGGCTCAATGAGAGAACCTATCTCAAAAACTAAGGTGGCGAGCAATAGTGAAAGCCACCAAATGTCAGCCTCTGGCCTCCACACGCAAGAGTACACATATGCACATATACCCACATGCACACACACACACACACACACACACACACACACACACACACACACACACAAAACTCTACATATAGGCACATAAATCAATGAATATTAAAAGTTTTTTTTTTTTTTTAAGATAGGGTTGAGACCCTTCACCAACAAACTGGTGTCAGCCGTCCTGTGTCCATTCGCTGCCCTCCTCGGCCCCTCCTGCTCCTTCCTTCTCTCTTCCTCCTCACAGCTTCTGTATGATCTTCTTCCTACATGCTGGCTAATCTCCTTATCAAATGTAGGACAGATTAATGGACACTCCTTCCCGTAGAAGGATCTCGCATTGCTTCTGAACTGAGGTTTGGAAGGAAGCTGTTTAGGTACAACAATAAATCTCAAAGTATGGCTCTGGATTAGTAACAACACCAGCAGCAGCTGGGAACTTGCTTGGGGAATAAATTCTCAGTTCCCACAGCAGAACTATTGAATAAAAAGCTCTGGTTAGTTGTGCATGCTAAAGTTTGAGAACCATTGGACTAGAATAAGTAGGTGAGAGCTACTTCAACAGTTGGGTATTATATGATATTGGGGGTGGGAGTTGGCTTATATTCTACACTCAAAGCTGTTCAAGAAAAGCTGTTTTATAAGAGCAATGTTCAGCATTTATATAACCGTGTGCTTGATTAGCACATTTTCCCCGACCCCGACTCCCCACGGACATTCAGGACCAACACCCATAGCAATGCAAAAGAGAGAATAGAGTTCATGATAAAATGTTTATATGGAGCCGCATTTTATATTTGCTCATTTTTATTTTATGTGTATGAGTGTTTTGCCTGCATGTAAGTGCACCCATGTCATGAAATGCCTGCAGAGGTCAGAAGAGGGCATTGGATTCACTGGAACTATAGTGATGGATAGTTGTTAGCCACAGTGTGGGTGCTGGGAATCAAACATGAATTTTCTGGAAAAGCAGCTAATGCTCTTAACCACTGAGCCTTCTCTCCAACTCCCAGGGGCTCTATTTTAAAATTTGTAAAAGTATATGGTATTGGAATTTTTCAGGGAAGAAAGTAGTTTCCGTTAACACTTGACCTGCTGTCAATCTGATGTGGCAGAAAGTACACCACACTGAAGTCACAGTAAGTTCTAGTCTTCTTGAGAAAATTGAGGCCTCAGTTTCATCTACAAGATGATTATTAACTGTAGATGCTGTAAGATCACATTCCGCTCTCTATCATTCTATGAGATTCTGAAATTGATCTAAAATCTACTGTGATCTTCCCCATCCTTCAGATTTTGTGATTCTTAGGGCATGGTGCCCCCCAAGTAGATGTCAGGATATTGCTTGTAAAGAGTTCCTTTTGTGTGGGTAGGGGAAATGGCTCAGTGCCAAAGTGCTTGTTGCAAAGCATCATCTGAGTTACACACACAAGTTGGATGCAGTAGCACGTGTCTGTAATCCCAGGGCTGGGAGAGTGGAGGCAGGCAGGTCCTAGGGTCTCACTAGCCGGTTGAGTCAGAACATTAGGTTCAATGAGGAACCCTGCCTCAAAAAATAGGTTGGAGAGTGAAAGAGGAAGACACCCAATGTTGACCTCCGGCATCCATACATGCCTGCACTAATGAGTGCACCTGTATAGACATGTACACACACACACACACACACACACACACACACAAAGAGGAGTTCCTTATATATATATAAACTCATGATAATACGAAGGAATTCTAAAAGAAAGCAAGGTAAGGTGACATTGGGGAAGACTATGGGGAAAATCTGAGATATCAGAAAACTCCATGTCAAAGACTAGAGATAAATTTTTAAATTATTTATTTTTTATGTGTATGAGTGTTATGACTGCATGTATGTAAGTACAGCCATGTCGTGCAATGTCTCGGATCCCCTGGAACTAGAGTTACATACGGTTGTTAGTCACCATGTGGGTGCTGGGATTCGAACTCAGGTCTTTTGCAAGAGTAGCCAGTGTTCTTAACCACTGAGCCATCTCTCCAGCCCCAAGTAGAGATAAATTTAAACAGACATTTCATGCATAAGGAACTGGGCTGGAAAGATGGTGTGCCTGTTAAAGGTTCAGTGTTACAACCAAAAAGACAGAAATAAGAAGTCCCCTTCTAGACTTTTCAGCTAGGACTTCTCAGTTCATCAGCAAAAATTTCTGACTGGAGATTCCCTTGATCCAAAGACATAAACAGAAGACAAAGAGAGCAAGCAGGATGGGAGAAACAAATTGCATGAGAAATACTCAGTTTGAAAAATTTACAAGTTGTGTAAGGCTTCCAAAAAGAATGAGGACGAGGGCTAGGAAGAGGAAGAGGATGAAGAGGAAGAAGAGGAAGAGGAAGAAGAGGAAGAGGAAGAGGAGGAGGAGGAAGAGGAGGAGGAGGAAGAGGAAAAGAAGAAGAAAGAGGAGAAAAGGTCACTGTCAAGGTCACTATAAGGCAAGTTAGTTTCTAGCACAGTTTTTAGTACAAAGAACCTCTTCCTCCTTCCTCCCTCCCAACCCCATAAAACCTCGTCCAAGGCCACAAGGCAGCCAGGCCCCAAGTCCAGTCTTGAGATTTACAGAACACTTCCTTTCCATCCACACAGGCCTACACCCATTTAATTTTCCATCTGGTTATCCATTTGACTCAAAATATCAACCTGATTTCATTCTTGATTTGCTTTAAAATACATATAAATTCAACTTTATCTGGTACCCTATCAAGCAATAATGCATACACTGGCTTCTTTCAGCACCAACCTGGCACCCTGGGGGGATCTCATTTTTGTTCTTGTGCATTGTAGGAAAAAATAAATTTTATTAGTATTATTGTTGAGGTCAAGATTGGAGATGATTTTTTCAAAGGCTGAATTTTCTCAGAGAAATTTCCTTGGATTAACAATTCTGAAAAGTTGTTATGCATTTATTTTAATCTCTTACCAGAGAGAACAATTTCTGCACAGATAAAATCATAAGTGAAAAGCAGCTATTGTGTGTGCACAGTAGCATATTTTTAAACCTGTCCTATTAGGAAGGAGAGGGTAACAACAAAGTGCGCCCTAAGAATCACATTACATTACTGGGTGTTAGAGCATTAAATCAGTGCATGCTGGGAAGGAACTTTTCTCCTAATGTGTGCACAGTTTTATAAGTTCTCTGACTACAGGGCAAAATGCACAGGTGCCGTGTGTTTTCTTAAGTCTATAATTCTTTAATAGCTTTTTCTTTTAATGTTTCCTTCCTCGTTTGTTCAGTAAATGGTTCATTTTAGATTGAAAGTCAAAGATAATTGAGCATGAAACCGTTGAGTTGGCGTTCCTTCCAAAAGGGTTAATGACCAATAGTCAGCGAGTTGAAGTTAAAGTGAACGAACTGACGGAGGTGCCAGGTGGGCCTGAAATTTTTCCTCTTTTCTGAGATTAATTGATTGTCTATATGGAGATCTGTGAACCAAAGTCAATGCTAATATATGATGCCGAGAGGGAGACTCTGACAAAGGAGGCACAATCTCTCTCTGATCCCTTTATCTTCAGGGGGGACACAGTGAATTGAAGTGATACAACATTGGGAAAGAATGATGGTAAAAGAGCAGGGTAGGGAAACTATGGAAAATTTCATAATGAAGATAGGAATCCAACTATCTTATTCTGACTCAGGAGAGGAAATAACTCAGTCTGGAGTGAATATAATATTTTCTAAGCTTAGTTTGAAAAGCTGGCTAAATCAAAAGAATAAAGAGATATCATTTAACACAGAAAAGGGGATAGTCAAGGTAGCAAAAATTATGGAGATGATGTAAGAAAAGAGGTAGAGGTTCTAAATAGAACAAGATCTACCAAGGTTTTCAAAGCAGAGAGAATACAATCACGTTCAATCTGTCCTTTCTCCCCTATCTGCCAAGTAGAGTTTGCAAATTCACGGCAAAGGACTCCTCATTTGCTCTCAATTACAGCAGGGCTAAAGGGCAACTTCCTATGCAAACCAAATACCTAATGGGGTTTCTCTTTTCAGAGATCTGGAGTTATTTTTCTTATAGGACTTTCTAGCTCTAATCAGTCAGAGCTGTAGATGTCCAGTAAACAGGCAAAGGGTTCAACAAAGGCAGCTGTGGTGACGTTTAGCCATCAGTGGTACAGTTTGCCCACCATGCCACAAAACCCTAATAAGACTCCTACATGTTTAGTGCAGGAAAAGAAAGAAATCCCCCAAAGTGGAAATGGGGAGTTTGGGCTTCGTGTTTAGTTAAGACATTACCTGTAAAGCCTTGGAGAACTGGATTACAATTGCTTTTGCTTGGCTATCCTTAGTCGTCTTTACTCTTTAGAGTCTGTTTAAAGAAAAAAGAAATATGAACTAGGCAATTCAAGAGACGACTTCTGCCTGTCAGTATCCTTCAACTACACGCCAGTGCTATTGTTCACCTGTGATCAGCTGAACATAGGAACCCATCTGCATGTTCAACTTCACACATACTTACAATCCAAGATGTGTTCCGAAAATGACTGAATTTACCAAGCAGGACTTGGGAACTGTAATACATGAAAGGAGATAATGAACTTTAGTTCTAGTCTTGACTTTGGTCCTGTCTTTTATACCTGACCTTGTGGTAAAGAGCTTTATTTTCTCCACTGGGGGAAAATTGTGAACCTTGGCACTCTTTGCTGCCTAACTTACAGAAATGCTGCTACACGATTTAATGAGTACACACTGATAAATACCTCAGAGTTTCTGATAAAAGGAATCAAATAAACTCAACATTCATCATTATATTCATTGTTCATACATTTCCTTCGGCCCCAGCATCTAGCATATCATTTTTGTCACATTAGGTTAATAGCGATTGTATCCGTTCCCCTTTGTTCTTAACATCCGTACAGAAACCATCATACAGAAACCATCATACAGAAACCATCATACAGAAACCATCAGTTGCCCATGATTTTCTAATCTTTTTACTATTGATCACTATTAGGCTATTTCAGTTCCACCTTTCATATACAAAACCATAGACAAATAATTTAATATAACACAGATCAGAAATACAACAATATAGTAATTAAAATAAAATGATCCCTTTCTCCATCAGTGACTTCCAAAGTAATTTTGAACAGTAACATGTTTATTCTGGATACCTAAAGATATGATTTTTAACATACCTTCTCAAGTTTTCAGGGAGAAATGAAGATATATTGGTATCAGATATTACATACTTTAAAATTACCAGCAGGGGACTGGAGAGATGGCTCAGTGGTTAAGAACACTGGCTACTCTCTCAGAGGACTTGGGTCCAGTTCCCAGCACCTACATGGTGGCTAACAACTGTCCATAACTCTAGTTCCAGGGCATCTCACACCTTCTTCTGACTTCTGTGGGTATTGCACCACATGGTGCACTCACATACATGCAGGCAATATACTCATACGCATAAAACAAAAATAATAAATAAAATATTTTTAAAAAATTATCAGCAGGACAATTTCTCAAAACTGGTAAATGAACCACAGTCACCAGAGTCTCTAGGAACGTTTAAGAGTCAGATACGTGCACCTGCTCCCTAAGCCTACTGAAATCGGAGCTATGTTAGAGTCTGGGTTGCTATTACATCACTTTTACAATGAATAAACACAGCAATGACTATTCACCCCAGACAGGACTTCAACAGATAAAAGACATCAATCTATCCAAATTCAAATGGGTAAACCAATGAATTTGGGGGTTACTTACAAGAGCATGATGACACTCAGGGCAGCTAAAGCACTAAAAAGCCCTATCTGTGCATGGGTGATGACTCACAAAAGCTGCGTCGCTAGACTTCCTACCACAGTGAACCCTCTATCTTCTATGTTTTCCATCACTCTTCCCCAAGACCACATACAGGTGGGTCAGGATTATGTGCAGCTCATACAGGAATGAGTGATGGCTCAACTCTCAGGTGGGGGATAATAGGCCTCTGCCCCTTCTATGAGGGAAAGGTAATAGAGCCAATCTTGTGAGGGTCTCAGAAGGGTAATCACAGCTGCTGTGATTTCAAGATGGCTACAGTAATGCCATACTCAAAGGACAGAGCTCGACTATACTCCACTTCAGCTGGCTTTCTCTCTGCTTCATCTTCTGTAATGTTTCCTAAGCCCCGGAAGGAATGGCACAGATGTATTATTGCTTTCTGAATCATGGGGTGTTGTGGCACAGAAGGAGTATAGACCACAACAACAGACACTTGTTCCCAGTGGTTTGACCAGTCATGAGTTTCTGCTAGGAACCACCACCCTTTGAAAAATTGTTTCCTTCAATGACAGCCAACAGTAATAGAAATTCAAGGGCATAAGCATGAATGTTCAGAAGGCAATTTGAAAGGCAATCATATCCACTTAACAGGATAGTAACAATAGACTCAGTTGAGGCCTATGGTTTCTGCAGCTACAAGCTTTTGTCCTGGCTTATAGTACCAAATATGGCTTCCCTCCTATGGGCCTTAAATACAATTAGAGAGCAATTGGTTGTATCCATAACAGTTGTGTCACAATTCTCTAGGAGTAACATGTTGCCTACCATGTGAATGGCATTAACACACAGAGTCCATAGCATAGGAGGGCCATGGTGACAATTCTCCCTAAGTAGCTTACATAATACCTCTGGCATTACAAATGGTAGCCAGTGAAGAGGGAGCTTCTAACTTTGTCCTGGTTTGATTTCTCTATGTCCTGCGACCAGAGGATATATAGTGTCTTCAGCAATAGGAACTTGCCATTTAATTCTGGCATTCAACCAACCGCGGTAGAAATAGCTTACAATGTGTGTGTGGCTTGAAGGAATTCCCTGGCCAACAGCTCGGTAGGGAGGCAATACACCCCAGCACTGGGATTTTCATCCAATAACCCATGTCTATAGGCATGACTTTTTCTGACCCCACAGAGTGCCTTCTGCCCTTAATATGTTTAATTGCTATTTTTATGATTATAGGCACAGGCTGCTGTAGGAATTTCCTAATACCTTGTCAGATACCATCTGTTTTATTCAATCATAAAAGTCTCGAGAATTTTATGGCTGTGCCTGGGCCTTATACCTCATATGGACTGAATTCCCATAATCATTCTTTTAGGTGTGCTTGCTTGCCTTTCAGATACTGTTCTAAATTTGTGGCATACTCAGGGACAAGCATTTTTATAAGAAAATCATTTTTAGAAAAGGTAGGCAGGATCCCATTCCAATCAAGTGCCAGCTGGTCTTGGGATTCAGCAGCTACGAGAATACAAAATAAAAAGCAAAGTCGGATAAAGCACGAAAAGCCATCAGCTGTAAAGTTGTTCTTTTATGTTTGTGTCAATAGACCAGTGCTGTCCTCAGCCTTGACCAAAGAGTCTTATCTGTGCAGCAAATGGTGGTTAATACAGAGACTAGTGGTCAAACTCCTTTCCAACATTAAAAGGGACAACCATATCACCTGTTCTAAGACTCAGAGCATGAGAAAGCAATTATCATTAGTGTTGCAGCCAATAGTGAGTTACTTATGTTCCAGTGAATAGCTTCAAAACTCACACCCGTGTAAGTGGTTCAGTGCCTCACAAAGCAAAAGCAAAAACAAAGCAAAAAGACAGGAAAATGGGATAGGGACTTGACGGGAGGAAGGGGAGGCTGGTGGGGGTGAGAGAAAGAAGAGGGTAAAGGGAAGGGTGTCCTCAGAATATATCGTGCACATGTATGGAATTGTCAAAGAACGAATTATATTTTTTAAAAAGAATGATATTGATGGAATCAAACCAAGTCCCCCCAGACCAAAAGAAAAATATTCTGAAAAGTTGTACAAAAAAATAAGATGTAAAATAATTCTAACTGCTGAGAAAAAGCATGCTGTGTCCTTGGCTGTTCTGCTTTAGTGCTTGTCTTCATTACTGTCTTTATTCCTGTTCCTTCCTCATAGAGGAACTGCTTTGTACCTACTCAGGTCATTAGGCCCACCTAGAGAGAGACTAGATACGGATGATTTCCTGGGAACTCAGTTTCCTGATATTAGACTTCCCCCTCCCACTACTGCCGCTCCCCCCTCCCACTTCTGCCACTTGTAGTTTGTGGTTTTTGCCTTTAAAAGAAGCCTGTGAGCTGAGCTCTT
>NW_008336019.1:0-992 GCF_000622305.1 Nannospalax galili | reverse complement strand
GAATATTTTAAAAATCTATACTCTACTAAATTTGAAAATCTAAAAGAAATGAGTGGATATCTAAAATCATGGGAACTTCACACCTCTTTTGTGAACAAGATCCTCCAGTGCTAGTGAATAGAGGACCTTTTGTAATCCACAGGACTTGGAGCGGGGAACTTACGCTACCAGCCACAGCAGTGGATTGAGAAAGTTGATAATTTCCCAACGTTTTAAGAAGACCTATATCCAATACTACTTAATTTATTCAAAAAGAAATATAGGGAGAACTCCCAAATTCCTTCTATGAAGCCAGCATCACTCTAATACCCAAACGGGTAAAGGCACACCCCAAAAAGAAAACTATAGACCCATATCCTTAATGAACATAGATGCAAAAATTCTCAACAAAATACTTGCAAACTGCATACAGACACACATCAAAAAGATCATTTACCATGATCAAGTAGACTTTATCCCAGAGATGCAGGGATGGTTCAATATACACAAGTCAATAAACATCATTAATCATATAAATGGACTCAAAGACAAAAACCACACTGTCATCTCAATAGATACAGAAAAGGCTTTAGACAAAATTCAGCATGGATTTATGTTAAAAATTCCTAAAGGAATTTGACTGGAAGGAGCATACCTCAACATAAGTAAAGCTGTATAAAACAAACACACAGCCAAAATCATTCTAAATGGAAGAAACCTGGAAACATGCCCATTAAAATCAGGAACCAGAGAAGGATGTCCACTATCTCCACTCCTTTTCAGTATAGTACTTGAAATTCTTACAAGAGCAGTAAGACAAGAGAAGGTACAAATAGGAATGGATGAAGTCAAAGTATCCTTATTTGAAGATGATGTGATTCTATGTATAAAGTACCCTAAAGATTCCACAGAAAACTCCTAGAATTGATCAACACTTTCAGTGTAGTGGCAGGTTATAAACACAATCTACAAAAATCAGTAGCTTTTCTATATACCAATAACAAGCAATTGGA
>NW_008336018.1:0-230 GCF_000622305.1 Nannospalax galili | reverse complement strand
GACAAAATTCAACATAAATTTATGTTCAAAGTCCTAGAGGGAATTGGACTGTAGGGAACATACCTCTACATAATTAAGGCCATATGTAACAAATCCACAGCCAACATCATTCTAAATGAAGAAAAACTGGAAGCATTCCCACTGAAATCAGGAACCAGACAAAGCTGTCCACTATCTTTACTTCTCTTTGACATAGTACTTGAAACTCTTGCAAGAGCAATAAGACAAGA
>NW_008336017.1:291913-376058 GCF_000622305.1 Nannospalax galili | reverse complement strand
AAGGAAGGAAGGAAGGAAGGAAGGAAGGAAGGAAGGAAGGAAGGAAGAAGCCCTATCACAGAAGAAGGACAATGTAAATGGAACTTCCTTGACATGACACACTCAGTGTTGGGGATGGGGCAAGGGGTGTGACTACTGAGGGGCAGCATGATGGAGCTCAATGATGGGGGTTATGTCCTAGTGTGCTGCCCTTATATGGGGGTTTTGGATAAAGCCTCATGCCTGATGAAGCAACACACAACTAAACACACATGAATGAGTGTTGGGCTCCTGTTTGTGATACTGTACACAATATGGGACTGCTCTGTGGTACTTTTTCAAATCCTTATGAATCCAAAATAGCTAAAGTTTTTTCTTTTTAAGTTAACAGACGTGCTACAAATAGACTGGAAATAGGAAAGAAAGCCGGATACAACAAGCTAAGCAACAAAGACGCGGTCTCCAAGTCCACTGCCGAGAGCTGAACAAGTACTGTGCCAAAGATTCAAGCAGCAGATGGAGGAAAGGGACACCAGTCATCTAACTTCCTTAAAACAACAAACAAACCAAACAAAGCCCACACACATGCAAAACCAAACCAGAAAGAAGGGGTGGGGTCTTCCTGTGTAGCCTAGACACAGGCCAGCTCCACTCTACCCAGCCAATGTGCCTCTGCTGCTTCTCTGTTTTTCCTATTTCCTAAGGCTCTCAGTGGGGCTATCATTTGAAACAGTGTAATGCTGTGAACTGGGCTTAAACATGCTTTTTATTTTTCATTCTTTTTAAAAAACTGTCAACATCCCATCTAGCACAAGAATTTCTCTGTATAACTAATGTAAATGATATATGTTTTTCAAACCAGCTGAGGTTCAACCTTTATTATTCTACAAATCTTTGGGTTGGGATAAGTCACTGTGTTTATTTCTTGAGTATGGCGGGGGGGGGGGGGGTTCATTTTATATGAAATCTGATACAAAAGAAACTGATGTAACAAAGCAGTATCCATAGCAACTACAACTTAATATTTCAGTCCTCTTCAGCTGCAGTGGATTAAATAAAATGACAAGATGTTCCCTTTGAAAAGTAACCTGTTACCATGGAAACATTTTAGTCTAAGAAGTAAACAGGGAATGGACAGAAAGGAGCAGGAGCCTGCAACTGAATATCAAAAGGGACAGGCATCTCTGCACAGGAGACTGGAAGGCTGGTGGCCACCTGCAGAGATGCTTCTCCCAAGGGCATAGCTGGACCCATGGGCCTGGGCCATGACATGAAGAGGCTTGCCTAAGAACATGACATGGCCACTTCCTCATCCCAAAGAAAGGGAAGGTGGAAAGGGCAGCGGTCTGTTGGGTATTCACCCAAGACCAAGTACAGATTTCAGGGACCAAGAAGGTAACTGGATTCAAACTTTAGCTTGAAATGCAATCTTGACACAGTTCAATCGCTCTGAGTTCTTAGCTCACACTGGCTGTAAAAGTAAGAGAACAGTGATAGAATGAACTAGACACAGTCCTTGGTGCAGAGGTCATTGCTATTCTTACATTCACGTGATGAAAACAGGCAAAACTGGAGTGAATCCATACCACCCATCTCACCTTCAGCCACTATCAGCCATAATTTTCTATTTATTCTGTGTGACTGCAAATTATACAAATGCCTGTCTTGCCCCAAAACCAAACCCACTGTGAAGATAGGAACCAAATCTGTGTCTAGCTCACCATTATATCTAAGAGCCATGCTACACACATACTTTTACAGCTCTTTGATTAGTGTGCAGTAATTGTGCAACAACAGGCTTCACCGTGCCGTTCTCATGTCCGTCATGTACTCTAGCCACATTCTCTTCCCTCATAGCCTTCTCCTCCTCCTTGGGCTCCTGTCTTCTCAAACAGCTCACCTTCCACTACCCTTTCTTGTTTGTTTGTTTGTTTGTTTGTTTGTCTGTTTGGTCTTTTTGAGTCAGGGTCGCCCTGTAGCCACATTCACTATGGAAATGAGGCTGGCCTCAAACTCAAACACAGAGATCCGCCTGCCTCTGGGAGTGCTGGGATTAAAGGTGTGCACCACCATGCCCAGCTGGCTCCTTTCTTGTTTTTTATTATCTATGAGAGAAAACATGTATTTTTCAGAATCTGGTTCTTTTTACTTAACAGGACAATCTCCAGTTCTGTCCATTATGTAGTGACATAATTTCATCTTCTTGGGGATTTTTTGTTTTGTTTTGAAGACAAGATCTCAGCTAGGCATGGTGGTACACACCTTTAGTCCCAGTACTTGGGAGGCAGAGGCAGGTAGATCTATGTGAGTTTAAGGCCAGTCTGTTCTATATAGCGAGCTCCAGGCCAGCTGGGGCTACAGGGAGATCCTGTCTCAAAAAGACCAGGAAAAAAAAAGAAGACAGGATCTCACTATGTAGCTCTGGCTGGCCTGGAACGTATTGTGTAGACCAAGTTGGTCTTGAATTCACAGAACTCCACCTGCCTCTGCCTCTCAAATTTCATATTCTTTACAACTGAATAAAACTCCATTGTGTACACATAGCACCTAGGCTAATTCCGTAACCTGGCTACTATAGACAGTTCCATAACAAATACAAATGTAAAATACTTCTTTGGTGTGCTGACTGGGGATTCCTCTGCACTTACCCAGGAATGGTATCAAAGGGTTATATGGCAGTTTCACTATTTTCTTGAGGAACTCCCATAATTGATCCAATGTCTGTACCAAGAACTTACATTCCCACTAGAGTGTACAATGCTCCTTCCTGCCCACTTACCTCTCAAAATCCTTCTGGTCTCCTGTTGTTTATTTATTCTTAAATGTGTGTGTGTGTGTGTGTGTGTGTGTGTGTGTGTGTACACATGTGTGTGAGTGCCCTTGGAGGTCAGAGGAAGGCACTAAATCCCCTGGGCTGAAATTACAGACAGGTGTGAGCTGTCCAACATGGGTGCTGGGAAGTAAACTCCAGTCTTCTGACAGATTAGTAAGCATTCTTAACTGCTGAGCCATCTTTCAAGCCCTCCTTCCCTCCCTCCCTCCCTTCCGTGGTCTTTTTGAGACAGGGTCTCCCTGTAGCCCCAGCTGTGCTGGAACTCACTAGGTAGACCAGGCTGACCTCAAACTCACAGAGATCTGCCTGCCTCTGCCTCCGAAGTGCTGGGATTAAAGGCGTGCGCCACCACGCCCAGCTGATTATTTTCTTGACAGTCATTTTGACTGTGGTGAGATAGAAATAGAATCATCAATGTAGTTGATTTACAGTTTTCCCCTGATGACTACAGATATTGAACACCAATAATATATTTTAAATCAACAATGACTCCAGTATTCTAAGTCAATTATATCTTAGGCAGAGATAGTAACTAAGGGCTTTGTTGCAAAATTAAATTAATAAGGCTGAAGAGATGACTCAGTGGTTAAGAGGGTGCACTGATCTTGTAGAGGACCCAAGTTCAGTTTTCAGGACCTACAGCAGGCAGTTCACAAACACCTGTAACTCCTGCTCCAGGGGATCTGATGCCTTCTTCTGGCCTGTATGTATGTTCTATACCCATAATTAAGAATAATAAAACAAAGCCAGGTATGGTGGTGCATGACTTTAATCCCAGCACTTGGGAGACAGAAGTAGGAGGATCACTGAGAGTGTGAGGCCAGCCTCATCTGCATTTAGGCCAGCCAAAACTATATAGTAAGACCCTGTCTCAAAAACAAAACAAAACAAAACAAAATGCTGGGCATGGTGGCCACACCTGTGAATTCAAGGCCAGCCTGGTCTACATAGCAAGTTCCAGGCCTGCTGGGGCTACAGGGAGACTCTTGTCTCAAAAAGATCAAAATAAACAAACACATAAATAAATCTTTTTAAAATTAAGATAATTAGGTCACTGATGACAAAAGCTAGCCCTCTAAACAAAAGTAATCTGAGAGCTTTGTTAAACTAACAGGAACAAAATTCAATTTTCATTCAAAAGCAAGAAAACAGATCATCAGTCAACAACAGAAAGAGTAAATGCCCCCAATTCATTGGTAAATAAAAGGTCAACACAGATATGCTCCAAAACTAGAATCATAAAATTATGAAGTTTCTCTGACATAAAGTTCCTGAGAAGCCATTTGACCTAATCTCATAGCTTCTCAGAAGAAAGTAAGGCCTGAGGAAAAAGCCACTCTTTTGAGAGGTCACACTGAATTAATTACAGAAGAGGATTCTGTAAGTAGCTCTCCTGTAGCTAGCTCTGAATAAGAGTCTAGAACTAAAAATCAGACAACAGCTGAGGAATGGTAAGAATATCCATATTGGGAAGAGGCCATAAATGTGGTCTTTCTCTCAAAATAATATAAGATCAGAAAAAAAATTATTTAAAAGCCTTTTTAGACCTGGGTGTGTTGGTATACACTTGAAATTCTTAGCAGGAGGCTCAGGCAGGAGGATGGAAGACTTGGAAGGCAGAGTGGACTATAAAGGGAGAGAGGTGGCAAGGGGGAGGAAGTACTTAATTAGGATGTAGAAGAATGACTGAAGGAGGTGAGAAGGGGCTACTTTTAGGTGCTCTGATGGCCTTGTTCCACTATTCTGTGATGTGCACAGGGTACTTGGCAATGACATTTAACTCCATTTTATTCTAGGCTTTTCATGGGCTTTACTGTAATAATTTGCTGCATACAGGAAAAAGGCTTTAACAAACACAGTCTAATAAAGGTGCATATGCACATATATGCCAATCAAGCTTTAGCAAACGAACTTTAAAAAGCCCTATTGTGAAGGACAACAATTTATAAAGCAGCAGTCCTTGGGGATGAACCTGATAGGAACAAAGATGTTAGTGACTTTCTTTGCACTGAAATCAAACTACATAATAAACCTGAATAGCAACAGCTCCCAGGAAAAAAACTTTCAAGTAAGTAAGCATGCCTACAATACAGCTCTAAAGGTCTTTCTGTTCCCAATGGGAAGACTTGGAGATGTTTAAAGGCATGGCCATGGCCCAACTCCTCTTCACTGTAGTGCTGTAAACATGGAGGACAAGGAGGCAAATAGCCATCAGCCATCCCTCTTAAACACCTAACTATATGGATAAAATGGTAAGAATAAAACGCCAAATGTTACCAGATATGAAAGCAGACCATTAAAAACAAAATTTCAGAGTAGGGCATGGTGGCACACACCTTTAATCCCAACACAAGGGAGGCAGAGGCAGGCAGACCTCTTTGAGACTGAGCCAAGCCAGGTCTACATATCAAATTCCAGGCTGGCTGGGGCTACAGGGAGACTGTCTCAAAAAGACAAACAAACAAACAAATAAATAAACAAACAAATAAAAATCAGAGCCTATAATGGTGGTACATGCCTATAATCCCAGCTACTAGGGAGGCTGAAGTAGGAAGATTGCAGGTTTGAGGCCAGCCAAGGCAATTTAGTGAGATCCTGTCTCAAAATATGGTAAGAGGTGGAATTTTACTTAGTGGTAGAGCACTTACCTACCAGCCAAGTATGAAGCTCTGGTTTCAATTCTCAGTACCGAAAGGCAAAAAGTTTTTTTCAAGAAGCATAAATATTCAAAAAGAATTTTTAAAAAAGCAGATCAGTTAAGGGTGGTTAGACACACACTACAAATTATCTTCATTCCTAAGACAATTTTCAACACTGCTTTTGTTGAACAGGGTGATTATAAACAGTAAGTTGTGTTGATGAGATAGTCATACCTACAAGAATCAGGAGATCTGGCATAGAATGAGTGACAATCACACAGCAAGCAGCTACGTGGACAGCACCTCAACTGCTTCCCTCTCATCGCCACAACTATGAAACACAAGCTATCACCCCGGAGAAAAGTTCCAGGCAGAGAAGCAGCCAGCCTGATACCACTAATTACATGGAATTCAGCTATCATCTGGCTCCAGATCTAGTCATTTCTCTTACTCCTGACATGAATATTTACTGAACATTTATTGTTGTCTGAGAAAGGGTCTCATTATGTAGCCCTGGCTGGCCTGGAAGTCACAGAGATCCTCCTGCCTCTGTCATGCACGGCTGAGTGCTTTTATGTCAAAGATTCCTTTGTGCCAGGTATGATGGCACTTTACTATAATCCTAGCTTGGGAGGCAGAGGCAGGTGGATCTCTGAGTTCCAAGCCAGCCAGGGCTACATAGTCTGTCTCAATCCCCGACCTGCCCCCAAATAAGATCTATTTGCCAGGCATTATACTAGGAACAAAAGCTGTAAGAATAGATGTGACCCATGTTCAACTATCTCAGTTCAACTAAAATAACTGGTTTACCTTAGAGCCAGAGTATCATAGTATACACAATGTAAGAAGATGAGGTTTTGTTCCAAATTGTTTTAAACATATACCCAAGCACACGTAGTGCCTAAATCAAAAATTTCACAACACAGCTGATTATCAATTCTTTGGGCTTGTTCAGAAGATTTCTGAATGTACATTTCTTTTTTTGTTTGTTTGTTTTGGTCTTTTATTATTATTATTTTTTTATTTTTATTTATTTATTTTTTTTGGTCTTTTTGAGACAGGGTCTCCCTGTAGCCCCAGCTGTCCTGGAACTCACTGTGTAGACCAGGCTGGCCTTGAACTCACAAGAGATCCACCTGCCTCTGCCTCCCGAGTGCTGGGATTAAAGGCGTGCGTCACCACACCTGGCCTTATTATTTTTATTTTATGTGTATGCGTGTAGGTAAGTGCACCCGTGTGGTGCAATGCCCACAGAGGTCAAAGAGGCTATTGGATCCCCTGGAACTGGAGTTACAGACAGCTGTTACCTGCCATGTGGGTGCTAGGATTCGAACCCAGGTCTTCTCCAAGAACAACCAGTGTTCTTAGCCGCTGAGCCATCTCTCCAGCCCGTTTTTTGGTCTTTATGAGACAGGGTCTCCCTGTAGCCCCAGCTGGCCTGGAACTCACAATGTAGACCAGGGTGGCCTTAAACTCACAGAGATCTGCCTGCCTCTGCCTCCCAAGTACTGGGACTAAAGGAGTACATTACTATACCCGGCTGAATGCCTATGTTTTCTGCCCCTCATGTCACATCAGATGTCTTTGGTAGAAAGAGTTTGGTTCAGGAATGACAAAAAGCAAACTGGAGAAGGAAGAGTGAATTCAGGAGGAAAAGGATCAGGAATTAAGGACAACTAGAGAAGCAGGAGCATGGTGACACATGAGATAAAAGTTGAGAAGTGGTGAAAAGCAGAGCTGTGCTGGGTAATTAGGAAGTCTGCATCAATGAAACAGGACCAAATGCCTGGTAGCAGCACACACTTGGAATGCACCTCCCTCAGGAGTCAGTTCAGTCAGGACTCAGTGAAAAGGGAGTGACAGGATAACAGCGCTGTGAACCTCTATGCTCTTCCTGAAGCAAACACCTAGCTCCCCCAGATTTTCTGACACTCCAAAGTGCAACAGAAGGGAGAATGGTGAGCCAAAAGAAACTGGTTAGCATCTTCTCCAAGTGCAGCCTGTCTAGGACCATACCACCCTGAACTTGCCCCATCTCATCAAAGTTCAACCTTCACAGAGGTCCAGAAAAGGAACTTCCACATGTTGTCCTTCACATCCACCAGCACCTGACAGTACAGATGCAGGAGACAGCTGGTTAGAACCAATAGAACAAAACCATTTTCTCAAGACAGGAGACTACAGATGCATGCCACACAAGAAACAGTGCTGGTGACAAACTTTACTGGACATAAAACAAAAACAAAAACAAACAAACAAAAAATCAGCTCAACCCCGGAGGGCATCCATGGAGCACAGTCACGAACTGCAAGCCTTCACCAGCAAAGCAGGCAGCTGTACCAAAGCACCTTGAAAACAGGTCTGCACCAGGCCCAGTCATGAAGGGAGAGGACCCTGACCCAAAGCCAAAGCGTACTATTCACATTTTATTTGCAATCATAAAAAACATTTAAGGGCCAGGTGTGGTGGCTCACGCCTTTAATCCTAGCACTTGGGAGGCAGAGGCAGGTGGATCTTCGTGAGTTCAAGGCCAGCCTGGTCTACATAGTGAGTTCCAGGACAGCTGGGGCTACAAGGAGACCCTGTCTCAAAAAAGACAGAAAAAAAAAAAATTTAAGAAAAGGTAAAGAGCCAGGCATAGTGGCCTTTAATCCCAATACTCAGGAGGCAGAAGCAGGAGGATCTCTGTGAGATAGAAGCCAGCCTGGTCTACAAAGTGAGTTCTAGGCCAGCTGAGGCTACAGGGAGACCCTGTCTCAAAAAGATGAAAAAAAGCAAGAAAGGACTTACACCACCATAAAGATCAATAGTCTTCCAAATACTCAGACATGGGCCTCCCTGAATCTGCACTAAGTGGCCAGCATGCACCAGGCTAAAGAGTGCTTCACTAGAGAAAGAGAGATTTATTTTATTTTTATTATTACTATTGTAGACAGTGTCTCACCAAATAGTTCTGGCTAACCTGGAACTCACTGTGCAGACCAGGCTGGCCTCAAACTCACAGGATCCCTAACATACATTTATTTATTTATTTATTTATTTATTTATTTATTTATTTATTTATTTATTTAATTTATTTACTAGTCTTTTTGAAGCAGCGTCTTCCTATAGCTCCAGCTGTCCTGGAACTCACTATGTAGACCAGGCTGGCTCTGCCTCCCAAATGCTGGGAGGCATGTCTGGCAGGATCCGTAATTTTTAAAGGCAGAGCAGAAAGGAGGAGCAAACAGTGCTTCTATCTAGAGTGACTATGACAAGACCCAGAAGCAACACTACACCGGGAAACACTGGTTTTGAGCCCTAAACTTCTAACACGATGTTTAAAAACATACAGTCATAATGGGAAATGAGCCCTTATATGACTGGGAAGCCAATCACAGAAATGTCCACAAAGATACTAACCCTATATTATTCCTCCACATGATATCTCCTCAGTTCCAATCCTAAAATTAACCTGTACAAATACAAATTAAATGTTTCAGGAATATTTCCAGTACCTAGAATTTACCAACATTAGCATTCCTAAAATCTTGCCCCCAGTTAAGAGGCCTCTTTTGACAAGAGCTAGCACTCAAATCTCCACACATTCATGTTACACAATGAAGAGCTTACACAACTAATTTCTCCTTTGTGCCAATACATAGCGAAGTTTCTGCCTCACCTATGAAGATTTTCCAGGCTTCTATGTGCTTTCTTCAGTCCTTACACATGTACAAACTTGGCTGTAATTTCAGAATTGTTTCTATCCCCCAGCAGGGAGTGGGAGACAAGGAGCAGCTACAACTCCAAAAGTTCAACTCTGCTTGAATAAGAATTCCACTTGTTCTAAATCTGCTGATCCTGATTGACTCCCTACTGAACCATGGTTGAGTGCCATCTGTCTGGGCCTCTCTACAAATAGGAGGTACAAAAAGCAGAACTCCACCTGAGTAGAAAAAGGGCAGTTAAGTGTTCCGCCATTAAGCCAGGGGGACACATATGGCCCTGTCAACACCTCTGCCTTGCCTTCTCTGGCACAGAATCCTTTCCACTCTTTTTCAATCAAACTTTCAAATCACAGAAAATACACATACACAACAAGGCTTTCAGAGTCTAAAACAAACAAGAAAAGTCTCTGAACCTCAGTTTGTTTGGTATTTTGGGGACAGGGTCTCCCTGTAGTTTCAGGGGCCTGGAACTCCCTACGTAGACCAGGCTGGACTCAAATTCACAGAGATCCTCCTGCCTCTGCCTGTGCTGGGATTAAAGGCATGCATCACCACACCTGGCTTCAACCTCAGTTTTTAACACAAATGTCAATGTACATGGTGTTTACATAACTGACAAAAGAATTTCCACAAACTCCAAAAGGTCTCAGGCTTTGCTTCTCTCTGAAGAAGCAGAGGGAAACTGATCGGACAGTCCCTTTAAAAACCCACTTTAAGGTGATACAGTGGCAGCTGTAATCCACAACCATTCCTACATGTGTCACCTTAGGAGAATTATAATTTGCTCTGGCAAATTTGCTCTCAATCAAGACAAGTTCCACCCACTTTCAAAACAACCAATAGCTGCCCACCTACCACCATTCCTAAAATAGCCAAACAGACCAGCTCTGTGGCCCAGGGAATCCTTAGCAGTCAGTCACATGGCAATGAGGCAGCCTGCAGGTTTGCTCTGCAGGTTTTGAAGACAGACAAGTTGGACAAAATGCACTGAGCAGTCTCAGGCTACAATGATATCAAAGAGCAGAGGTGAAGGAAAGGGGAAGACAGGGTCAGAGACTCACAAAGCTTCACACTCTACATTGGCTTAATTCTTCTCCAGGCAGACCCCATCCTTAGCTCTGATATTTCGCTTCGCAATACCACCTCTACACGGCCAGCCTGGCTCCCAGGAGCATGCACTGTGAATAGGGAGATGACTCATAACACCTTCAGAAGTGAGCTGGAGCAGCAAAGCCAGTGTGTCGGTGAGGCCAGGGAAAGAGCGCCTACCTGCAGGGGCTGAATGGATCATCCATGACTAACAGGCTCTGGTGAGGCCAGCTGGAGTCCTGTACCTCTACTTACAGCTAAAACTCTGCCCTTTCCTATTCAACTACTCAAAATGGAGGCACATGCAGGCTGAGAGACCTCATAGAGCTTTCACTGAGCTTGTGCTATGACCTAAGCCTTCACGCAGAACGCAGAAACTTCCCCTCACACTGACAGGACTGAGCATGTGCTGTGACCCTCCCTCATCCACACACTGCGCAATCAATCTCAACCCTGCTGTTTCCGTAAATAAAGCCCAGCCAACAGACTCTGCAGCTTCTCCCTGCACACCAAGCTAGTGTGCAGGGAAGTGGGGCCTTGGAAAGGGGATCCCAGACAGCCAACACCAGGGAACTTCACAAGCCAAGGCAGAAAAGTCCTGTAAATGCCCCGCGCTGCCCACAGGAGACAACAGCCAAGTTTTCTTTTGTCTTTTCTATTTTTAAGCAAATCAAGGTTTTAAATAGCAATCTTTACAAGAAACAAAAAGACAAACGTGAATGGCTGTATGTGAGATTAAAGAACAAAACTACAACAGCACACTTAAAAACATAATAGTAGACGCTTTGAAAACCCTATTTGAAAAGAAACCGAAAGAATAAGCTCTCCACATAGGAACCTATAGAGTGGAGATGGCGTCAAAACACAGTTCATAAAGAACACGGTGTTCTCGACAAAGAGCTCAAAAATCTCCCAGTGACAAACACTCCCTAGTAATTAACACTAGCCCAAATCAGGTCTAGCTTGAAGATTGTATTTCTTTTTTTATTGGTCTTTTTGAGACAGGCTCTCCCTGTAGCCACCAGCTGGCCTGAAACTCACTAGGTAGATCAGGCTGGCCTCGAACTCATAGAGATCACAGCACAGCATAGTAAATCTCACATCCAGAG
The DNA here is from genome assembly GCF_000622305.1 of Nannospalax galili. Taxonomy (NCBI): domain Eukaryota; kingdom Metazoa; phylum Chordata; class Mammalia; order Rodentia; family Spalacidae; genus Nannospalax; species Nannospalax galili. Next base: position 364,702 of record NW_008336017.1, on the reverse strand, counting down.
TCTCCTCTAGCTATGCTATGAAACAAAGCAAATCCTAAGATTAGGGTCCTAGAGACTCAAAGAACTGACTCAAACACATTGCCCTCTGAATTCCACATTCTTGCTGTTGCAGGATATAAGTGCACTACATGCATGCAATGCCCACGGAGGGATCTGGAGTTATGGATGGTTGTTAGCCACCATGTGGGTACTAAGAACTGAACTTGGGTCCTCTGCAGGAGTAGCTGTGGCATTTCCAAACCACATTACAGTTATACTTGAATAAAGCAGCTTGACTCTTAATGTTAGTTTTAAGGCTAAGTCATTACTACAAGCAGCCAGTGCTCTAAACCAGTGAGTATCTCTCCAGCTCCATATGTACTAATCTTATAATTCTTCTTTGCATACAAAAAAAATCTAAACTCAAAATTTAATATATGTAAAATGTAAAGCAAAGAAAACACATCTGTCCCAGCACTTAACTTGTTTTTCTTTTTTTGGTCTTTTTGAGATAGGATCTCCCTATTGCCCCAGCTGGCCTGGAATTTACAGAGATCCGCCTGCCTCTGCAGGCGTGCGCAACAAGCCCGCGCAACCAACAGTTCTTATGGAAACAGACACATTAGCTCAGAGATCCGCCTGCCTCTGCCTCCCCGAGTGCTGGGATTAAAGGCGTGCGCAACCAACAGTTCTTATGGAAACAGACACATTAGCGCAGGAAATGACCTGCCTAGCTTCTTCCACCCAGAAGGCCCCAAAGGTTCTAATTTCTACACTGAAACCACTTGACACAAAGCTCCAAACTCAGGTCTTCATGCTTGTGCAGCAAGCACTTTGCCAACTGAGCTGTCTCCCCAGTCCCCACTGTATACAACAGAAATGGAGTTCTGTTTCCTTTCATCGGGTAAGATCAAGGGCAACTTGGTCCTCTCCTTAGATTTAAGGGTAGACCTCCAAAACCTGGACCTTATTTTCTGTACTGATCCTCTTGAAAACTTGAAAATTTCTTCTAATGCTGACTGCCCACAGGAACCTCATTTCTGCCACTACATATCTGAATGCACTGTCTGGGTGCCTGCAGGCACAGGCGCAGGCGCAGGCACAAACTGACACAGACTCCATGTGTCCCCTGGCTGCCCAGGTGTTTTCCCTATAGTTTATTGCTGGGGTTTTCTGCTGGGCAGCTTCAAGACCCCTAGGTGGATGTACATAATATATGGATCACAGACATTCTTCTTTCTCCTCCTATTATGGAGGTAGAACTTATCAGATGCTAAAGGATTTTTGCAATGTGATGACAATTAAGAACGGGGAAGTAAACAGGAAATCTTCCCCAGACCCCTTTGGTTATCCAGGGTAAGAAGTTTTTGTTTTCCAAAACTATCACATTCTTGTATAGACCTAAGGCTTTTGTATTCCTGGAACCTTTGCATTTCTATTACTTTTTGCCCTCTGTTTTCTTACCATGTATTTGCTATGTACCTTTTGCTTGCACTCCTCACTTGAGTATAACTGTCTGTCCGTCCCGTCGTCGTCCCCCCCCCCGCCCCCCGGCAAAAACTTGAACAGGGAGTCTTTCCTTAGTGCACTCCTGTGTTGGATTAATAATTGGTTGGTCTAGGTTGGTTTATATTTGGATTATTTCTAGGGGTTTGTTAACTAACAATGAGTATTTGGTTTGTTATAGGCTTGTGTGTAGGAGAAGTTTTCTTGTTACTCATACTAACATTATCTCATCTGACTTCTTGATTCCTGCTAGTGTCAAATTAAACTCCCTCTCCTCACCTGATTTCAGCTGTTGATCTCTGATTATTTGATTATTTCTGTAATATTTCTTATTTCTGTAACACTCCTACTGATCCTCACTGAATGACAATGAATGAATCATTCAATCTTTGGAACAGATTAAAGGGAGGCTAAGTGGGTAAGAAGAATAGATTATATAAATGGAATCTTTCTAAAATTAAAAATGTTGGAGCTGGAGAGATGGCTTGGCAGTTAAGAGGACTGGCTGCTTTGTAGAGGACCTGGGTTTAGTTTCATAACACCAGTTCCAGGGGATCCGACACCCTTTTCTGGCTTCCTTTGGCATTGCACACATATGGCACTTACACGCATGCAGGCCAAAAACTCTTGCACATAAAATAAATAAATCAAAAAATTAATATCAAAACATTTTATTATAAGCGGGGCATGGTGGCGCACGCCTTTAATCCCGCACCTGGGAGGCAGAGGCAGGTGGACCTCTGAGTTCAAGGCCAGCCTGTTCTACATAGTGAGTTTCAGGCCAGCTGGGGCTTCAGGGAGACCCTGTCTCAGAAAGATTTAAAATAAAAATTTTATTATATAAAAATAGACTGAAGTACCACTTTGTCAACCACAGTGCTTAACTTCTAGGTAGATTATTTATGTCTAACAAAGGCAATATAAGTAAGAATTGTACCAGGAAAACTCCCTGTTTCAGGAGTGTATTCTCCTTATTGGAAATATTAAGTGCAAATTGTCTGAAGTGTTTTATTAGTGATAAATTTTAGAGCAAAAATTCGAATAAGAACAACATTAGGAAATTCTAGAAAAAAGAATTTAGATATTCCATTTGATTTCTAGTCAATACTGGCTTCACTTCAAGAGAAAGGGAGCTGCTTTTGGAAGCTGTATACTTTTAATTTTCTAACTGTGCTTTGTGTATGGAAATAAAACTGAGTTTACATATGCACACTATATATGCATATATGTATGTATTATAACATGTGCTGAGTCAACATCCAGGAAATTTGTCTTATTACAGTTTTAACAATTTGCAAGTTTTCTCAGACCTTCCATGGTAAAAATCATCCCACCTGATGTTCAGCTCTTCATTTCTAACCCTGACAGTTTCTTCTTCATGTCACAATGGATATGAGACTCCTTTGATTTGCTTCTGATCTCACTGCCAAACCTTCCAACACTCCACCTTTACCTATGGTGTTTGTTAAGCATTTTTTCTGGGTTAAGGAATTTTCATCCTTTATTAATTTCCTAAATTAAGTCTCATGGAGCTCAAGCTGGAGTGACACTTACATGGCTAAAGCTGGTCTTTAACTCCTGATCTTCCTGCTTCTACATCCTAAGTACTGGATTACAGGAGTGTGCCACAACACCCAGCCATAAAGCTGTGTATTTTCTCTTCTTCCACATGCTGACATAGTAAAAAGTGCTGAGCATATTAACTAAGACAGTCCTGTACTCTTGGACACGTGTACTTTCAATACTTTGTCAGACTCCATGTGCCAACATTTCAATATTTTATGTCCATGTAAGACTGAACTATAAATCTGCTTTTTCACCTGGTTTTAGTATACAGGTTTTATGAGTTTAATAAATGATGTGGGGACCTTCACCATCTGTAATCAGTTCCCTGGAAATTGGTAGACTTTACCTGTAAAATGTGAGCCTGATATTTTGGTGTTGCCTGAAGAGAAGGGAAGGCAGTGTCTTGTGCCAGCTGTAAAAGAAGCCCCTTAAAAGGGAGGTGTGCGGGGTTACCCACTTGCTCTTTCTTCCTGGTCCTGGACATGGTAGCTACCACTACTCCCCTGTCTTGAAACATAAGACAACAACTACAATTGCAGCTCACTGGAGGTCGGGTCCCTGATAACCTCAGAGGCCTGTACAGCCTGGGATTGCTTCCTTCCACAATTGTTTACATAAGAGAAATAAATCTGTAGTTATTTGAGGTTGACTGTGTCTTTTGCTGCTTGTTTTGTCTGACCTCAACTGGTGCTGAATGGTATCTTTCCAAGTTCTGTCATGTCTAAGAGTAAAGCTCAACACTCAAGGGTATTACACCTGTAGACATCTTGGACAATCCTCCCAAAGGTTTTATCCTCCCAAAAGCCTTTGACATAAGCATCTGCCAGCTGCCCACGGGGCTCAACAAAACAACTTTCCTTTTCGCATTATCTTCTTGTCCGCTCAGGTTTTAAGGGCCTCAAACAGATAGGCTTCCCTGGAGAGCAACAACACACCTGACCCAACTGACCCTCACTATGAGCTAACGAAGATATACTTGCTGCTCTGGTTTTCTGTCTGTCTTATGTGTAGCCCAGCCCTGCACTTGTAGGCTTTATAATAATTCAACACATAGATGCTTTCTGGCAAGTTATTGAAATGATCAAATTTGCGCTTTGTGCTATATACTAGAGTTCTTTCGGTACCACTAAGATTGTGTTTCAAATACATATACTGTCAACTGAAGCCAGTATTTGCTGTCTCTGGCTATGTTTGGGATTTCAAATGTGATGGCAGATGGAAAGGAAACAGAAAAATGCTTAAGTTCAGCTCCAACAACTCTTTCTCAAAAGCTACGCAACAATCTTCCATGGAAATTAAAGGAGGAAACTCATCAATAAAAAATATTTTTTTTCTAATTATCAAGAAGTTACAAAAAATAATCTTTTTGTTTTTGTTTTTTACAAAAAATAATCTTATGCTAGTCACCCACAGGGTGAACTCTGACCATCTTCAGTTGAATGATGCAGAAAGAGAGTCCAGGAAGTGCATACCTTAACCAGGGACACAAAGGCAGCAAGGAATTAGAACCCAGGTGCGCCATAGTCAAGAGGAGAGTCTTTCCAGGGCTAGTCTTAACTCCAGGACGAAGCAGTCAGAGGAAATGGTTAGAATACCAGACAAAGGAAACCTCAAACGAGAATCGTACAAAGATGCGTGTAACTGCGGCCAAGACTACTTGCTGAACTTCAACCAAGGACTCCAGTGTTGGATCAAATGTAGGATAAGTCTGTCATAGCATCAGTTGTCAACTTGACACACCTGGGAAGAAGGGCCTCAGTGGAGGATTTCCCTCCATCAGACTGGCCTAAGGTCCTGTCTGTGGGACATTTTCTTGACTGCTAATTGATGTAGGAGGACCCGGCTCACTGCAGGTGGTACTCCCTGAGCAGGTGAGCTTAGGACATACAACAAAGGTGGGTGACTGTGAGCCTGAAGCCAGCCAGTAAGCAGCACTCCTCCAAGATTTCTGCTTCAAGCTCCTACCTCAGCTTTCCTTGATGATGACCTAAAATTTTTAAGCTAAATAAACCTTTCCCTCTCCAAGTCGCTTTCAGTCATGGTATTTTATCACAGCAACAGAAAAACAAACTAGGACAAGATCTAACTGACTTTATCAAGACCTCTGAGGTGAAATTTATTTCTTGCATTTGAATTGAATCTTATGATAAAATGAGCACAATGATGTTATCTTGCAGAATGTGCTAATTACAGAAGTAAATCTGGGATGAATCTTCTTCCCGTAAGACAGAGTGAATGTTCTCTGAGTGCACAAATGTGCAGAGCTCTGAAAGAGAGCTAAACACTGAGGGTATCGTTCCTCACTCCCATGAGGTTTTTGTTCCTTGAATGGCACAGTGCCATGTTACACAGTCATTCCTCTTACCTAAGACCCTCATGCTTAGGGAATTTCCTAAATTTGAAAGTTTTAGGTTTTATTACTACAACAAATACATCATAAAATATGCAGCATCCCAAGAGCATCTGGGCGATGATAGCCCACATCCTACTGCATCTATACTTTTTTTTTTCCCCCCCTTTGGTCTTTCTGAGACAGGGTCTCCCTGTAGCCCCAGCTGGCCTGGAACTCACTATGTAGACTAGGCTGGCCTCGAACTCACAGAGATCCACCTGCCTCTGCCTCCCGAGTGCTGGGATTAAAGGCGTGCGCCACCACGCCCGGCTATACTTTTACTTTTTAAAAAAAATTTTATTATTTTTATTTTATGTGTATACATGTATTGCCTGGGTGTAGGTTAAATGCACCCATGTTGTGCAATGCCTGCGGAGGTCAGAAGAGGCTGTCGGATCCCCTGGGACTGGAGTTGCGGACAGCTGCCATGTGGGTGCTGGGATTCGAACCCGGGTCTTCTGCAAGAACAACCAGTGTTCTTAACTTCTGAGCCATATCTCCAGTCCCTATACTTTTACAGTAAAGTTGGGGCAAATTTATACTAATAGCTTCAGATCAGTACAGTGAATCCTAGTATCAAATTTTACACATAAACTGTTATATTTTGAGAGCTTTTGCATTTCAGAGTTGAAGAGACCATGGATCCGTATTACTGTATATAGTTTATTAATGACTAGTATTCTATGTTAAAAATGAATGTAATAAAATGTACATATAATAATACAAAAGCCAATTCCATGGCATTTACCAAGAGATCTGCAATTTCCACATTTTAAAGGCAAGAAACCAAAAAGTACAGAACAGTCAGTTTCCCCAATCACACACTACAACAGGATCCAAAAGCTCAGCAAAGCCAAGGCCCTGAGAAGACACAGAATTCTGAAATCAAGGATAAGGTTAGGAAAAAGACAAGACACCAGGACAAGCGCATCTTTAGATGGGTTTTGTTTTGTGTCTTTGTTTTTGTTTTTGAGACAGGGTCTTTCTGTAGCCCCAGCTGGTCTAGAACTCACCATGGAGACCAGGCTGGCCTCAATCTCACAGACATGTGCTTGCCTCTGCCTCTGCTGGGATTAAAGGCATGAGCCACCACACACACTCAGCAGGACAATAGCATAGTAAAAGGATCTGTGCAAACGGGTATGAAAAATTTCAAATTCAGAGAATACACGGTGGAGAACAATGTCAATCAGCTTCTAACTACTAATGCAAGGTTTGCTGAGAGGGAAACAGCTCAGGTTCTGCTGCTCACTTAGTGCCAAACCAATCCTCAAACTACTTCAGAAAATTTAACAACCATCAAAGTTTGCAGCCACTGAACTACCTCTTAACTTCAACAGTCTCCCTAATAGATGCACCGTCTCACAGATCATGACACAAGTACAAAAACAGTCCGGCATTTCCTTCCTACACTAACTTTATTTAGCTCAATGGCTATGGGTCCCAAGAGTTAGCATACAGCACCACACAGTCATTACTACATCCTAGCCACAATCACTGAAGTGGAGGAAAATTTACACCAGAAACTAACTCATCACATAGCCTCATGTGCACAAACTTTAAATACAGAAACAGAAGTAAAATCAGAGTACATACCCAAACATCCTAAGAATCTGGTAGACATAAGCCAGATAGGTGAAAGATAAATACTCTCTTCACATCCTGTTAATTCTAACACACACGTCTGTGATCATTTAAGCATCTGTGGGAACACATGCCAAGCTCTGAACTCCAGAGCTAGTGCAGTGTGTGGGGTGAAACCAGCAGCTAAAGCAGTAAGCCACACAGGATCCAATACTGCAAGTTTCCACAAGGGCTGCTGAAACTTTATGAGTGAGAAGCCTCAGCTATGTCTCGAACTTAAAAACAAATACTCAAATATTTCTTTAACTCAACTTACCTAACACCTCTCAAGCAATTTTAAATACAGTAAGCAAAAGGTAACTCTAGGGAACATAAGTGCAGAAGTGAAGAAACTTGACTAGACAATTCCAAAACCAAAAATAATTCAGGGCATGAATTCTTTAACAAGCTATCCCACTATGCCTTTGTGTTCCTTCATCAACAGCAAACAATATCCATCCATTGTATGTTTAATGTACATTTTAAAACAAAGTTGAGGATTAGTGGGTAGAAACTTGCCTACCATTCATAATGTCGTGGGTTCAATCCCTAGCACATGCATGTGTGAATCATCTCTAACAGCAGCCAGCAACACAATGAAAAATGAGACAGCCACTTGTGTGCATCTCTGACAGAGGGAAGTTACGTATTACCTTAATAAGCATGTAGGAAAAGCATGTATAATTTAAATTAATTTTCAAAAAATCAGCAGGAAAGAACACATGCTGCCACTGCAGAGGACTGGAATTCGATTCTCAGCAGCCATGTCAGGTGGTTCACAGCTGCATTGTGACTCCAGCTCTAGGGGATCTAACACCTCTAGCCTTTAAGAGCACTGTACTCACATGCACATACACATGATTCTAAAATTAAAATAAATCTTTAAATCTATTTCAATTTTTAAATACATGCTAACATGCAATGTACCTATTCATTTCATGGTTAAGTAAACACATGGTCACAAAATAACATCCAGTCTATCTGACACAGAAATCTAAGCTCAAGTACTTCCACAATTTACTTGGGCAATAAAGAGATAACATTGCAAAATATAAGAGGCTGCCATGTATTAGGGCGCAGGCCTGTAGTCCCAGCTACCTGTGAGGCTGCCTGGGCTGGGGTGAGTTTAGGATCAAACTGGGAAAATTAGTGAGACCTCACCTCTAAATTAAAAATAAATTAAAAATCAGTGAGCCCTTACCTCTAAATTAAAGCTAAAAAGAGGGCTACTAGGGATGTAGCTTAGTGGCAAAATGCTTGCCTAACTATGCACAAGGCCCCATGATCAATCCCCAGAATTTTACAAAAAGAGGATTTTTTTTTTTTTTAATATTACCATCAGCTGGGCATGGTGGTGTAAGCCTTTACTCCCAGAACAGAGGTAGAAGCAGGTGGATCTCTGTGAGATGTGAGATTGAGGCCAGCCTGGTTTACACAGTAAGTTCCTGGTCAGCTGAGGCTACAGGGAGGAAAAAGAATCCTTGATAGACTGTAGTCATCTCACTGATCCAGGGTAAACATGCACAAGGACATTCTTACAGAAATTCTTCCAAGTCAAATGAAGTCCATCTGGACATGAACTAATTCCTTGCTCATAACTGATTCTCTGGACACGCACTGGCTTTCATGGTCACATCTTCCTATGTGCATTGCTGCACTCTGCTCATGTGCACCCTTCCCTGCTCTCCCACTGGACCTTCCTCCTCCCATGCAGTCCCTCTTTTGCTTTCATGTTATCTCATGTTCCTTAAATCGCACTACAGGAGAAAACAGGCAGCACCCACACCTGTCCCTTAGGCATCTCCATGTAGCCACCTTCTACTTTCATGTCCCATATGGATGTGAAATCTGGAATTCTATCTGTTCTTCCTCTCCAATTACCTGCTGTTCCCCATTATCTCCTCCTACTCCCACCATCTCTCACACACATGCACACACACAGCACATTGACGTTTCTTACTCACTTTGAAGTGGTTTTTGTACAGGGTGAGAGACGGATACTAGTTTCATTGCACATGTGGTTCCCAGTGTTCCCAGCATTATCTGTTTGAAAAAGCTCTCTGTTCCCAAAACTGCTGCTGAAAACCTAGTGGGATTACTTCTAGGTCCTTCATTCTATTCCACTGCTCTGTGTGCCATTTTTTTTTTTTTTTAAGACAGGGTCTCCCTGTAGCCCCAGCTGTCTTGGAACTCGTTATATAGACCAGGCTGGCCTTGAACTCACAGAGATCCACATGCCTCTGACCCCCAAGTACTGGGCTTAAAGGCTTGCGCCACCACACCTGGCTTGTGTGTCTGTTTTTGTACCAATACCATGCTGCTGCTGCTACTATGGCCCTGTGGCATATTGCAAGTCAGGTACTACATCTCCTCTATCACTGCTCTTTCTGCTTAAGATTGTTTTAGCTATCTGGGGTCCTTTGTGCGTCCATACAAATTTTAGGATTTTTTTTTTTTTTAAGTTCTATATAGTCTACCACTGGAGTGTGATGGGGATCCCATTACATCTGTAGACTTCGTTTATTAATACAGCCATTTTGAAAATATTCATTGTGTCAATTTAAGAGGATGAGAGGCCTGTCCATCTTTAAATGTCTTCTTCAGTTTCTTTAGTGTAGTGTTTTAAATTTTTCACTGTAGGCTGGGGAATAGTGGAGCATGCCTTGAATCCTAACACTTGGGAGGCAGAAGTAGGCAGATCTCTGTGAGTCTGAGGCCAGCCTGGTCTACACAGCAAGTTCCAGGCCAGCCAGGGATGCATAGTGAGACCCTGTTTTTTTAAAAATAAAAATTGTGCTGGGGGCTGGAGAGATGGCTCAGTGGTTAAGAACACTGACTGTTCTTACAGAAGACCTGAGTTCAAAACCAGCACCCACATGGCAGCTAACAACTGTCCATAACTCCAGTTCCAGGGGATCCAACAGCCACTTCTGTCCTCCGTGGGCATTGCACAACACCGGTGCACTTATCTGCATGCAGGCATAACAGGCATACACATAAAATAAAAATTAAAAAGAGAAATCTAAAAAATAAAAATTAAAAAAATTAAAAAATTGTGGCACTGGGTGTGATGGTGCATGCCTTTAATCCCAGCGCTTGAGAGGCAGAGGCAGGCAGATCTCTGTAACCTTGAGGCCAGCCTGGTCTACATGTGGAGTTCCAGGCCAGCTGGGGCTACAGGGGAAACCTTGTCTCAAAAAGATGCCCCCCACCCCCCGAAAAAAACAAGTCTCTAAAAATTGTAATAGAGGTCTTTCACTTCTTTGATTAGATATATTTCAAAGAAGGGAGGGGGTTCATTTGTGTTTGTGGTGCTAGGTACTGAATCCAAGCTACGTAAGTGTTCTACCACTGAACTGTATGTCTCCTGCTAGTTTTTTTTAACATATTGCGAATGAAATTCCTCCTCTCGGCCCCAAAATTCCCTTTTCAGTGAGATCATTACTGGTATATAGAAATACTGATTTTGTATTCTGTTACTTGGATAAAAATGTTTATGAGACATAGGAGATTTCTGTTGTAAATTTTAGGGGTTTGGGGTTTTTAATTGTTTTATTTTATTTGTATGAATGCTTTCCTGCATGTGCACCTGTACTTGTAATGCCAGGAGGCCACAAGAGGCCAGTTTCCACGGAAATCGTGTGGGAACCAAACCCAGATCCTCTCCAAGAGCCTGTGATCTTAAACACCCCAATCTTATCTTCTGAAAGAACCACCTCTTTCACTGCCTACCATGCTGTTCTTTTAAGTCTCTGCTTCATTAGTCTCTCCCCTGACGCTTATGATTTCTGTCTATTTCCTGACTTTTGGTTAGGTTTGTTCTTTTTCTGTGACCTTGAACTGCATCACTAAACATAACGTTTGAGAAAACTCTGATTTTTGTGAGTTTTTAATTTTTTTAAATTTTTATATTTTGTTCTTTTTGAGACAGGGTCTCCCTGTAACTGGAACTACGTAGACCAAGCTGGCCTTGAACTCTGAGATCCACCTGCCTCTGCCTTCTGAGTGCTAGGATTAAAGGCATGCACCATCACACCCGGCCAGTTTTTGGTTTTGTTATTTTTAAGGAAAAATGATTTATTGAGTACACTGAAAAAAGGCAAGGGCTGAGCAGTAACTAGAGTACTACCCAGAACATGTGGTGTTCTCTGATTTTTTTAATGAAAACACTCCCAGCTATACATTTTTTTCTTAGCACAGCTTTTGCTGTATCCCCAAGGTTCTGATAAGCAGTGTCTTCTCTTTCATTTGGTTCATATATATATATATATAAAATTTGTGGGGAGGGTGTCTTTTTGAGACAGGTTCTCCTTGTAGCCTGGATCTCACAAAGGCAACTCACAAAGATCTGCCTGCCTCTGCCTCCCAAGTGCTGGGATCAAAGGCTTGCGCCACCACGCTCTGCTGGTTCTAAGAATTTTTAAATTGATTCTCGGATTTCTTCAATGGTCCAACAGGATTCAATAGTATATTGTTAAGCCTACAAGTATTTATACAGCTTCTTCATGTGTGAGCCTGGGTGTGCATATATGTGCACAGGCCAGAGGACAACATCCTCAGATGTCATCCACTTTTTTCCCCCTTATACTTATTTTTATATACATATAAATATACATATGATTCTTTTTGCCTATAGATATGTAAGTGCACCTGTATCATACAATGCCCTCAGAGGCCAGAAGGTGTCCCATCCCCTGAAACTGGGGTTATAGATGGTTGTTGGCCACCTTGTGGGTGCTGGGGATGGAACCCAGTCCTCTGCAAGAGCAGCTAGGGCTCTTACCCACTGAGCCACTTCTCTGTCCATTGTGGTTTTGAGACAGAGTCTCTTATTGGCTTGGAGCTTGCCAACTAGGCTAGGCTGGCTAGCTGGCCAGCAAACCTCCTTCTGCCTCCTCAGTACTGGGACTACAACCACAGGCAGCAGCAGCACCCTACCATGCAAGCTTTTATGTATTTACATGGTTCTGTGGATTTAAACACAGATGAGCTATCTCCCAAGCTCATAATTCTATAGTTTCTCTTCCTTTAATTGTGAATCTTATTCCACTATGATTGATAAATGCAGGACATTACCTCACTGTTTCTCTGTTAGGGTGTGTTATGGCCTAAAGTGTGATCTGTTTTATAGAAAATTTCATGGGCTGCTGAAAGGATTGTGTATTCTACAGCTGTTGGATGGAATAATTTGTAGACAACTATTAAGTCCATTTCATCTATGGTACAGTTTAACTCTGAGTTTCTTTGGTGATTTTTTTTTTTTTTTTTTTTTTTTTTTTTTTTTTGTGGGGGGAGAAGGGTCTGGATGATCTATTGAAGTCACCCACTATCATTGTACCTGGACCTATCTGGATTTCTACATTCCATAGTGTTTGCGTTAGTGCCAATGTTCATGTACATCTATTCATAACCATTTTATCTTCCTGAAAGATTGTTCCCTTTATTATTATGTAGTGACCTTATTATTATTATTGTTATTCTTTTGGTCTTTTTGAGACAGGGCTTCCCTGTAGCCCCAGCTGGCTTAGAACTCACTATGTAGACCAGAATGGCCTTGAACTCACAGAGATCCAGCAGTCTCTGTTTCCCGAGTGTTGGGATTCAAGGCCTGAGCCACCACGCCTGGCTAGTGCCCTTCTTTGTCTCTTCTATATTGGACTGAAGCCTCTCTGATCAGATGGAAGCACTGTTCCACCTGTTTTCAGCATCTCCTTGCTTTATAGACATCTGTTCTAGCTGGATTTCTGTTGCTGTAGTAGAAGCATAATGACCAAATGCAGCACAGTGGAGGAAAGGCTCAGTCTAGCTTACAAGTCCATCACAGCATATCACTAGGGTGGTCAGGACAGAACTCAAGGGCAGGACTGCTTGCTATTTCACAGCATTACCTCTAACCCAAGAGCTCAAGCTCAGTTCACAGCCAAAGAAGTACAGCAGGACCAAGAGAGGATACTGCTTTCTAATTGACTTGCAGGCTCATGCTTAGTCAGCACCCCCATCCCCCATCCCTTCCTGTGTATGTCTGCTTCTCTGTATGAGTCTATTGCAATACATACATGCAAGGCCCTTAGATAGCTTTCTTACTCAGCCTAGTACTACTGCCTACCCAGGGAACAGTACCACCCACAGTGGGCTGGGCCCTCTTACATCAAGTAAGGAAGCCAGTCTCCCACAAAAATGTCCATAAACCAATCTGATTTGCGCAATTCCTCAGGGAGGCTCCCTCTCAGGTGACTCTAGGCTGTGTCAAGTTGACAACTGAAGTGAATTAGAGCAAGTCCATGCCAGTGAAGAGTCTTTTTTTTTTTTTTTGGTCTTTTTGAGACAGGGTCTCCCTGTAGCCCCAACTGTCCTGGATTCACCATGGAGACCAGGCTGGCCTCGAACTCACAGAGATCCGCCTGCCTCTGCCTCCCGAGTGCTGGGATTAAAGGCGTGCACCACCAGGTCCCACCTGAAGTGTGTTTCTTATAGACATACTGCTGTTCATTTAAATAATTGTTCTGAAATTTGTGGAGCATCTTACCAGGATGGCTGAGAACAAACTGTCATCTGTCTCCTACTAGCAGTCTTACCAAAAATATTTCAGTAAGCATTCTTAGGATTTCATTATCTAAAGTAAACTGATGAAAAAATAACCAAAAAACTTTCCAAAATGACCCCATCTTGTTCAACATGTTATCACGGAAGGCTTGACAGAGCATGCATCAAGGGTATGATCTAGTGAACACGGAACACAGATCAGCCCTCCGTGTCCTTAGCCCACAGCTGTTCTATAGCATATTTCTGTATGTTTTCTTGCTTTAACAGAAGTAAACACAAAGAACAAGCTATTTTAAATGCCAAAGACATTAACTATGAGGTTTGCATAGGATTTTTGAATGATTTTTTTGGTCTCTTACCAGATTATGTAAATGTACAAGCACACACACCAGCGAGAAGAGGAAGAAGGTCTGAGAGGCACACATGGACGGCTTACCTAGTCTCGGGGTTGTAGCCCAGTATGTAGAAAAATGAGTCCGCTCGTGCTTTGAACTCTCTAGCAGCAAATATGTCAGAAAAATGGGAGATGCTACACTTCCCTCTGCAAGAAAAGAAGAGACAAAAGTGTATTAGTAACACCCTCGGCGGCTTCGCAAACCAATGTCGTTGGAAGGTAGGGAGGGGAAAACACAAAACCAAATCCAAGGCACCAGTAATAAGATGCTGTTTCCATGCTTGATTCCAAACTGGTTTTGGTTTAATGATGGCTTTGATTATTGTACATCAGTTGCTTTTACATTACCATTTTTGTAATAAAGTAAAACTAATCAAACCACAAAGTTAAACTGGGAATCAGTTTTGTTGGCTCATTCTTACACTCTTAGTGCTTCGGAAGCTGAGGCAGGAGGATCACTGCAAGTCCAAGGCACATGGTGAGTTGTCGGCAAGTGTGGGCTACAGAGGCTCTCAAGTATCAATAAAACAATAAGGGGATAGAGAGATGTCTCAGTGGTTAAGAGCACTGGCTGCTCTTGCAGAGGGTTCAATTTCCAGCAGCCACATGGTGGCTAGCAACCACCTGTAACTCCAGTGCCAAGGGGGGAACCTAATGCCCTCTTCTGATTTCCCGAGGGCATTGAATGACACAGGTATACTTACATACATGCAGGCAATAAATACACTCAAACACATAATTTCTGCCGGGTGTGATGGTGCACGCCTTTAATCCCAGCACTAAGGAGGCAGAGGCAGGCGGATCTCTGTGAGTTCCAGACCACGTGGGGGTACAGGGAGACCCTGTCTCAAAAAGACAAAAAAAAAAATTTAATTTTTTAAAACTTTTTGAGACAGGGTCTCCTTGTAACCCCAGGCTGGCCTTGAACTCACAGAGATCGGCCTGCATCTACCTCTGGAGTGCTAGGAGTAAAGGCGTGTACCACCACACCTGGCCTTCAGAATCCCATCTTGATTTATCTCTAGTGCTATTCAGTATATTGCTGTGCAGTTTTCATGGTGGTTGCTCTAAAAGACACAGAACTTATAGTATCACACAGTCTAATGGTAGCATCACTTTACCAATTCTAGTCAAGTGCAGAAATTAACTTCAGCTTGTGCTTTTCCTTTATATCCAGAAACTGCTTAATATGAAGCACTAAATTTCTGGGCAAGTTGGCTTACATTCTTTGTTTTTCACTGGTTTATTTATTTCATTCAAAAATGTATTTTAGGGGCTGGAGAGATGGTTCGGCGGTTAAGAGCACTGACTGCTCTTGCACAGGACCCGGGTTCAATTCCCAGCACTCACATGGCGGCTACGAACTGTCTTTAACTCCAGTTCCAAGGGACTCCGACACCCTCTTCTGAGGCATTGCATGATGAGGGTGCGCTCATACACATAAAATGGTGTGGTGGCACACGCCTTTAATCCCAGCACTCTACTCGGGAGGCAGAGGCAGGCGGATCTCTGTGAGTTCGAGGCCAGCCTGGTCTCCATATCGAATCCAGGCCAGCTAGGACTACAGGGAGACCCTATCCCCAAAAGACCAAAAATAAATAAATAAAATAAATATTTTTTAAATGTATTTTATAGGTATGAGTATTTTGCCTGCATGTAAGTACACTGTGCATGCAATGTCTGTGTAGGCCAGAAGAGGGCAATGGATCCCCTGAAACTAAAGTTAGGGACCATTATAGGCTATCATGTAGGTGTTGGAACAGAACCTGGATCCTCTGCAAGGGCAGCCTGTGCTCTTAACCACTGACCCATCTCTCCACTCCCTAAACTACTGGTTTATTGCAATGTAATCAGATACCTAGTTTTCTCAATATAACTTAACACATGACAAAATTTTAAGAATGTGACAAAATACATAAAAAAGAAAATGCATTCTCTCACTGAGAGTACAGTCTGTAAGACTGGGTGCTTAGGAAAGAACTAACAAAATGTGTAAGCTTCCCCAGGCCTTAATGCCAGCCCCCATTCATTTATTATTTTTATTTTTTGTGTATGCGTGTATTGCCTGCATGTAGGTAAGTGCACAACTGTCAGGCAATGCCCACAGAGGACAGAAGAGGCTGTCAGATCCCCTGGAACAGGAGTTATGGACAGTTGTTAGCTGCCATGTGGGTACTAGGATTCAAACCCGGGTCTTCTGCAAGAACAACCAGTGTTTTTAACTGCTGAGCCATCTCTCCAGCCCCCAAGGCAAATTTTCAATACTCATGAAGCATATAAAAGTCACCATAAACAAAGACGAAAAACAACCTGTGTTCTTAGAAAAATCAACATGGCATTTCTCTATACATTAGTGAACACATGCAATACAATCATTATACAAATATCACAGTTGCACAGAATGAAAGAGGTTAACACCAAGGTTCATGGGAAAAAGCAAGTAATTTTTTTGGGGGGCGGGGGGAGCTTTTTGAGACAGGGTCTCCTTGTAGCCCCAGACTGCCTGGAACTCACAGACCTGCCTGCCTCTGCTTCCCAAGTGCTGGAATTAAAGGCACGAGCCATCATGCCGGCTAAAAAGCAAAATTTTATTTTTTATTTTATTTTATTTTTTTACTTTACTTTACTTTACTTTACTTTATTTTATTTTATTTTTTGGTCTTTTTGAGACAAGGTCTCCCTGTAGCCGCAGCTGGCCTGGAGTCGCTAATGGAGACCAGACTGGCCTCGAACTCACAGAGATCCGCCTGCCTCTGCTTCCCAAGTGCTAGGATTAAAGGCGTTCGCCACCACGCCTGGCTTAAAAGCAAGTATTTTACACAAGTGCATTTACATACACGTAGGCAATACACTCATACACATAATACTTTTTTAAAAAAGAAAAGATTAAGGAATTTGACTAGATATAGCTAAGTTTTACATTAAAAAGACACTACCAAGGAGACCAAAAGAGAGTTGACAAAAGTGGAAGAGAGCATTGGTGACTCGGACAGCAGACACCACAGACACAAACCAAACTTGTTTTGTTTTTGTTTCTTAAGACAAAGTCTCATCCTGTAGCCCAAGCTGGTTCTAAATCACAATCTTTCTGCCTCTGCCTCTGCCTCTGCCTCTGGAGTGCTGGAATCACAGGCGTGCAGTGCCATGTCTGATTCCACAAAGAACTTCCTCAGAGTGGAGGACAAAAACGCAATAAATAGACATGATCAGACAATTCACAGAAAGAGAATACCCTACAATCACATGAAAAATGTCCAAATCCATTAACTGTTCATGAAATAAAGTAAAACGCTAAAATAGCATTTTTCACCTGTCAGACTGGTAAGTTTTTAAAAAATAAGACAAAGCATCCTGTTAGGAAAACAATCAGTGTCAGATACTATCAGGGAACATGCTAATAAGTACATCCCTTCTGGAGGGAAATCTGGCAATGGCTAACATGTACAACCCAGCAATTCCCATTCTCTATATAAATCCACCTGTATATAAACACATGTGGCATGTGTGAGGATATAACTTGCAGCATTATTTACGATGGCAAAATCCTAGAAACAATATGTTGTGCCCATATACCAGACAGCACCTGAGTGAGCTGTTGCACATCAACATGATGGAGCACTATGCAGCTATAAAAGGGAATTAGAAGGGTCTTCCTGAACTGATGAGCAATTCCCATAACATACTGCCCAGAGGAAAAAAGGCAAAGCACAAAAGAGATCTACAGTATTCTGCTCTCATGAAAAAGCATTGTAAGAAAACAAATGTAGCCAGGTGTGGTGGCACATACCTTTAATCCCAGCACTAGGGAGGCAGGCAGAGGCAGGTGGATCTCTGTGAGTTGAAGGCCAGCCTAGTCTACATAGTGAGTTCCAGGCCAGCTGGGGCTACAGGGAGACCCTGTCTCAAAATGCTCAAAATGCTTGAAAAGAAAGAGGGGGAGGGAAGTGGAGGGGAGAGGTGTATGTGCTCATCTGTGGTAAGAGGAAAAATGAACGAAAAAGTCAATCACTCAGCTCTGTAATAGTTTGGAACCTGAAGATCCCATAGAGTGAGAATGTTAAAGGCTACAGTATACAGGGTGGCGCTACACAGGGATGGGTCATGCCCTCAAAGGAAGACTGTGGGTCTGGTTTCCTTCTCTTGCCTTTGTGGTTTCATTCTGCCATACTTTCACACCATGGTATCCTCAGCCTAGACCTAAAGTCACAGAGCCAACTGATGAGACTACTCTCTTATTTGTGAAAAAAAAACCTTTCATCATTTCAAGTATCTTGTTTAGTGACAGAAAGCTGACCAGGGCAGAGGATCTAACTGGGTATTCCCAGCACCTAGCACAGAGCACTTCATCGACAGGAAGAGTTTAATGCTGTACTGAGATATATAGACAAAACAATGTTCTGTCAGTTATTTCACACATGAAAACAGCTGCGGACTAAATCCAGAAAGTAAATCTTCAACTTCAAAACTGAGATCTCTGCGATACAGAAAACACCTTTTATAAGTGACAGAAAGGTTGGACAGGGTATATACAGATAGAATTGATGTTTTAATTCATATAGATGACAGCTGCTCATAGTAAAGTAGGGAAATATGTAAATTCTGGTTGAACAGAATGAAATTAGAAATTCTAGAGTGAATTTTCACTCTAAGGGAATTTCTAAACATGAATCCCTAGGTAAGATGGCAACATGCAGCCTGACCTACCTCAGGACTTTTTTCTTAACATACGAGAAACAGAAGGCAGACAATGAGGAAGCTAGAGAACATCTCAAATCACTGGGCCATTTCTGATCCTGCACTATCTACCAGTCAATGTACTATTGCAGCATGTGTTCCCAGTTGCACACTCTCAGTCCCATTACAGAGTAACTACTCCAGATCCAAGGATCACCAACAAAACACTGTCCTTAAAGGGGAAAGTAATTCAATAAACAGCAAGGGACGGGTGTGTCTGAGCATTCTTGGAGTTTTTCAATATGGCTACCAGAGCTAAACTTTTCTTGCTATGCCTGAAGTCATGTGACTGCCCAATCATCTGACAGGCCACCAAGAAATAAAACCCATATATCTATACTACTAACATAACAAAAAAAAATTTTTTCTTTTTCTTCCTTTAACATCTCTTCCTCTTTTCTGGACCTCCCTGAGATTCAGAAACATGAAAAGAACACCAGCAATGCCACTAGGCATAGGGCACTCTGTGAGGGCAGTCCACATACCTGCTAGCAGTGGATGCTGAACCAGAGGATTTGTTAGGAGGTACTGCTAAGTTGTGTGGCTGTGAACAAGTCTGTCAAAAATATTATTTAAAAACTGACTAATTTGGACTTGGAAAGATGGCTCAGCAGTTAAGAGCACTGGCTGCTCTTACAGAGGACCCAAGTTTGAATCCCAGCACCCTCATGGTGGCTCACAAGCATCAGTAACTCCAGCTCCAGGGGATCTGACACCCTCTTCTGACCTCCAAGGACACTGCATAACATGGATGCACTTATATACACATGCAGACAAAACTCATACACATAAAACAACATAAAAATAACAACAAAAAATATATATATTTTTTGTCTTTGTTGAGACAGGGTCTCCTTGTAGCCCCAGCTGTCCTGGAACTCACTATGTAGACCAGGCTGGCCTGGAACTCACAAAGATCCACCTGCCTCTGCCTCCCAAGTGCTGGGATTAAAGGTGTGCGCCACCACGCCCGGTCAAAAAATGTACTTTTTAAATTAACAAAGTTGACACTGGTCACAAAGCTATGTAACAGCAAAATTCAGATCAAAAAGTTCTTATTTCAAGTGGGTCCTTTTTTCCCATTATGCCACAATGTCAGCCAAAATTACTTACCAGGGAATAAGAAAATTCAAGTTATAATCTACTCAAGATGTTAACTTTGCTTGAAAGGTAAAGGTGGGAGATGGCCAAGGCCAAGGGCTTGAAATCAGCAGCAAAGCAGGTGCCCTGGCCTCACAGCCTGGGAATAAACTTACTTCTGGTAGGGAAAAGCTAATATGTCACACTTTACAAAGAAAAGGCTGTGGAGGAATTCTGTTTTCCTTTTGATTCCTGGTGACTAAAGGACAAAGCTATCCCTCCTCTTTTGTAACCCAACTCTAACACCAGCTTGAAAGAAAAATTTAGACATCAGCTTCCTCCTAGTGAAAGCAATGGCCAGAGGCCCTCTCTGAGTGGCTATAGGCAAGATGGATCCAGATAATGGAGTTCTTTGATCTTTGAAAGAGCTGGTGCTCAGTGCCAACATTAAGAGGCTTTCCCTTTTGTCCCTCATGGTTTGTTCTTCCCCATTGTACTCCCCTGACTCCTTTCATGTACCTACACACTATTTTGTGTCTCCCTGAAAATTAATTTTATTTTTGTTAGTATTGGTTTATATCTGTGAATAAAGAAAATATACTTTCTGTGGGTGAACTGTGAAAAGAATAATTGGCAGAAAAAGTTAATCATTCATCACCAGCTCTCATTCCCCCCTCCCCCCAAATATATTTAAATTACTGTTATCTAACTCTGGCACTGGAGAATGTGAGGACTTTAGCAAGTGGTTACTAAGTACCCCCCATAGCCAGATCACTAGGTAACAAAGTGATCCTGTAATGCCTAGTATCTGGGAAACTAACCCAGTCATCAGGTCACAAAGGGATTCTTTATGAAGTTAACAAAGCCAAACTTAAGACAAAAGTTTTATAACAGAGCTAACTACTTTTTGAACAACTTTTAAGACAATACCAGAAGAGGATAAAAACCTCATCAATAAGGATTCTAGTCAGATACTCAAGAAGCTCAAGTTTGGCTCAAAATAGCATTTTCAGATGCAGTGGCCACAGCCAGGACAGTGGCCCACAGTCATGCATCTCCAGGAGCCAAGTGCAAGGCTGGCTAGCTCAAGTAAACCAAACCTATCTGAGTCCAACTAGAATTACTTGAGATAAACAGTTCTAAAAATGCTAAAATGAGATGAGAATTATTCATCAAATTGAAAAGCATTGCTTAATACTCAAATATATTCACTTTAAGCAATTATGTCAAAACATAATTATATTGGACAGCCAGGTACACCTCTCACATGTTTATTTAACTAGAATTCTAAATCCTTTAAAATCCTTTACTTCAACCAGGAGACAAGATGGAATGAAAAGAAAAAAGAAAGCAAACCATGATAAAAGCTAAGCTAGCTATCTTAAGATAGCAATTTAATTGTTCCATCAAGCTAGCCAGCCCTCCATTAACTTGCTTTGTTCAGCAAGCAGGCTTAATTGAAGATCACAAAACCACCTTCAAAAGACAGACAAAAGCTTGCAGGAATTTGAGAAAAGTTCCTAAAACACCACAGGCACTCTAGAAATGAAGCCTGTGGAAAGTCAAATCTCAATCTCATTGTACCAACACCCCCTCCCCCCAAGCTCAGCAAGTCATGTCTGTCCCCACCACTTTTTTTTGGGGGGGGGTCTGTCTGAGACAGGGTCTCCCTATAGCCCCAGATGACCTGGAACTCACTATGTAGATGAGGCTGGCCTTGAACTCAGCGATCCGCCTGCCTCTGCCTCCCAAGTGCCCATCATGTTTTTATATGGTACTAGAGAACAATTTTTACATTTTTAAGTGGCTGAAAAATGGGGGGGGGGTACTTTTCTGACATGTGAAAATTGAATAAAACTAAAATCTATATCCATATAAAAAAGGTTTGGGCAGAACACAGCCACCTCATTTATATACCCATTGCCTGTGGCTTTTACACTACTGCTAAATACTGAATAGATGAGATAAGGCCCAAAAATCTGCCAAAACCTGCCCTACATGAATGTGGCTGCCCTTCTGCCTCAACATAACTGGCTTTATCTGTGTAGCTGTGCCCAAGATTCCAGATTTCACTGAATATCATGTGAGCACTGTAACTGAAACTGCTGCCCCCACCTAGCAAAGCTAAAGCCAGCAAATTTTAAGGACTTTTAACCACATTCTTGTTTTTTTCTTTTTTGTTTTTTTTCTTCTTTTATAATCACATTCTCTAACAAAGAGACTAGTGGGTGGGGTACATACTACTTTATTATGTATGATTTCCAGTGAGGAAAAAGTTCTAAGAATTAGTCTCCTTTATGTAGGAGGCCCAAATCAGCCAGTCGTATTTACACACATGTACAAGGATACTCAGGTGCCTTGCTCTTGAGAGAACATAAAACATAGGAGAGAGGCCCTTCCTCACTTTGCAGCAAAACTATCTGACATTACAGAAAACAAATCCTTATAAATCCTGCTGACTTTTCTATTAGCTAACATAGCAGCACATTTTCTTCATCTGTTTCTTCATCTTTTCTAGTCATAGGGGTTTGATCTTTACAAAGTAAACTACAGACCTTCAGAGTATTTCACCCTAAATACTTTTGCACACAATACCAGGTTATTAATTTTCCAGAAAGATACAGTAAGGATGTGAAACAAATTACAAGAAAAATACAGGGAAAGGTAAATCAAGATCAGTAAAGACAGGGCAGCCTCTGAAATCTCAATAACCCATAGGTAACAATGGGATATTAGTTCACGAGATGGTGAGTCTTCTGATGAAGGACTAGCAAAGGTAAGAACAGAGCAGCTACCTCACCTCCCACCTCCCCATCCTCAGTAACTTCACACCTGAGTCCTTACCTAAGGGCAGCAGCATGGTATGTGTCAACGTAATCAGAAATGAAGAGTTCTCGGTTCTTAATAACTGGATCTGTGATGACAAGTTCTCTTCCGGAGTCTACCAAAAAATAAATAAACTAGTTAAAAAGATATGAAAACAGAGTTTCCCAAATAAGTAGGAAATTTTTGCAAAAGTTGTTTTCAAGATTACCTCCCACTAAAGACTGCACAACAAATAACCAAGGCTAGTTAGCATTGGAAGTACCCAAAATAGGGCTGGGTATAACACATAGCCAGGATAACAAAAGAACAAAGTGGACATCATCTGACAGCTGATTGGATGTATATTATACCTTTTATCAAGCCCTTACCCCATTTACTGAAATGCATTAATAAGGTTTTTTAAAAAAATGAAATGGAAAAGAAGCAATTTTCATATCACAGCAACTTGTAAACTATTTTTCTTTAAAAAGAAACATTTTTATAGTTATTTTGTGTGCACCTATATATGTACAAGGGTGTGCATGTTCCACAGCACGCCTGTGGAGGTTAGAGGACAACCTGCAGTTCTCTCCTTCCACCAGGTGGCGTCCTGGGAATCAAACTTAGAACTCAGGTCAGCAATGCTTAGCAATGGGTACTTTTATCTGTAGAATCATTTCTCTGGCCTTAAGTTATTCATATACTTAGTGTATCTGTCCCTGTCACCTCCCCCACTTTTTTTTGGGGGGGGGAGGGTGAGACAGGGTCTCCCTGTAGCCCCAGCTGTCCTGGAACTCACTATGTAGACCAGGCTGGCCTTGAACTCACAGAGATCTGCCTGCCTCTGCCTCCCAAGTGCAGGGATTAAAGGTGAGTACCACCATGCCTGGCTAATCTGTTCATTTTATGCTGTTTGTTTTGTTTGTTTGTTTGAGATGTAGCCCAGGCTGGCCTTGAACTCATCATACTCTTGCCTTCACCTTCTACCACATTCTGGGATTATAAGATATACTATCACATCTGGCCTTCCCTCTTATTTACTTGTCTGTTGGTCTATTACTAAACATTCCAAAATAGAATGAAGTCACACACAGACTGAACTAAAAAGAATTACCAATCTTTTTCAGGAATTATAAATTTAATTAACAGAAACTTTTAGCATTTCAAAGTTTTTTTTTTAAAAAAAAAAAAGTCATGTATAAAAACCTCATTCTGCAAAATCACCTTGACTACTGATTTGCTGACTGAAACCCACCAGTAAAGATGGCAGGAGGGTAGAAGGAACACAAAGCAGGCCTAGGAAGCTCCAGCACAGCTGGAGGGTGAGTGCTGGGGCCTCAGCAACTCCCACAGCCTCTCTAAATTCCACTTCCAGAACAACCCCACCCCACCCATGGGTGACTAATGTACACTATCTAGCATAAGGATCCTCTCAAGAGCAAGTTTTTAGAAGGCTACTATACACCTGTATAAATGCAACACACAGTACATATCTCATATGCTGATAGAGCTACTGAGCCATTGTACAGCGGGGGTGGGGATGGGGGGTATCAGTCAGCTGTCTGGGATTATTTTCTCTGTTCTGAAGGCCAGCTATTAACCCACACTCCAAAAGGTAACTCAGAAAGCTGTACTTGGAAAACCAAAGTTCTATAGAGAAAGCTCATTAACACATTACTGGAAGAACAAGGAATACACCCCTGTGGGATTTTAAATACTGTCTGTCAATAGGCTAAAAATGGGAATTTAAAGAATTAAATTCCTGCCATATTGAAAAAAAATCTTACACAGTTTTTTAAAAATATTTTTATTTATTACTTTTATTTTACATGTATGCGTGTATTGTCTGCGTGTAGGTAAGTGTACCTATGTCGTGCAATGCTCACGGAGGACAGAAGAGGCTGTTGGATCTCCTGGAACTGGAGTTATGGACAGTTGTTAGCTGCCATATGGGTGCTGGGATACGTACCCCGGTCTTCTGCGAGAACAGCCATTAACCGCTGAGCCATCTCTCCAGCCAAGAGGTTTTTTTTTTTTTAAACTGTCTTTTTTTTTAAGGGAAAATTAAAAATAATGGGGGGATCCAGCAATATTCTTTATTAAAAGCTCTTTTAAAAGAACTTTATCATAAGCTAGGCGTGGTGGCGCACGCCTTTAATCCCAGCACTTGGAAGGCAGAGGCAGGCGGATCTCTGTGAGTTCGAGACCAGCCTGGTCTACATAGTGAGTTTCAGGACAGCTGGGGCTACAGGGAGACCCTGCTTCAAAAAGACCAAAAAAAAAAAGAACTTTATCATAGTAGTCATCTCCATTTAATGGATGTTTCTTTAAAAAGAACTTTACTCAAAGCTAAGATTTAAAAACATCAAATCACAAGGACATATTTACCATTTTCATTATGCCGATCCTGAACCAAATGCTGATACACTGAATCTGGAACTTCAGACTGACGGTAGTACCATTTGACGTTCATGAGTAGATGGTCCCTCTTACTCTGAAAAGGAAAATCTAACAGCATTAGGAAAAGGTTTCGGGTGCCTGTAGGTGCACATCATACCTATGACCAAAAGCCCCTGTAAACAGGTAGACAGGCAGACGGGGCAACACAATGACCACCAGCACCACAATTACTGGGTCAGATCTGATTGTCTCAAAAACCCCACCTTTGGCCCTAACCTTCAAAGTTGCTTATTTCAGGAAACAAGAACAACCAATCTTGAAGCTGCCTAGCTTCTTAGTTTGATTAGTTTATTCAATACAAATTTCTCTAACGTTAACTACACAGTATTACATTAGTACACCCTTCTATCTTAATCCTTAATCATTTTGGTAAATATTAATGATCAGAGCACACTGTTGAGCTTACTAAGAGCAACAAGCTAGAAAGAACTTAGTTCAAGACCACACAGTCTGTTCCCCTCTGAGGTTTGCTTATCACAAACTATCTCAAATTCTCCTGCCACTGTGGACCACAAACCTGTATGGAGTTACTGCTATTGCCAAATTCATGGAGCACTCACTGTACAAGCAATGGGTAGTGATAGGTCACAGAGCAGGACTGATTACATCTGATACCCCAGAACAGAACAGAACAGAACAGAACAGAACAGAACAGAACAGAACAGAACAGGCTTGTACATAACTACCAGAACAGTAAAGAGCCCTGTGTTGATCATCATCTTGTCAACGCCGGTAGGTCAACTAAACATGTATTTACCAAAGTTAACTTTCTTTTCAGCTCTTTCAAAAACTAAGGGATAGGCCAGCCCCCACTACAGGGAGACCCTGTCTCAAAAACATCCCCCCCCCCCCAAAGAAAACCCCACCTAGGAATAAAAGCCAGTTGTGGTAGTGCACACCTTTACTCTCAGCACCTGGGAAGCAGAGGCCAGCCTGGTCTATGCAGCAAGTTCCAGGCCAGCCGGTGCTACGTAGTGAGATTCTGTCTTAAAAACAAAAACAACCCCACCCCAAACTAAGGAATCAAACACTACCCCTCCTATTTAAAGGCTATCGGGTCCAGACTGAGGTAGACTGCCTCTGTGCCAGGCTGTGAGAGCACAATCGGAGAACACTGAGGGTTCTGGGACATTATAACCAGTTAACCCCAGGACAGACTTGCCCAAGGTAAAGGCAGTACATGTCTCTCAGCAACTTCTGGCTTCTCTCACAGCCCCACTGGCCAGAAATGCCTCACATCTGTAAAGACAGATGAATCCTGAAATATGGCCTCATTAATGAAAGAAGAGACTTCCCACTTTAATGAAGGGTCAAACAGAGTCAAAGCTCAAAGCTCAACAAGGCTTCTCCCCTGCCGCTCCCAAATTTTTTTTTTTTGCTAAAAATATTTAAGCCATTTAAAGAACCAGCAAGGGCAAAGTGATCACTTTCTGCAGATTACCAAGGGGGTGATGCATAATGGGGTGGGGGGGTGTTGTGGAGATAGGAAAGATTTCAGTGCATTCTAAGCAAAGGCAGAGACCTAAGGAAGAATACAAAGTAGGCCATCTGTGTGCATCGCAGAACATTCCAGGGCAATACTGACAAGAACTTGTAGTCCTGGCTGCAGCCTGACAATAACTGGGAGTCTCTGAAAACACCTCTGGTCAAGACACCAAGGTGCAACCCACCAGTGCACGGAAGACGAAACCAGAAGATGTGGGGACAGAACATGTGACCCCCAAACCTGCCTTGTGTGCATAAGGTTTATTCAACCAAGACCCCAGTTAGCTACTTTTCCCCATTTCTTCCCAAGGTGGGATGATAAAGAACAGGACCAAGATGACAATGCTCATATGGAAGAAAAAATACAACTTAGGGAAAAGAGCAGGGCCTGCTGGAGAGCCCAAGGGCAAACTCTTTTTTTTAAAAAAAAGGTTCATCTAGGGTTCCTCACTTCTGCGCTACTGACATCATCTGGGCAATTCTGCTGTAGCTCTCCATGGGCACTGCTAGATGTTGAACATCATCCCTGGCTTCTAACCACAAATGCCTGTGGCACTCTCCCCAATTCTGACAGCCAAAAATTTCTCTAAATATTGCTAAATGTCTCTATAAGGCCAAAATAGTTCTCAGTGGAAAGTCATAGTTCTCAGTTATGTGGGACTTTTGTTTGTTTTGTTTTGTTTTTCTTTCTGGAAAGCAAAGGCAGAATGGTCACATGAAACTTGGCTCAGGCACCTCAGACAGGGAGCATAGTGACTAGAAGACACAGCAAAGCCGTCACTGTGAACTTCTAGCGCCATCACTACCTGTCTCTATGCGACTCTGGGCATTACTGGAAGGTTTTCTAAGCTAGCAGCAGGAACTGAGGAGGTGCCTAAAACCTGTGCCCTGTCAGGAGGATTGAACAAAATCATCTCAGACATGATGTGGGGATATGCAAGCCTCATTCTTCCTCCAGAAGGTGGCTTCATGTAAGGGATGACACCACCCTCTAGCAGATGCTTATAGACCCACACTAATGAATGCTTAACAGAACAGCCAGCAATCCAGATCTACCAGCAGTCTCAGCAACTGTGCTCCACTATCTGTGCACCATGTATTTCTGCAACACATCCAAGATGACTGAAAACTTGATGGGCAACAGAAGGGCTCTACAGGCTCAGTGACTGGCAAAGTAAGTTGTCTATTTTTTCTGAGCCAACCCAGCGATTCTCAAAACCTTGTGATGTGCCACTTCTATGCTACTTTCTCACCCACGCACACCTACAGACTCCACTGAAAAAGACAAAAGAAAAGAAAGCAAACAAAAACCCACCACTGATCTAGTTTACTGCTGGCGTTCTGACGCAGTACTGCCCAACAGCCAGGGAGCGGCAGCATTGTGTTAAAAAAAAAAATCTAAAAATCTTAATTCCACACATGTAGCACAACAAAGGTACAGTCAAACTGAGCAGAAGTTTGAAGCAAATTTAAGTAGCTACAAAAGATTCAATGTTTCTAAATGGGTCAGTAATTAAAGACTAAACATCCATGAAGGAAGGCAGTGTGCGCTTTAAAAGGCACTAGATTAAAACTGTAATAGAAGACTGCAGTTCTGTCTGCAACTAGTAGTTACCTTGCAGTCACAGGGCCCCTTGGCAAGTGAAGGACAAAGTTGAGCATTACTATCACTGTTCAACAGATGAAGAGAGTAGTCAGTCCCAGGCTTAGTTCATGCTATCCTACTATCTCACCTTCACACAAAGTGAGGGCTACAGGAGGAGGGTACCAAAGAGCTAGAGGACCTAGCAAAGAGGGGCAGAGCCACTTGGGGAGGTTTCAGAAGTTTTAGGGGAGGAGGAGGTGTTTCTAGGCTAACAGTGGGATTCTTCCACATCAATAAACTGGGTATTCTTTAAATGAAAAATACATGTAAGTTTAAAGCAAGCACCCACACACTCACATGCATACACCATCCTCCTACACATATACCAGTCTCTACCATACACCACCTATACATACACCATCACCACAGCCACATACCATCATTACCCCCCATATATATCACCTCACACACCACATACTACCCTCAACACACATACACCACTCCCCCACACATATATCACCCCACATACTGTACACCACCTCCCACACATACCTTACATACCATTCTATACACCACGCCCACACACCATCACTATCCCAGTTACATATACCACTCCCATACACCACCTCCACATACAGTACCCTACTACCAACACACCACACACCACCCACACAAAATAAGGTAAAGAAGCTGGCTGTGGTGGTGCACAACTTTAATCCCAGCAATCGGGAGGCAGAGGCAGGTGGATCTCGATGCATTGGAGGGCAACCTAATCTACATAGTGAGTTCCAGACCAGCTGGGGCTACTGGGAGACCCTGTCTCAAAAAGACCCCCCCAAAACAAAAAAATGTAAGAAATGACTGAGGAAGATACTTTGACATCACCTCTGGTCTCCACACAGGCAAGTACACACCTCTACGCATACCGCCCCCCCCCCAATCCTCCAAGAACTTAAAACTATCTCTCAATTGCTTATTATGGAGTCAGAACTTCCTAAGGCACCATCTACCTAGTCTGACACAGCATATTAACATTAACGTTTTCAGGCAATTAATTATATTTGCAGTGGAGCCATGATGAGATTCCTACTTCTTGGTCTCACTGTGAACTTACAAACTAGGTGGTGTTTTGTTTTGTGGTTTTGTTGAACAGGATCTCATGCAACCTAGACTGGTCTTGAGCTGCTTATCCTGCCACCCTCTTTCAGAGGATGGGATTACAGGTGCATGCTGCCATGTCTGGCTGTGCTTGCTGTCCTTTTTTTTTTTTTTTGAAACAGGGTCTCTTCTGTAGCCCCAGCTGCCTGGAACTCACTATGTAGACCAGGCTGGCCTTAAATTCACAGAGATCCAGATATATACAGATATATGTAAAGGGAAATTTCTTTTTTTTTTTTTTGGTCTTTTTGAGACAGGGTCTCCCTGTAGCCCCAGCTGGCCTGGAACTCACTGCGTACACCAAACTGGCCTTAAATTCACATAGATCCACCACCTGCCTCTGCCTCCCAAGTGCTGGGATTAAAGGTGTGCACCACCTTGCCAGGCTGAGATTTCTTCTTCTTCTTTTTTTTAATGTTTTATTTTCTGTGTATTAGTATAATGCTTGCATGTAGGCAGGTGCACCTTTGTCATGCAATGCCCAATGAGCTCAGAAGAGGGCATCGGGTCCTCTGGAACTGGAGTTAAGGACAGTTGTTAGTCACTACATGGGTGCTGGGAATTGAACCCAGGTCCTCTGCAAGAGTAGTCAAGTACTCTTAACCACTGAGCCATCTCTCCAGCCCCCCAAATGGAGATTTCTAACATGAGACAGACATAGCAAACCATAGAGTATTCTGGTCAGTCATGCATACGCCATCTTGGGCACTTGACGGTCATGGTTAGTATCAGGTATCTGGATGGATCATAGACAGCGATGCATCACTTCTGAGATCTGGAAGGCTGCTGCTGAGAAGGCCAGTGTGGGTCAGAAGGCTAAAGAAGCAAGGCTGCCTTCAGAGCAGGCCAATGCCATCCCTTCACCTAAGGGCCTGGATAAACTAAGGGCAAAAAAAGACAAACTTGCTTTCTTCTGGAGCTGGGACTGGTGTGCTCAGCCATTCAGCCTCAGCTTCCTTACCTCAGGCCCTCAGTCACACTGAGCCATACTACCGGATTTCAGTCTGTCTTTATAGCCTCTGGAGCTAGGTGGTGAGCCAAGTCCCTAATAAATCCCCTTCCTCCCTCCCTCTCTCCTTCAATCTAATTGGCTCTGTCTCTTTGATAGACTCCAACAAATCTACTAACATTAGAGTCAAGTTTTAACAAGCCCCAAACTGGGTTTCAAGGCTTACTTCTGCATTTAAGATTCTGTATTCAGATCTCGAAAATCTGCTGCCAAAATAAAAATTCTCTTAACTCTGTATTCTCCCTCAGGTGCTAACATCATATCAGATAAACACAAGCACAAATTTCCTATTTGTTCCAAAGAATTTCTTCAATACAGGGAAAGAAAACAGCTGTCTATAGACAGCACAGTATGAAGTGGCCCCATCTCCCTACGATCCTAAGCTTTCACTAGTGTAATGATCCTGTTATTTCAAAAGTCAAGCAAAACATTCTGAAATTTGACAGCATTTTAATACCTAGTAGCAGTGGTGATGATGTCACTCATCTATGGTGAATTAATTAACAGCTTCTGGACACAGTCAAGAAAGTAACTGAGCTCTCCATACCAGTGACAGGCTCAGAGGGAACAATGAACAGAAGGTTAAAGAAACAGGAAAGGGGGGAGGTAAAGAAAAAGGGGCTGGGCATGGTGGCACACGCCTTTAGTCCCAGCACTTGGGAGGCAGAGGCAGGCAGATCTCTGTGAGTTCAAGGCCAGCCTGGTCTACATAGTAAGTTCCAGGCTAACTGGGGCTACAGGGAGACTCTGTCTCAAAAAAAAAAAAAAAAAAAGGAAAAAGAAGAAAAAGAGAAAGAAAAAAGAAACGGGAAGCTACCGCAGAAGCTCAACAAGCTGAACTTAACATATTTTTTTGGAGACTATGTGGACCAGACCAGGCTAGCCTTGAATTCACAGAGATCTGCCAGCCTCAAGTGCTGAGATTAAGGGCATGCACTACCATGAACTATCACTATTATCTTACAAATAAAAAAGGATATCACTGGGCGTGGTGGCACGCACGCCTGTAGTCCCATGGATCTCTGTGAGATCAAGGCCAGCCTGGTCTACATAGTGAGTTCCAGGACAGCTTGGGCTTACAGGGAGACCCTGCTTCAAAAAGACCAAAACTAAAATAAATAAATAAATAAATAAATAAATAATAAGGCTACTTGCAGTTAAAGAGATGCTCTGGAAAGACTTCACTGAGTAAACTCCATGTACAGAAGTGTTTTTCAAGCTTCTCAGTCCCAGGAGTTCTTACGCAATTTTTAAATTTGTTTTCATTTTTGTTTGAGACAGGATCTCACTGTGTAGCCCTGTCTGCCTGGAACTTACTGTGTAGAAAAGGCTGTCATCAAACTCAGAGACCCACCTGCCTCTGCCAGGATTAGAAGTGTGCATCACCACACACCCAGCCACTACTGTAATATTTTAAGGAAACAAAGTTAAGAAATGAGTAACTGGTTATTGCACTTTTTTCTGGTGCCCTCGGTCCTTCAGCCCTAGATGCGCCGAGTCTGCTTGGCTTAAACAGGTTCTGGTATCAACTTCTGTTTCCCAGTCAGTCTGTTGAGACATCCCTACTTCACTCATTCTTGGTGAGATAAACTAATGAGAATGCATGTGAAAAGGCACAAGTGGTGACCTGGTATCATTATGAAACTGGGGTAGTCCTCTCTGTAGACCCTGGTGCATGCTGCAAGGCTGCTCTGCAGATGAAGTAAACAAGCCTCACAAATGGGCCCTTCTAAACCAGTAGTTGAAATAGTACACATCTATTTTAAGTAAACCAGCGACACTTCCCTTCTCCAGCTGATGAGCTTTTTGCTACGTTGCTTTCTAAATTAAGCTGCAAAATGGCAAAGCTGGTTAACACAGTGAAATAACCTTTTACGGAACAAGTATTTGCGCTTTTGAGGAGTATTAGACATGCAGGTTAGCAGTCACTGTTGATTTAAATAAAGTTTGTTTGCATAATGACAGGGATCTAATTACAGCTAGCCAACATTCACAACTTGCCAATAAATAAATTCAAATCATTGGTTAAGAAAGGAGAAAATTGGTGCTGGAGAGATGACTCTGCAGTTAAGAGTCCTGACTGCTCTTGCAGAGGACCTGGTTTCGATTCCCAGCACCCACATGGCGGCTACGAACTGTCCTTACTCCAGTTCCAGGGGAATCTGAAGCCTTCTTCTGACCTCCACGGCATGGCACGACACAGGTGCACTCACAAACATGCAGGCAATACACTCATACACAAAAAATTAAAAATAATAACTAAAATTTTTAAAAAAATCAATTTAAAAAAAGGAAAGGAGAAAATTAATAGGAACACTGAAAAATTAATTTCCCATTTTATGTAAATTAGCTTCTGCTTTAACCATCTTGTTTTTTCTTCTCTCTTTTTAACTTAATCCAAACAAGGACTGTAACCTTTAATACCAGTCTATTTACAACTGGTCCATCTGCAACCATTTTTCTAATACAAAGATGCCCTGATAGCTTATCTCAGTCCACACATCAGACAACAAAGGGCCTCTGGACATTGGAGAAGAGAGAAGTGGAGAAGTGAGAAGGCTTAGTTAATCCCCAGATAACCCATCAATGTATTCAGCCAAGTGTGAGCAAAGCTGGAGAAATACTGCCTTCAAAAGAGAAAGGTGGTGGTGGAATAGACTCAAGGAACACCATCCTTTTAAAATAGGGCAATTTCTGTCACAAAGATTCTCCACTGTGTTCATAGCAGACAGCAATGTTAATGTCTTTTTTTTTTTTTTTTTTTTGGTCTTTTTGAGACAGGGTCTCTCTGTAGCACCAGCTGGCCTGGAACTCACAGAGACCCACCTGCCTGTGCTGGGACTAAAGGCATGTACCCACATCGAGCCACAATGCTAATGTCTTAATAATAGTATCTTTTTCTCTGATATCTTTCTCTTCTTCTTTTTTGTTTTTAAAAAAACAAGCTTAACTTTTGGATTATAAATCAGAGTATTTTTGGTTATTTTAAAAATATTACTGAGGTATTTATGCACAATAAAATTAACTTATTTAAAGTTTTGAACAGCTTTGAGAAATGTACAAAATTTGTGTGGCTATCCCACAATCAAGATAGGGAACATTTCCATAACCACAAAAAGACAACTCTTAGAATCAATCAACATTTGCTCTGCTGAAAAGGCCAGTGAGCAAGAAATTACTAGAAAAAAAACACCCTGTACCCTTCCTCCACTTTAACACATATATCAGTTAATACCAAAACTGCTCTGAGTTAACTAGGATACATCTAGCTCCAGTCAAAAACACTGTAGACAAGAATCTCCCGCCCCTTGTAAAAACTAGTTGTTTGCAAGGTCAAATTTCTGGGCTGAGATATGACACAGTCTCTTAAAACTTGTAGAACAGAGATGAGTCATGGTGGCAAGGAAGACAACTGACAAAAACAACATCCGTTTTAAGGTGTTCTTTCCTCAAATCACGTAAGCCGTTTTCAATGAGCATCTGCTAGGTGTCAGATGCGCCACGAGGGAGAGTCAGTGAGAACGATAGGGAGGAGGTGTCAAGGGAAGTACCAGAGTTTACATTCCAAAGATGAGCAGGTGCTCTTTGGCCCAAGTCAGAAAATCACCTCTGAAATGCCTGGAGGAAAAAAAGCAGGAGCAATGAATGACACTTGTGTTTAGTGACCACACAATGCCAGGCAAGTAACTTTTAATCTGGTACCTTTTTTTTTTTTACAGTCTTTTTGAGACAGAGTCTTCTTGTGGTCCCAGCTGTCTGGAACTCACTATGCAGACCAGGCTGGCCTTGAACTCACAGAGATCCTCCTGCCTCTGCCTCCCAAGTGCTGGGATTATAAAAACCATGAGAAAATACAAATAAAATACCAAGAAGATATTATTCAGGAGGGCTGGAGAGATGGCTCAGCGGTTAACAACACTTGTTGTTCTTGCAGAAGACCTGGGTTCGAATCCCAGAACCCACATGGCTAGCTAACGATTGTCCGTAACTCCAGTCCCAGGGGATCCAACAGCCTCTTCTGACCTCTGCGGGCATTGCACGACACAGGTGCACTTACCTACATGCAGGCAATACATGCATACACATAAAATAAAAATAAGTAATAAGATTTTTTTTAAGCTATTATTTAGACTGGCAGGCCTCCAGGCTGACTCTGCCTGGATCCCGTTATAGAGAAGCAGATTCTCACTCCTGTCTGCAGACTAGAAACTGGCCCAGCTGCCCTATGAAATAGTAGTGCAGTTTA
This sequence comes from Nannospalax galili, assembly GCF_000622305.1. NCBI lineage: Eukaryota > Metazoa > Chordata > Mammalia > Rodentia > Spalacidae > Nannospalax > Nannospalax galili. The sequence goes on along the minus strand of NW_008336017.1, from coordinate 330,137 downwards.
TTCTAACACACACAATAACTGCCAAAATCCAGTATGCACAGAAATTAAAAGAAAATCATCCCTCACTACATATCACAGAGAGTTGAGACTTTGCCTCAGAAACCAGAGTGTGTGGGGAAATACAACATTCATTAATGGGAGAACAATGAAATGATCCATGAAACATCTATACAATGGAACACCAGACAGACATTTTTTAAAGAGGGGGAGTGAACAAAAGAAGAGGAAGTTTTCTATACACTGGTAGGAAACTAAGTATGAGCTGTGGAGCAGTGCGCCCACCTGGGCAAGTTCTGGATTCAGTTACTCACAGGCACTGTGACACTTCCGATAAAAGCACAGGAGCATATTAACAACGACTGCCTATATGAGGCAAGGTTCTAAGGAAAAAGAATTTGGGCAAATAAGAATCCAAGAACAGGATGGTGATGTGTCTATCTATCTTGTAGTGTTTTCTGAATTGTGTGAATGTACTCCATGTTCAGAGATTTGACTTTATTTCTTTTTTGTGTGAGCACCTTCAGGTGCCAGGATGCACATGTGGAGGTAAGAGGACTGCCTGTGGGAGTTGCTTTCTGTCTATTATATGGTCCTGGGGATTGAACTTAGGTTGTTGGGCCTGGCACCAAGTGCCTTTACCTCTTGAGCCATCTTGTAGTCCCCTAACGCTAATTAAAAAACAAACCATAGGCTGTTTTGCTGAAGTCAGGGTTCTCTGTCGTCACCCTCTTTTCTTGGACCCTTGGTGTTTCTGCTGTTTCTTCCTAACAGAGCCATCCATCCGGTAGATGACAGGCAGTGTCCAACAGTCAAAACTTGCACTCCTGATACCATTAATACATAAAACCGAACAAGCCAGTTTAATTACAGGGGTCAATGCCAACAGTCTGTGAACAACCCTTTATACTTAAATGTTCCAGAGCCTGAGGAGATGGTCCAGTATGTAAAGTGCTTTCATGAGGACTTGAATTTGGATCCTCAAAACCCAGGTAAGAGGCCAGGGGTGGCAACATATGCCTATAATCCCAGTGCTGGAGAAATGGAGACAGCAGGATCCCAGCAGCTTGTTGATCAGTCTAGATGAATCAGTGAGCTCCAGGCTTAGAGAGACCTTATCTCAAAAAAATAAGGTAGAGCCGGGTGTGGTGGTGCACGCCTTTAGCCCCAGCACTCAGGAAGCAGAGGCAGGCGGATCTCTGTGAGCTCCAGGCCAGCCTGGTCTACACAGTGAGTTCCAGGCCAGTGAGTTTGAGACCATCTCAAAAAGATGGAAAAAAAAAAAAAAAGGTGGAGAATGATAAAGATGCCCAATGTTGATTCCCCATATCCACATGTGCACCAGTGCCAGTGCACACTTATGTACCTATTCACACCTGAGCACACATACTACACACAAAGCTTCTAAAAATATAACGTGTTCTCAGCTAGTTGTACAAAAAAGCTACACACTCCTTTGTTCCCATCCCTTTCATGTCATTTTTCACGAATAACCTCACCTCTAAAATGCACAGTCTTTCTCGGAACGTAAAGAGGTTCAGAGCCTTTAAACATGAGATCTAAAGATTCTCTTAACAGGATGTAAGGAGCTTAACTCAAAGCTATCTTATAAAACAAGCCCTGAAATGGAAGCAGTGCTGTCAAAGCTTATTCACACTCTCCCACACCAATGAGGCCAGGCACATGCTGAAAGGTGCACCGAAACCTCCCGGAAAGCAAGCAATGAGCACTACTTTTTCATCGCAACGTCTTTCTGTCTATGTTTGCTATTTGCACAAACTCCTCTTCGATCACTGATTACATCTTTCCAAGAAGACTATCTGACAACAAACTGCTGACAAAGTACTGACAGCAGTCCTCTTTACACAGGGCCTTATTAGCATCTCTGTGTCTGCACTGCACAGGCTGGCATAGTAAATCACATGTACTCCCTGCCACACACAATAACCCAATAGTTACCTAACAGCAAGGGCATTACAAATGGACTGAACTAATCTTTGAATCTATGTGCTGGTAATTAAATTCTACTATGGCTTTCCACCTTTAAACCTAAAGGCAGTCATACTGAAACCGAGTGCCATCCACGGGACCTTCACATTTGCCACAAAATGTCACTTGTTTATAGAGTTCACATCCAATTACTGAACACAGGCAGCAAGGGCATCTATCACCTACATTAAAACAAGCAGAACCCAGCAGTAGGGCTGTTGGAAGCCATCACATGGTTTAAATGGATTTCTCAACTTTCAAATATCAAGGGGTCCTCTTTCCCAGAACATCTCACCAAGGGGTTTGGCCTTTTAACAAAGAGAGCTGCCCAAGTTGAAAGAACATTCAGAAGACAGGACACAGAGCAAAGCCCAGTTCAAAGCTAGAAATATCTGCCCCTTGTGTTAAAACACAAAACAGAAGGATCTTTTATATCAAAAATAATAAATACACGTAAAAGGAAAGTTTTTGTCAAGGCCATTAACAAAGAAGTCAAGTTTCAGTCTTAAAGAGCCCCTGTTTTTGGCAGGTGTACCACAGTTTAGGAAGTTCTACACAGAAGATCTATTACTTTCCCAGTTCTTAAGAACAAAGAAATCTTTCTTGAAGCCCCAAAGTTAAAGCGCCATCAAGCATAAAGCTATCTGTCTGTGTCCAAGTCTGCTGTTGATGCATTCATCAGGATTAGCCCAGGGTAAAACCCACAGAGCTGTACAAATGCACATCTAAGCTCTCCACCCTACTAGTATCAAACAAGGACCTTAAAACAAGGATCAAGATAATTTCCCTAATCCTCTATGTCTACAAAAGCTTTTTCAAAAGAAAACGTTATAAGCTGACTCATGGTAATTAATACATAATACAACCACTGCTTACCTATTAATAACATTTATATTCTGTCATGAGAGCAGAAATAACCAGGAGAGAAGCAGAGGAAATCATTTTCAAGCTCCACCATTAATGTCATATCAGATAGGCTAAGGGGAGAAAGGTGCCAGAGTCTTAACTGGCAGTAAGCTAACTGTGCTAGATAGCTTCAGTTGTCAAACCTGACAAACTTGGGAAGAGGGAATCTCAATTTGGTAATTTCTTCTATCAAACTGGCCTATAAGCACGTCTGTGAGCCATTTCTTGATTGATGAGTGACCTGGGAGCACCCAGCCCACTGTGGGTGGTGCCATCCCTGGGCAGGTAAGTTTAGAGTTGCATAAGCAAGAACACTGGGATTGGAGAGATGGCTAAGAGGTTAAGGGCATTAGCTGTTCTTGCAGAGGACCCAGGTTCAAATCCCAGAACCCCACGCTGGGTATGGTGGTGCATGCCTTTAATCCCAGTACTTGGGAGGCAGAGGAAGGTAGATCTCTGTGAGTTCAAGGCCAGCCTGGTCTACAGAGTGAGTTTCAGGCTAGCTGGTGCTACAGGGAGACCCTGTTTCAAAAAGACCAAAAAATTAAATAAAAAAATAAAAGCCTTAACCTTGGGCCGGGCATGGTGGCACACACCTTTAATCCCAGCACTTGGGCGGCAGAGGCAGGCGGGTCTCTGTGAGGTCAAGGCCAGCCTGATGTACATAGTGAGTTCCAGGGCAGATGGGGCTACAAGGAGACCCTGTCTCAAAAAGACAAGCAAAACAAAACAAAACAAAAAAAACACACAAAAACAACTGGAGAGAGCTCTGAAGTTAAAAAGAAGAAAAAACTACTCAAAGTCATCTATTCGAGCATTTAGGAAAACTAAATTTACACAAAAAGGAGCAAGAAAGGCCTGATGTGGCAAAGCACAACTGTAAGCCCAGCTTCTGGGGACGATGAGGCAGGAGGGTTGCAAATTCCAGATCTGGGCTACATAGTGAGACTCTTAAAACATCTTGAATCATAATGATAACAATTTTTATATTTTATTTATTATTTTTACTTTAAGTGTATGAGTATATTGCCTGCATGTATTTAAGTGTACCCATGTTAAACAATGCCAGTGCAGGTCATAAGTGGTTATCAGATTCCCTAGAACTGGAAATATGGATGGTTATTAGCCACCATGTGGGTGCTGAGAATTGAACCTGGGCCCTCTGCAAGAACAGCCAGTGCTCTTAACAGCTAGCCATCTCTCCAGTCCCAACAACAACTATTTTTAAAAGAGCAAAACAAAAATACTGAGTTTAAATGTTATATAATGTTATATGTTTTTTTTTAAAAAAAAACAAAACAACAACAAAAAAGACCAGGAATGGTAGTGCACACCTTAATCCTGGATTCCTGTGAGTTCAAGGTTAGCTGGTCTACATAGGGAGTTCCAGGTCAGCTGTGGCTACAGGGAGACCCTTCTCAAAAGATCTCCCCTCCCCAACCAAAAAAGATGAAGAAAATGAAGGAGAAGGAGAAGAGCTGATATTATCCCTACCAGAGACAGCACAAAAAACTATGTGCATGCACACACACACAAAAGAAACAAAACTGCAATGCAAACACCAAAACAAACCAAAGACAATGTTAAATGGTGTCAGACATCAGACAACATAAACCAGAGACAGGAGAACTCCGAAATGAAGCAATAGCAAAAATAATTTTAGGAATGAAAACTAAATGAGGAAAAAAAAAAAAGAACAAAAAAATAGAAGATTTCTCTACAAAAAACAGAGCAAATAGAAACGAGGGAGGGAGGGAAGGACTTTAAAATAAAAAGTTTGACTTCTGGGCTAGAGAGATGGCTCTGTGGTTGAGATCACTGGCTTATCTACAGAAGACCAGGGCTCGGTTCCCAGAACCCACATCTGGCTAACAACCATCTGTTAATTCCATTCCAAGGAATCTGATGACCTCTTCTGGCTTCTGTGGGCATTGCATGCACACGGCACACTTATATACATGCAGGCAATCAAATAAAACTTTTTTTTGGTTGGGGGGGCCTCTTTTTTGAGACAGGGTCTCCCAGTAGCCCCAGCTGTCCTGGAACTCACTATGTAGACCAGGCTGGCCTTGAACTCACAGAGATCCACCTGCCTCTGCCTCCCAACTGCTGGGATTATCAAATAAAACATTTTAAAATTTGACTTCTGCACACTGTTCTTTGACTTCCACATGCATGTACATCGCACAGGAGCACCTACACACATACTTTTTTTTTTTTTTAATGTGTACGAGTGTATTGCCTGCATGTATGTGAGTGCACCCGTGTCGTGCAATGCCGTGGAGGTCAGAAGAAGGCTTTGGATTCCCCTGGAACTGGAGTTAAGGACGGTTTGTAGCCGCCATGTGGGTGCTAGAATTGAACCCGGGTCCTCTGCAAGAGCAGTCAGTGCTCTTAACCGCTGCGCCATCTCTCCAGCCCCCCACACTTTTTAAAAGGTATTTTTTATTAATGTGTATGACTGTAATGCATGCATGTGTGTAAGTGCAGGGCCTGTGAAGGTAAGAAGGCATCAGAGTCCCTGGAACTGAAGTTATAGATAGTTAACTGCCAGTGCTGGGAATTGAACCTGGGTCCTCTAAAAGGGCAGTCAGTGCTCTTAACTGCTGAGACATCCCTCCAACTCCTTAAAAGGTTTTTGTAAAAAGGAACACCAAACAAGGGGCTGGAGAGATGACTCAGCAGTTAAGAGCACTGACTGCTCCTTCAGAGGACCCAGGTTCGATTCCCAGCACCCATATGGCGGCTACGAACCGTCCTCAACTCCAGTTCCAGGGGAATACAAAGCCCTCTTCTGACCTCCTCAGCACTGCATGACACGGGGGGTTGCACTCACATACATGCAGGCAATACACTCATACACATAAAATGAAAATAAAATATCTTTTTTAAAAAAAGGAACATCAAACAAAACAGAGATGGTAGTGTCCACCTATAACCCTTATACTTAAAATGAGAAAAGTGGGACTGAAGAAGACATGGATTTGGTACCCAGCACCCATATGGTAGCTAACAATTGTCTGAACTCCAGTTCTCAGTGATCTGATGCCACTGTCTGGCCTCTGAGGGCACTGCAAGCAGTGGGACCTTTTCATTGGAGCTTCCTGCCCACCTGCCTAGACAGCCATGACTCCTCCCCAGGTCATGGGGCAGTGCCTGACACAGCAAGTGCTTAAGGGAGATTTGCCACAAGAAAGAAAACGAGGAGGAGGAGGAGGAGGAGGAGGAGGTGATTCTGAAAGTGACAGGGAGGAAAAGAGGAGGATGAGCAGAGCCAGTGGTGCTTGTATTCCTTGCACTAGAGAGGTTGGAGGCAGGAAGATCAGAAGTTCAAGGTCATCCACAAATACATATCCAAACAAAACAATAAAACCCCCCACCAATTATATATACACTTAGGCATACTGATTCATAAAATCAACATCAAGACATACTCTATTAGCATTACTAGACCTAGGGGGAAAAAAAATCCAGCATCTTATGTGGAAAAAAAAAAAACCCACAAAATCAAAATATGAATTCTAAAAGAAAACGTGATCATCACCAGACTTGAACGATGTTCTGCCAAACGAAAATATAGCTGTATGTGGTTTCAGGCTCACAAGCAAAAGCATGAGCTTAGCAAAACTGAGCTTCCGTGTGAAAACACAATCTGCGTAATACGGTCAGGAGCCCTTCATAAGGAATCTGGAAAAGCAAAGCTCAGAATGCCCAAGACAGGTCTACAAGAAGCCAACTGGTAGCGAGTGACAGTTACCTTTGGAGTTAGGGTTAAGTGAGGTTCACGTGAAGGGCATACAGTCTAAAAACAGACAGAATAGGAGGAGTGAAACACAAATGTTTCCTTTTTCTGTTTTTGGTTTTGTTTTTGTTTTGTCTTTCTGAGACAGGGTCTCCCTGCAGCCCCAGCTGTTCTGGAACTCACTATGTAGACCAGGCTGGATTTGAACTCACAGAGATCCAACTGCCTCTGCCTCCCGAGTGCTCAGATTACAGGCATGCGCCACCACGCCCGGCCAAATGTTTCTTTTTTTAATGCAGTTTCATATCACTCATGAACTATGTAGCTCTGGCTAGCCTTGAACTCTCTATGTAGTTTAGGCTGCTGCAAATTCACAGAGATCTGCCTGCCTCTGCCTCCTGAGTGTTGAGATCAAAGGCACTACCAAATGGGTTAAACTTGTTTCTTTTCCAATTCTCAGAAGCCATGAATGACAGCAGTATTATTATTATTACTATTCACGTACTACTGTATGGGTAGATGAGAAAAAGGAAATAGTTACAGCATATTCTAAATTCTGAGGTCTGTATTCTTGAGAACCAAGGACTTCTGTGAAATGATCCATACAAAGACAGTTAAGGTTAAATCAAAACCCCATGACCCTAGACTGAAATGAGAAGCAGCATTACAGCTAGTAGGGAATACCTGACAGCTCTGTCCCCTGAAGCCGTAGAAATAAAGTCTCCTATCACTCATGTATGAATCATGAGGGCCAGAAATGATAATGAGATCATGAGATCATGTTTTTGAAATATCACTCACCAGGAAAAGAAACTAGAGATTCTCACGGAAAGGATATTTTTTGGGTCTGCTGTAGTAGGAATGTACAAGGATGAAATATCTTGATATAAGGGAGCAAAAACGCCAGACTCCTAAGATAAAACTCAAAAGGACTCAGGAGCCAACCTAAAGAGGCTCCCCACTAACCAATGATGCACCAATCTGGCTTCCCCATGGATTAAGAATTACAAATATATTTTTTTAATTCTTTACAATTTTTATTTTGTGTGTATGCGTGTACTGCCTGCATGTAGGTAAGTGCACCTATGTCATGTAATGCCCTCAGAGGTCAAAGAGGCTGATGGATCCCCTGGGACTGGAGTTACGGACAGTTGTTAGCTGCCATGTGGGTGCTGGGATTCGAACCCGGCTTTTCTGCAAGAACAACCAGTGTTCTTATCTGCTGAGCCATCTCTCCAGCCCCCAAAATTACAAATATTAACTGAAATTCATCATATATATTTAAGAGTAGATAAAGGGGAGAAAGGCAGTCTTTATACCACCTTCCCTTTGGAAACTGTACATAAACTGGGTAACAAACACCGGCTGACAGGAAGTGCTGCCACATAAAATCATTCTAGTTAATGTATGAAAATGAAACAGAATGTTGCAATTTTGCAACTTCCAAGGAGTCAATGGATAGAAGCTAGAAATACTAAATTAAAATGAAATCGGACATTATGTGGCTAGTACATCATCTATAGACCTGCCCAGACGGGTCAGACGTAATTCAAACATCTGGATCCCTGACACATAGGAAATGTAGAGGACCAGAGGCACAGCTTTATGTGCACTGTGCAACAATAAATCCAGATGGCAGAACACTCTCTAGGTCGAATGTCTTGGTTCATCAACAATGAAAATCTAAGAAAAGGAAAAGATAAAGGGGAAGATCCTACAGATTATGTAACAGATTTGAAGACATACCACAGACCTGGTGAAACTAGTCCATCCATGCTCAGGGAACAAACAATAGGTGATTGCTATTGAGTCCAGGTGTCGGTTAATTCTGTGGGGAAACCAAGGACTGCCACTGGTGGGAAAGTGGGTGGCTGGCAAAGTCCCACTGGGCCTGGGAGGTAGCAGTACATCTGCTTTTTGTGGTTGTTTACATCTCTGTGAATACCAAGAAAATTTTAAAATAACAAAAAGACCCTGGGCATGGTGGCACAGGCCTTTAATCCCAGCTCTTGGGAGGTAGAGGCAGGTGGATCTCTGTGAATTCCAGGTGGTCTGGGGTTACAGGGAGACCCTGTCTCAAAAAAAAAAGAAAGAAAGAAAAGCCAAGCAAACACTGGTAACACACTTTACCTGTATCCTGCTTTAGAAAGGCTTCAGGTAGGGCTCTGATAACCATGGGGGGGGGGCACCCCCGCAGGTACAGACCCCATACCTCAAGAACAATCCCACTAGAAGAACAAAGGTGAGCGTCATGTCCCAGACAGATTTCAGCTGGAGACCAGATGCTGCAGAGGCACTGTGTGCAGTAGATAAAAGATGTCAGTGCTCGCAAATTTAAACATTCCATAATTATGTGATTTCTAGTTAAAAGAAAAAATAGCCCCCCAAGTCAAAAGAACTAAATTAGAAAATGTATGTAAGAAGTAGAGCGAGAAGATGAGAAAGCAGCTGCAAGCATCACAGAATTCTACAGGAGTCATGAAGAGCTACCTCACACATGAATGACAGATGACCTCTTCCCAGTGTGGGCTCATCCTTGCATGAAGAATTCAGCCTTGGGTCACTGTTTTATATATATAACAAAATGCATTTCAGGGGTGGGGGGCAGGAGATGGCTCAGTGGTTACGAGCACATACTGCTCTTGCAGAGGACCCACATTTAGTCCCTAGCACCCGCACCAGGCAGGGGCATCTATGGGCACCTGCACTCCTAAGTACACACCCACAGAGAGACATATACAAATATACACACTGTTGAAAAGAAAACTACATTTGAAGAACAAACTTCTAAGAACTTGCATTACTTACTGCTTCACACTCATCATCAGTGCCACAAGCATCAAGCTTCTGATGAGATGAATTCCTTCCCGTCTCTGGATCTGAAAAGCCTGAAGGGATCATCATCCCTCTCCTTTACCTCAGCCATCTAACAGCTGGTCTGAGCTCAGGAAATCCTGAACACCTAGTCTTCAGAGACTTCCTCATCTGTACTCTACACAACCTCTACACAGGAAGGAAGTACAGGCTTCAAACCTACTGAGACCTTGGTTCAAAACCTAGCTCTCAAAAGATCTTACCCTAACTGTTCTCTATTTACAATACCAATTCACTGGCAGCTACAAAGCAAACAGGTTGCTTGATATCTTTAAGTGCCCCCCAACACACACACACACACACACACACACACACACATTCTAACTGGAAGCAACCTGAATCACACCCTCATTTTAGTAGTGTCCTAATCAATTCTATGTCTAACATAACTTTTTTCAACCAGAGATACAATCATGTGCTCACTAACCAAAGCCATCCATGGTTTCCAAGTAACCAACAAAACTCAGTTTTTCAGCTCTTAGGCGTCCCTGTCTTGTTCCAGCTCTGACCACTAGCATCGTCAAACTGAGCTAAACTCCAATATTCAGCCTCTATCCTTTGTCTAAAAGGGCTTTTCTTTAAGTTAGGCCCAAATCTTTCAACTTTTCAATTCTCCTTTCAAAACCCACCTTCAGGCCCGCCTGCCAAGCACCACCCTCAGAAACCACTCTTCCATTTCTGCAGGCCCCACTCTCTGTGAGGGATGGAGGCCCTGTCAGGTGTGTCTAGCTGCTACTCATTCAGAACCACTGAGTGCTGAGGCCACACCTTACTCATATTCTTTCTTTTTTCTTTTCCTTTTTGGTCTTTTTGAGACAGGTTCTCCCTGTAGCCCCAGCTGGCCTGTACTCACTATGTAGACCAGGCTGGCCTTGAACTCACAGAGACCCACCCACCTCTGCCTTGCAAGTGGCTAGGACTAAAAGTGTGCCCTACCACACCCGGCTTTTTTCATATCCTTTTAATTTCATTTTACCTTATTTCATTTTTCAAGGCTATGGACTGAATCCAGGGGGTTGTAAGGTCATGTAAACACTCTACCACTGAGCTACATCCCCAGCCTCTTATTCACAGCCTTATACTCAACAAATATTTAGCAAGCTGCTACTGCATGCTGCATACTGTAAAGCCCTGGAGCTAAAGCAAGGAACAGAGCAGCAGCCCTTCACATTGCCTCCCAATCTGAAGGGGAAGCAATGCCTGCCTCTTTATTCTTGCACACTGACTACTCTGCATCCTGCATTCCTTAAATAAATGTGGGCTAAATCTAATGAGATTTTGTTAAGACCAGTTAACACATTGGGAAATTTCAAAATAAATCACACCAAGCCCATATTTATGCTCTTACTTGCATATCTGGCATATTCTAATACTGCTTCTCTTTTTTGGAAACCTATCAGTGTTCTCACATTTTCATGAATCCCTAAAAGGCACATGGGCCAGCAAAGTACCTAGGCCACCTTCCATCCCTGCTACTAAGGGAAGGTGATCAATCACTCTCCTGGGATGGCTATGTGTGATCCTGAGCCTATGACAGGCCACATAAAACGTAACTACTTAACCCAAAGAGCAGTCAAACCCTGAGAAACCAAAGCATACAATCAGTTCCAAAGTCTGTAAGCAACAAGTAACATCAGTGACAGTGAAGCTTAGAAGCACCAGGCCCTGAAGTGGAGACCTGTCTTTTACTCACTTTTTTTTTTTTTTTTTGGTCTTTTTGAGACAGGGTCTCCCTGTAGCCCCAGCTGTCCTGAAACTCACTATGTAGACCAGGCTAGCCTTGAACACACAGAGATACGCCTGCCTCTGCCTCCAGAGTGCTGGGATTAAAGGCATGCGCCACCACACCCGGCTTTACTCACTTTTTCTAAACACCATCTTTAAGTGAATCTGATCATGTACTCACTTGATAACTACATGGTCCCTCAAGCACAATCAGGGCCCCAGAGCTTCATTCATGGAACTGCTCTTTGGCCATATTCATATGAATTCCCAAAATGGACCATCTCAAAATATAGCTTAGGAAACCATTGACCCAGACAAAGATGAAACAATCAGAATTGGTTAAATTGCAAAAATATTTATTCATATTTTCATGTATTCCTTCAGTACCTATTTATTAAATATCAACTGAAGGTTGGGTCTTGAAAGTCATAGAATAAAACAAATTAGGCCTTGCTATCAAAGAGCTTTTGTTCTGTTTGAGAAGGGCAAGCAGGAGGAGACTTCCCCCAAAAATAATAATGGGGGTCTATGGTATAGTTTAGTGGTAGAGTGTATGCTTAGCACCAAAAGGAGATAAAAGGGCTGGCAAGATGGCTCAGTGGGAAAAGGTGCTTGCTGTGCAGGCTTGGCAAGTTGAGTTCTAACCCTAGGACCCAGATAAAAGGAGAAAGATCACTGTCTCCATAAAGTTGTCTTCTGATCTCCAGGTGTGCACTGTGGTGAGAAGACATGCCCACCACCACAAATATCATGAACATACACAAACTAACTAAAAAAAAAATTAAGGGAGTGGGGAACGACATAAAGACGTCACAGCTGGGCAAAATCTGAGAAGGTAAGAAGATACTATGCACCAGAGACTGTCAGAAATGCTTAAAGCATGCTACTCTCCCTCAAGGGGGTAAGACCCCTATGGGCAAGTAAATTAACCCATGAAACAATAGGTCAGAGAAGCCCCCAGACAGCAGGGCAATATCCCCTTATACAGACTACAGGTCATGTTCCAATTTGGTTTTCTTAGTATGTGGTAGGGATGTTTCTGGAAAAGGTAGATTAATGATACCTTTAATGGAACCTGCCATTTCTTTAATCTTGAGTGTACACTTGGAAAGGAAGTATGAAGGCAATGCTTCCAGGCACCAGAGTGAAGACACTATTTGTCACTCTAAGTCTAGCCCCCAAACTGCATTTCTTCTACTAACAGGAAGGATGCTGTACTTCCTGTTCTTTAAGTCCTCCTCTGCTGAGCTGTTTCAGCCATGCTGCTTCCACGTGAGAGACTCAGAATCCTCTAGCAGTTTCTTTTTCTGAATCAGCTGAAGAACTGCTGAGTAGAAAGAGCTGGCAACCAATGAACCTACAAGCTACCCCGACTCAACTGTAGGGCTGTTGGACATGATGCACCTGAAGGTTACTTGGATACTTCAGATGTTAGGAACTGAGCATGAGTCTTCTAAATGCACAGTCGCTGTGTAGAAGAAAGTCAGGGAACTCTTCCAACTGAGGCTCTGAAGAGAGCTGCAAGAGAGGTCTATGGCTCTGCCCTCAGGTCCATTACATCCTGTCCCAACTCAACCTCCACGACGCTACTGAAGAGTAAAGATCAAGCTACCTGAATTGGCAGACAAGGTATATTTTTATCTGTGAATAACCTGGTGATGTGAAAGGCTTTTCTCTGATAAAACCAGGGAAAACAAGTTACATATTCTATACATAAAATGGTCACAAGGCATTCTTTGACAGTCCCATTAACTATTCAGAGCCAACTGCATTAGTTCTCTTACCACAGTGAGTGGCAAACGACCAGAAGCACTAGCTAGCTGACTAAAGGTCAAAATGAAATGTCAATTTATGCCTTTAGATGAAAATCTAAACACCAATCCTGAACGCAAAATTGCCTATCCAACCAATTAACAGGACTGCCCGCCCACACCATCTTCCCACAAGTCCACTTCCACTTATGGTGACTAAAAACTGTCCATATGTTGAGACCTACAGAGGACAAGCACTGCTGTAAACCAACAAGAATCAGAGGTATCAGTTTCTCCAACCAGAACTCAGTTATTTCTCCCTTCCACTGCCCCATATCTGCCAAGGCCAACTCCAAATTCACACCAAATTTTCAAGTTTAACCTTAGCTCACCAACTGACAGGTACCATCACTATGGGTCCTTCACAATGAACACTGTGGTGGTCACGTGCTACTCTAGGGACTTCTACTTAGGCATACCTTTTTTTTTTGGTCTTTTTGAGACAGGGTCCCCTTGTAGCTCAAGCTTAAGACCAGGAACTCATTATGTAGACCAGGCTGGACTCACAGAGATCTGCCTGCCTCTGCCTCCCGAGTGCTGGGATTAAAGGTGTGCACCACTATGCCCAGCCTTTTTGTAGGATTTCTAAAAATGTTCAATTGTGTGCATGTATGTGTCTCTATGGGTGCATGTTGACTTTTTTTTGAGACAGGGTCTTCCTGTAGCCCCAATTGGCCTGTAACTCACTATGTAGACCAAGCTAGCCTCGAACACACAGAGATCCGCCTGCCTCTGCCTCCCCAGCGCTGGGATTAAAGGCATGTGCCACTACACCTGGCTCTGTGGGTACATGTTGAGACCAAAGATGTGTGATTATCCCTGGAGCTGGAGTGGTTGTAAGCCATCTGGTGTGGGTACTGGAACTGAACCCAGGTCCTCTGCAAAAGCAGACATGCTCTTAACCACTGGGCCATCATCTCTTCAGCTCCTAGGAACACCTTCTTAAACATGTGTACCCGCTGAAGGTAAAAATTCAGATCTTCTCTTAAAGACGAAGCTATCCTGCCGGGCGTGGTGGTGCATGCCTGTAGTCCCAGCACTTGGGAGGCAGAGGCAGGTGGATCTCTGTGCGTTCAAGGCCAGCCTGGTCTACATAGTGAGTTCTGGGACAGCTGGGGCTACAAGGAGACCCCATCTCAAAAAGACCGAAAAAAAAAAAAAAAAAAGATGAAGCTATCCGGAGCTAAAAAGATGGCTCAGCAGTTAGGAGCACTGACTGCTCTTGCAGAAGACCAGGGTTCAAGTCCCAGCACCCACATGGTGGCCAACAACTGTCTGTAACTCCAGTTGCAGGGGATTCAATGCCCTCTTCTGAAATCTGTGGGCAACGTACAACACGAGTGTAGTTATATACACTCATACACTCTACAGAGTGAGTTCCAGGTCAGCTGGGACTACAGGGAGCTACAAGGAGACCCTGCTTCAAAAATAAACCAAAAGAAAATTTGATTTAATACACAAACTAAAGGACAGAGGAAGAGGGGGAAGAAAAAATAGGGCCTGGAGAGATGGTCCAGTGGTTAAGAGCACTGGCTGTTCTTACAGAGAACCAGGTTTGAGTCCTAGCACCCACACGGTAGCTATTAAACCATCTATAACTCCAACTTCAGGGGAATCCGATGCCCTCTTCTGATCTCTGTGGGCATTGCATGACACAGGTGCACTTAGACACATGCAGGCAATACACTCATACACATAAAATAAAAATAATAAAATATTTAAAAAGGAAAAATACTGCAAATATTATAGCCATAGTGAAAATATTTTACAGGGGTTTCCTGCTCAACGAAAGTGGACAACCTCCCCTTCCCCCCCCCGGCCCCCCAGGATTTGTTCTACGCAACAGGGTGTCAAGTAGCCCAAGCTGACCTTGAATTCTGATCCTTTCACCTCCACCTCCCATGTGCTAGGATTACAGGTGTCACCACACCTAGTTGATGTGGTTCTGGGAATCCAATTCAATCCTTCATGTATGCTAGGCAAAGCACTCTACCAACTGAGTTACAGCACTAGGGCTTACAGGATCTCACTATCTAGCCTAGGTAGGTCTTGCTCTCATGGTCTTCCCACTGCATCTCTTGAGGACTAGAATTCCAGGCATGCACCACCATGGTCAATAGCACCTCATTCTTATAAACCTGTCTTTAAAATTCTCCCTAATGATCCTATATGCAGTCCATGCTAGTTTCAAGCCTTCCCCCGGCCCCGCTTTGGTCTTTTTGAGACAGGGTCTCTCTGTAGCCCCCAGTTGGCCTGGAACTTACTATGTAGACCAGGCTGGCCTTGAACTCACAAGTGCTGGGACTAAAGGGGTGCACCACAACACCTGGCCTGTTTCAAACCTTTAAAGGTTTAAAGTCACCTTTCCAAGTCTTATCTAGAAGGAAAAAACTTAATCATAGCTGCATCAAAATAATTCATGTGAATACATATAATTCATCTCATAAATTTACTTCTAAGTCATTAAAAGAAATGTGCAAGAAATCTGAAAATGTTCATTCCTATAAACAAAACTATAAATCTCTTATCTAATTCTATTCTGCTTTTGGTAATTTTACCATGTTTTTCACAGAAGATAAGCAGTTTTTCTAATCCTAGAAATGGCTGTAACCCCCTAGGTCTCTTCTATGTAGGTGGTAAGCTGTGCCTATTGGAACTGGCTCTGGGCTGGATGGTCCTGATTGGTTTCAGACACATACAATCATAGCATACACTGCCAGTTCCCTACTCAACTACCATGTTCCCCAATAATACCTTCTGGAGAAGAGCCAAAACAAACACCTGAACACCCAACTGTTAGGCAGGGCTACTAAAAAGCACTAGTCTATGTATCCCTGCCTTTAGCTGCTTGGTGGGAGTCCAGTGTCCCCTAACCTACTGCAGAGCAATATTTTCACAGAACACAATTTAAATGATGTGGGAGTCAACTGGTTTTAAAACTATTTCTAAAGAGTTACTTTCCATTTCTATACTTTTCTCACAGTGGACTAGTAACAGCTTAGTCCACGAGCCATAACTTGAGTCACACAAGCCTTCAGAGTTCAGCAGCTGTAACCACAGGAGCCATGCATGACTATGACAAGACCTTCCAAAAGAAGCCATGCACTAAGGACGCCAGAGCAGGCAGCAGGAGCCTGGACCCTCAGGACCACCCATGTTACCCCATTACCATGGAGATGTAAGATCAGACGTTTACCTTAAACCAGCATGGTTTCAGATTTCATTATATATGCCAAACCTAATAACTGGTAGGTGTACATTATTCATCACTGCAATTTTTTAAAAAAATTATGTATTAGCTGGGCGTGGTGGCGCACGCCTGTAGTCCCAGCACTTGGGAGGCAGAGGCAGGCGGATCTCTGTGAGTTCAAGGAGCCTGGTCTGGGCTACAGGGAGACCCTGTCTCAAAAAGACAAAAAAAATTTTAAAAAAAAAAAAAAAAAAAAAAAAAAAAAAAATTATGTATTTCTTACTCAGAAAATCATCTTTATACCCCCTTACCCCACCACTGGAGTTCATACATTCTATCATTGTGTTGAGGCCTATCATGTAAAGTTAAGAGCCCCCAGATGTCCCTCAGTGCAAGTTCATTCACTGGGATCTGTCTAATCAGCCTATCTAGAGCCCCTTGGTTTAAGAAGATCAGCTCTTCCTCACCCAGCAGTAATCAGCTGCCAATAATTCTTCAACTAAGATTGGGGCTTGCTGCTCATTTCCACAGTTCTGTGCTGGGTTTTCACCTGCCTAAGTTTGCATGGGTCTTGTGCATGTTGATACCATTGTTGTAGGTTTGTATGATAAGGTCCCAGGTGCCTGTAAGATGATTTCCAATGTACCTCCTCCCTGTCTCTTACAGTAAATTTTTCAAATACTGTATCATAGCACTTTGTTCTCACAAGAGAATAACCCCAACAAGCATCAGGGTGAGTATTATCTCAATTTGACAGCTATGAAAACTAATGTCCTAAAAGATTAAATAGCTTGTGTCAGTAGCACAGCTAGCCAGTACAGAATTTAAAAAAGAGAAGCCAGCTGGTCCCCATTCTCTAAGAACAATCCACCTCGGTGAACTGAAATTACTTCATCACGGTCATGTGTAAAACACAATGTAAATTAGAGATGTGTACTACAACAAATGACACACAGTCTACACATGACTGGAAAGAAAGCTAAACAGAAATGCCAGCCAGTCACGGAAGACAAAATCAGATTGAATAGCTACAGTGACGGCTGCATTTCCTAAGACCAGCAATCCATTTGTGAAAAGGAAATGAAGGGCCAGAAATTGCAGGCAATTTCTACTTTTTATTTGTTTTGAGATGGGATCTTGTTCTATCACCAGGCTGGCCTCAAACTCCTAGGCTCTGATACGTTCTCTCTGCCTCCCAAGTGCCAGGAGAAAGGGAGCAAGCCTGCACACTGCGTCATGGCCTCCAATAACGCAGTGTAGTAAATAAACTAGAGCAAGAACACGACAGAAGCCCCTGAGTCTGGAAGCACTAATGCTGGCTCTCGACAATCTGTCAGTATGGAAAAGTGTGTCTTCAAAACCGTTTGGAAAATAATGTCAAGGTTAAATATAATACACTGTCCTTCAACATGAATCAGACTTCTGAGAACCACTGTCAATTAGATTTCCAACCATTCGTTCAATAGTAAATAATGATTGGCATGGAGCCATCTTCATTTCTTAGGAAGCAAAAGAACACTGTCAAATAGCTTATTTTAGATAAAAGATTTCATCTTTGACAGTGCACTAATTCTTCTTTAAGTAAACACCCTTTGCCTGTACAGGCACCAAACATTCCAACTGGGGGAAATGCTAACATATTTTTTACCTCAGTAACTACTTGCTAAATACTAGCTCACATAGAAAATTCCTACCTTTCATTACAAGAAGATAAAAACTCTTCAGCTGTTTTGTTAGAACATTTTTAAAAATTTGGACATGAACTTTATTATTTTATTTTGTATAATGAACTTTTTGTGTTTCTCTACAGTTATAAGCTAATTAACAAGGGGAAAATAAGCTGATAATACACACTAAACAGATCCTAGCAATGAAAGGCACTATTAAAAAAATAACAGTAGTCCTTAAGAGCCATTGGGAATGAGTTCTTGTAAGGACCTCCTATCTGCTTGCTCTAAAAGCAATGAAGGGGAAGAAGTTGGACACAGAGATAGGGGCATAGGATAAGACAGCAACCTAAGAATTCACCAGCTCTAAATAATACAGGAAAGAAAAAAATACCAATTCTCCATTAACTCTGCAAACCACAACTCAATTCTTACAGAGACATGTGCCATGGCAAAGAAGGAAAGTAAGCTCCGGAGTAGCCCCTTCCAGGACTGATCCTCAACAGCACAATTAGCTCAGGGCCAGCAGGCTGGGGTCTCCAGTTCTACTTGGGTCTCTGCCTATTTTAGTAGTTTCTTTCTGGAACACAGTCACACAGCCATGCACTGGTATGTATAGGTCAGCTATGGCCAAGTGAATCATTACAAGAGAGAAGACAAAACTGCAAACATTTACTATCTGGCCCTTAGAGAGGAAACTTGCCACCCCTGGGTACAAAAAGCATCTGTCAAGCCAGGCAAAGTGGTAAATCCCAGCATTGGGGTTGAGTCAGGATTGTAAATTCAATCCTAGAGAGGAAAGGGGGAAGAAGGAAGAGGAGGAGAAGGAGGAAGAGGAGGGGAGGAGGAAGAGAAAGAATAAAGAAAGAGCATCCATCAAGAGGTAATGTGAGTAATCAGTCAGCAGGAATGAGGCTCTACCTCACAAGCACCCTGGATGTATAGATATAGCCTCAGTCCAGAAGTTGAAAAGACTAAAGACTGGCCTAGAAAGAGCCAGTACAAGTACAAAACATCTCCAATCAGTCTGTCAGATGCAAATCAGAACATGACAAAGATTGACATTTACCTCCTTCAGAGGGAAGCCCAAAAGGACTGGGGATGTAGCTGCAAGATCCTGGGTTTAATCCCCAGTACCACATGGGAGACACCTAGTTTGATTAAGAATATTCATTTCTGTAATGAATTAACTTTAGGGTTGATGGTACAGTGTCACATACCCTAGAAGCATTGCTGATACTGAACAGTTGGTAGTGCTCAAGTGCACCCTAGGACCTGAGAGAAATCTCAACTTCAGTAATCGTACAGATCACAAACATTACTGAACATGACAGGTGCCCAAGGCATACGCTAATAAAGGAAAAAGTCAAGTGGGTTTCACCTCCCACTGCTCCTATCAGTGGTTCAAATAGCAAATGCTTAACCATTTCATTCATAATGAAGCACACTTTCTGAATTTTCAAAGAAAACTGTTTAAATTTTTTAATCTGTTTAACCAGGTCTCTGAAATTATAACCCAAACAAGAAGCCAATGGGATGAAAAACAGAGGACTGGAGAACAGGGTCAGAATGAAATGAGCATAGCCAAAGTCTGCCACAAGCAGCTCTACACAGACAGCAACGGAGAGAAGAAACCCCAGCCACATGGTGAGGCTCTGGGGGCTGCTCACTCCTAGCTGTAGCAAAGGTACAGAGATACCCACAGACAGCAAATCTGATATGGAACGATCGAAGCTCAACTACCTGCCCTGCCACTCACTATGAGGGTAACTGTATTTCCTTAAGAAGCAGCAGGAAGTGCCACTTAACCGGAGTAGGAAATAAGACTGAAGGTTGTCTTGCTCTTGGCTCTCTAAGGGACACTGTGTCTCCTCCTCTCTGATAAAGTACTAGGTATGCTCCCAAGAATTCCAGCTGTGTTCAGAGCAGGCCTAACAGGACAGGCTGAAGATTTTAAATGTGTATTCTAAATTACCAGGATGAAGCAAGGGTGCTTTCCTCACCGTCTCACTGGGGTGGTAAAGTGTGCAGGGAACCAGCATGCTGCAGCACCTCTCCCACCCCCACACCTGTGTCCTGCACTTACTCCGTCAACCAAAATGCATTCAAATTCTGAAGTAGTTTTGGCACTGGAAACAAACAATTCACAACACACTGCAAGGCAGCAGGACAGCTGAGGAGGAGGCCAGGTGCAAGGCAGCACCTGAGAGAAAACAGTAGGCTTCTTTGGGGAGCCAGGGCCTACAACCCACAGGTGAGTCTCAAAGCCCCAGTGCGGCAGCTCTAAGCTGCTGGGGCGGGCCTGGCAATGCCAGAAGTAGCTCTGCCTGCTCCACCAGCTCCTTCACACTGAGGTCAACTTCTCCAGGGAGACCACCACACACCACCGTGTTCTTGCAGTGTCACCAGGCAGGATGACATGCATGTAACACTGCCAATGCTGTTACTAGAAATCAGCCACAAAGCCTTCAAAGACCTCTGTCGGCCTTTTCTTTCCTCATCAGTCTGTCTCCCTCTCAACCAGCTCCCATCTACACTAGAAAAAGGGTTCCAGGATCTGAGCAACTATCTAGGAGAAGTAGACAGTGTCTCTGCAACTGGGTTTGGCCTAGTCTCACAGTCCTGCTGGAGATAGATGTCTCCTAAACCAGCCTGGCCCCTTAGGGACTGAGTCACAAAGGCCTTCATCTCTGCCAAATGTACACTGGCTTTCCAACCGGCTATGTCACACCACCAGTTTTGAAACACTGAAGGAGTTTTATTTACAGAGAAGAATTCCAACTTAATCCATCGTACGCAATTGTGCTAGTGCAACACAGAAGTCCAATTTTGGCTCCAAGACATGCCCCCAGCCTAACTTTTCCTAGCCTGGATGACAGTGGCCAAGCAATACCCATGCAGGCTCTTCTCTTCAGCCCAGCCTCCTTAGAGCAGAATCAAACAGCACCGGAGAGTTTTTATTCCTGCCCTGAAGCTCCAGAAATGGAAAGACTGTTGACTAAATGACTGGTTGGTTGGCTGATAGCTGGTGCTGAGCCTAGAGTCTCATATGCACTAGGCAAGCTCTCCACTGCTGAGCTATATCCCCAACCCTTTTTTCACATTTTAATTTGAGACAAGGGCTCACTTAGTTGCCTAGCCAGGCCCTGAACTTGCAATCCTTTTGCCTCAGTCTCATTGTCATATTGGGATGTTCAGGCCTGACCTCTTACATAATTTCTTTTATAAGACAAGAATTTAAAGTTCACATAGGCTAAACAATGTTGCTGGGTAAGGATACATGTCCTGTGCATGTGATGTTTGCTAAGGTTATAGTTAAAACAATGTTAGCCAGACATCCATCGACAGCTGCAAAAGAGAAAACAAAGAAAAACAAGGTGGGGAAAAAGTGTATATGTGCCCAACCAAGAACTTTAAAAAACACAAAGCCACTTAGGCAGAAGTAAATCACAAATCTATTCAAGAGCATTGTAAAATGGAAGGGAATTCCATTCTAGGGATTCACCAGCCTACTGGCTGCTTTTAGTACAAGGGCGCCTCACATATCTTACTATGCCACCTACAAATCAGCAGCCGAGGCAAATTCCAGAAAATGGAACACCGTAAGATGGGCTCTTAATAATTCAGTCCACATGAGAATGGTAATGATTTCTGTTTTCAGCAGTGTTGTCGTCAGGCTTACAGCTCAGTGACTCAAAAACTTAACCACAGTGCCCTTCTTGCAACATGGTCCCCATGTAGCCTAAGATCGTCATTCTCCATTCATTTTTAGAGAATCTCTGGCTTCATACATGTGCTTCCCTACTTAACCTATTTTAACTACAACAGCCTTTCCATTTCTATTGATTAGGTATTTCAATCTGTCATCACCTGCTACCTGTTTGTCTTATAAGTATCTTTAACCACGCATTATTTTGTACAACCCCATCTTGTTTGTTAACAAATCTGCTTTTTATTCTGAAAGAGGACTGATCATCACAGAGGTAGCCATACCACCCTCTGGACATCCATGGATATTTTAACATTCTGAGATAAAACGACTAATAAAGGGAACATCAGGGGGAAACCATGGGCATCAATAACTACGTATCAGATCACTATACACCAATTAAAAACAGGAAGGTCAAAATGGCCCTCAAGTTTCAGGAGAAAGCAGGTAAATATTAAAATTATCAATAATTAAGAGTTATCCTGCATTTTTAAGAGAAAAAGTATGTTGGAAAGCCAGTATACATTCTGATTCGAGCTGCTGCCACACTTACAGCATGCTGTACTCCTGATAACACACCCTAATGCCCATAACTATCACTTCACTTCTACTATATTGTGGACGATTAGTCTTACCCTCCATGGACTATGGGGGAGGAAGATGAAGCTATTTTCTTTTTCACCTGTGTTGTGCAATGCCTGCAGAGGACAGAAGAGGCTGTCAGATCCTCTGGAACTGGAGTTACAGATAGTTGTTAGCTGCCATGTAAGGTGCTAGGATTCGAATCAGGTCTTCTGCAAGAACAGTCAGTGTTCATAACCGCTACGCTGGGATGAAGCTATTTTCAATGCTAACTTGCCTTGAGAGACTATACTCTTAAGCATCCTCCTAGGAGCCTTAGGATCCAGGTACCTTAATCCTAGGTGCCTGCAAGGTCACCAAAGACATCTTCTATGATGGAGCACCAAGAACATTTTAAAGCTGCCCATTTTTTCAATCTTTCTGTCTTTCCACCCAGCTAAAATGAAATACTGAGCTTGGAAGGCAACCGTTTCTCTCCAACAATGATTCAAAGGCCATCAAATCAGCATTCAAGGCAAGCAAAAGCAAAACATAGTAAAATAGCCTCATGCTAGTTAGCTGGGAAATCTATACCCATGGTATGCAATGTATACTCGAGTTACACAAGCCAACATGAGTAGCAACAATTCAGAAAACAAGTAAATGAACCTGATCTACATATTGGCACCCTCTTGCTAACATTATAGCAAGAAGTATTGTCTTGGTTCTACACACCACTCTTTTTCTTGGGAAGTGAAAGGCAGAGTAGAGAAACATCTGGTCTAGAACTCAGTATGTAGACCAGAGTAGCCTCAAACTCACAGAGATTCACCTGCCTGTGTTGGGATTAAAGGTGTGTGCCACCAAGCCTGGCTCTAGTTATCTCCTCTCTTGTCCCCTTCCAACTGAGGACCTAGCCCAGGACCTTGTGCTTGCTTTGCAAGTGCTCTACCACTGAGCTAAACTCTCAACTGCTAGTTACTTCCTTTATAGTAGCTTATTTTAGCTAGAATCGCTCAAGTCATCTCCTGATTGTTTAATACTATACTTTGTGTTGATAATTTCATGTAGTCACATTACCATATGCAAAAAACTTCACTTATTAACTTTAAAAACGATATGACTAAACCTCTTTACAGGCAGAACTGTTTCAGGCTCTACAAATAAAAATAAGCACAAGCTTCTCATAACCTAGTCAGGAGGGCAGAGTATGAAGCGGCCAGGTCACCATGTGTGACAGATACTGACACTGAACTTTCAGGGAAAGGGGGGGGTGGGATTCTTTGATTTTAAAGTGAATCTTAGATTCATCAACAAATTCGTATTTTGGATTATTCTGACAGTGAGTAAGCTTGCATACAACTACTAAATATTACTATAATTGCCCAAAGCTAGCTAATAAATAGGGTGAGCCAGCAGGCCACAGGCACATTTTTGCCAGATAAAAGCTTATACCAACAAAGTGCTGCTTAGTGACAATGATGAAAATAAAGGGACAGAACTGAGTCATTAAAGAGTGGTCTGCACACGTCCATGGTGCCCAATGCCTAATAACTTGAGCAAGTTATATCACAAGCAACTATTTTATTTCAGAAAACCACCAATACCCATCCTATCAAATTAATGTTAGTACAGGATTCTGAAGTTTGGCTTGAAATTAATTTATAAATTGTCTTTTACAACTATATTAGGGTTATAAGGACAACAGCTATACCCAGCTCAAGTGCTACAGAAGGTAGATTAATATGTAGGAACCACAACAGTAATTTTTTTTTTTTTTGGCAGTACAGGGACTTGAACCCAGGATCTCAAACATTTTAGGCAAATGATCTACCACTGAGCTATATCCCAGCTCTCACAAAAGCAGTATTCTCCCAGTCTATGATATACCTATGCTTGTACTTAGGTAAGTCCTGCAAAGGACAGGATCAGATGTGCTTTTACTTCAGTCAGTCAGATGGTCAGCCAACCTACATTCCCTGGAAGCTGGCTGCCCAACAGAATCTCCTGGGAAGCTGCTAGAAGGAATACAGATCCTTGGGACTGCCTTCAGGACTGCTGAACCCTCTGCTTGCTTGATTGCTTGCTTGTTTGTTTCACAAGTGAAGAAATTGAGGCTCCAGGGCTGGAGAGGGGTTAAGAGCACTGGCTGCTCTTGCAGAGGACCCAGGTTCAGTTCCTAGCACCCACATGGTGGCTAACGACTGTCCATAATTCCAGTTCCAAGGTATCTGACACTCTCTTCTGACCTCCGCAGGCACTGCACCTACATACATGCAGGAAATACACTCATACACTTCTACACATAAAATAAAAATAATTAAAAACAAAAAACAAACAAAGAAAAAAAAACTGAGGCTCACATGGGGCATGGTGGCACAAGCCTTTAATCCCAGCACTCAGGAGGCAGAGGCATATCTCTGGGAGTTCAAGGCCAGCCTGGTCTCCACAGCATATCCAGGTCAGCTCAAGGTACAAGAACACCTGGTCTCAAAAAGACTACCACCACCAGCAGCAGCAACAACAACAACAACAACAACAACAACACCCAAAATTGAGACTCAGGGAGATTAAGTCATCTGATCATACAACCAGTGCTGCCAACCTAGCTGAAACTGGTACTATAATTTCAAGAGTAAAATGTGTGATTGTTTAAGCTCTTCCACAACCAGTTGGAAAGGAACACAGGAAGGTCTTTGTACCGCCCATTCAATTTCTCTGAAGTTTGAAATTATTTTTAAATAAAAACTACAAACAAAACAAATAAACAAACAAAACAGATGGCAAGTAGATTCAGCTAAGAGGAAGAAGCAGAACAGGAAAGGGAAAGAAGGCACGGGATGCCGAGGTCTGAAGCCAGACATCTTGAGGGGAGAGTGGAACCAGAAGGAACCTCCCTCCTCAGAGGAAAGTGACTGCTGCAGGTGATGAAGAGGCCCAGGACAGAACCAAATGGCAAGGAAGGAAGGAACAGGGGTTACAGAAATCAGGCTCTTTCTGGATTTTCAGGAAATGCCAAACTGAGGTCAACCTTTACAAACTTGCTAGAAAACCTATTCATTTTAAATTTTTATTTATTTATTTATTTATTTACTTATTTATTTATTTATTTATTTAGTCTTTTTTGAGCAGGGTCTCCCTTTAGCCCCAGCTGGCCTGGAACTCACTTTGTAGACCAGGGTAGCCTCGAACTCACAGAGATCTGCCTGCCTCTGCCTCCCGAGTGCTGGGATTACAGGTGTGCGCCACCCCGCCCACCTACTTATTTTTATTTTTTTAATGTGTATGAGTATTATGCCTGAACGTGTGTAAGTGCATCCATGTCATGCAAAGCCCACAAAGGACAGAAGAGGGTGTCCAACTCCCCTGGAACTGGAGTTACAGTTGTTAGCCACCATGTGGGTGCTGGGAATCAAACTCAGGTCCTCTCCAAGAACAGCCAGTGCTCTTAACCGCTGCGTCATATCTCCAGCCCTTAATTAAGCAACATTTTAAAATACAAATTTCTCTTGGGGCTGGAAGATGGCTCAGCAGTTAACACTGACTGTTCTTGCAGAAGACCCAGGTTCGATTCCCAGCACCCACATGAGAGCTAACAACTGTAGCTCCAGTTCCAGGGGATTTGACAGCCTCTTCTGTCCTCCTCCGGCATTGCACAACATGGGTGCACTTACATACATGCAGGTATAACACTCACATAAAATAAAAATAAAATATTTTTAAAAAATAATAAAATAAATCAGGCGTGGTGGCGCACGCCTTTAATCCAGCACTTGGGAGGCAGAGGCAGGTGATCTCTGTGAGTTCAAGGCCAGCCTGGTCTACATAGTGAGTTCCAGGCCAGCTGGGGCTACAGGGAGACCCTGTCTCAAAAAGACTAATAATAATAATAATAAAATACAAATTTCTCTTTTCTAGATGTCAGGGAGTTGAGGATGTACCTCAGTTGAGTGCATGCCTGGCACAGTGGTGCATGCCCACAATTCCTACCTGCTTAGACGGAGGCACAATGATCAGAAGTTCAAGGTCATACTCAGCTACAGAGTAAATCTAAGGTCAGCCTGGGCTATATGAGAACCTGCCCAAAAAGCAAAAGTCAAAACAAACCTTTAAGATTCCTACTTGTATCCCAGCACTCAGGCTTCAGAGGATAGTGTGATAATAGGAGGTAGGAATTGGCTAGGCAGTTAAGGTAAAAAGACCCCAAAGAAAAGTAGCCAGTTTCTTAGCTAAAAGTCAAAATCTCCTTGGGCCTCTTAGCAACATATTCCATGTCAAGCTGGAGCATGACCCCTTATCAGAGGAGAAGTTGGGGCATCCCCCATTCTCCTCCAGCTCTGGGATCAATAGTGCATCCACCTGATCTCCGTTGAGCCCCAGGATGTCTGGACTACTGAAGAGAGAGAGAGAGAGAGAGAGAGAGAGAGAGAGAGAGAGATATGAAGTTGTCAGAAAAAGGTGATGGGGAGATATCATGTTGGAGGGGAGAGAGTGGGCATGGATTTGATCAAAACACCTTATATGCATGTATGAAATTCTCAATAAAGTTTTTTTAAAAGTTGAAAGAAAAAAAAAAAGATTCCTACTTGTGGAGACTGGAGAGATGGCTCTGTGGTTAAGCACTGGCTTCTCTTGCAGAGGGCCCATGTATGGTTCCCAGCACCCATAATGGCAGCTAACAAGGGTCTAGAACTCCAGTTCCAGGGGATCTGATGCTCTCTTCTGGCCTCTGTGGACATTGCATGCATGAATGCACTTACATACATGCAGGCAAAAGACACATAAGAAATAAAAATAAATTTTTTAAGATTCCTATTTGCTTTGAAATCTACATAACTAGGTGTATTATCTTAAATTTTTTTAGCTGGATTCTAAAGTTTTTAAGTTCCAAATCTACATCCCAGGAAATTAAGTGAAAGAAAGTTGTCATTGAAATTTACTGGTGAGTAGATTAGATGTTAATATACATATATTTTAAAATTTTTCAGAATATTTGGGATATGCTAGAGAAAAACTTAAGCAGATCTAATCTCAGTCACTAATATTTTGGTTACCTTCAAAAATCACACTTTTCCCTTCACCATA
Source organism: Nannospalax galili (assembly GCF_000622305.1). Lineage (NCBI taxonomy): Eukaryota > Metazoa > Chordata > Mammalia > Rodentia > Spalacidae > Nannospalax > Nannospalax galili. Next base: position 302,881 of record NW_008336017.1, on the reverse strand, counting down.
ATTCCTTTCTTTTTTTTTTTTTTTCAGACAGAAATCACATACATACCCATTGTAAGTAAGCCTCTCAGTATCTTGGGAATTGTGTACTCCTATATAGCCCTCTATCTAAACACTTAAGAAACTCGCTAACTTTGCTGCATGATGCTCATCCCCAAATTCTTTTCACAGTCAAAGACCCGGCTTTATCTGAATGGAGGTCCCTAAGAACTGGTGGCTGTGTACAGCTATGTCTCCCATACCACCATGTCATTAAAATATCCCAAAAGGAAGGAAAATTGTTCTTTAAAAAAATTAAGCTAAACTAAGTCACAGCTTATTTCTGTGAGCTAAAGTGCCCTTGGCAATGTATTAATAAAGGTAATTCTGGAAAGCTTGAAACCTCAACATACTTGTTCAGGATTTCTTCCAGCCAAAGAATAGGAAACACCTAAAAATGGCAAAGCTAAAAAGCCCAAGACCCTGCACGTAATGTGTTACCCTGAATGAGAAGGCTAACTCCAACCAGCAAGGGACCGTTAACTCTAATATAGACCTACAGTGACAAAAAAACCCACCCAAACAACTGGCGGGTCTAAACGCATGGGATCACCGAAACTGCTCTGAAAGTAAAAGTTGGTGCTCCTTTGGAAGAAGAACGAGGATGTGACTACGCTGGAAAGAGAGCCTTAAACTGGCTGAGAATGAGCTTTAATGGGAAAGCAGGTATGGAAAGCTGTTCCAGGTGAAAGCAACTGACCTGGAAGCAGAGTGCACGCTCAGGGCCAGCACCAGCTGCCTCTTCATTCCAGATCAGCTCAATGTTAAGAATGCTCACAATCTGCTCTATAAAATCCAACACTCTCACATCCATCAGCGGTATTAATCCTAGTATTTATACTACTGATTCTTCTGGAAATTCAGTTGTCCTAACACCATTCACTACAGTCTCATATAAAAAGCAGTAGGTAGGTCTCCTCATTTTCACACATGTCATTTTGGCATTCATGAGGTCAATTGGGGAAGCCACAGTAAATAATGAAAAAGTGGTTAAGTCTCAGAAACTCCTGCATGGCCAACTAAGCAGACACTAGACAGGGGTTGTTCTTTCTTTCTAGACTGGGTCTTGCTATGGAGCCCAGGCCAGTCTGTGATCCTTCAGCCTCAGCCTCAGCCTCAGCCTCCCAAGCACTGAGGTTACTTACAAGCATCCCCCATCACACCTGGCTTAAAGTAGGGTTCTTCTAAAGTAACAAGTGGGCACCAAATACAATCAGTCTCATCTCTAAAGCAACTTTTTATAATAGGTTTTCAGGAGTTTTTTAAAAATTCAGTATTTTTATTTTATGTGTATGAGTGTACTGCCTGCATGTTGTATAAGTGCACCTGTGTCATACAATGCCCTCAGAGGTCAGAAGAGGGCATCGGATACCCTGGAACTGAGTTATGGATGGTTGTTAGTCACCATGTGGGTGCTGGGAATCGAACCCAGGTCCTCTACAAGAGCAGTCAGTGCTCTTAAGCACTAAGCCACCTCTCCAGCCCCTATTTTCAGGAGTTTTTAAAGATCTACTTTATTATTATTATTATTATTATTATTATTATTATTTTGATCTTTTTGAGACAGGGTCTCCCTGTAGCCCCAGCTGTCCTGGAACTCACTATGTAGACCAGGCTGGCCTTGAACTCACAGAGATCCGCCTGCCTCTGCCTCCCGAGTGCTGGGATTAAAGGTGTGTGCCACCACACCAGGAGATCTACTTTCTTTTTAATTCTGTGTATGTATATATGTGTGAGGTGATGTGCACCATGCCTGCAGGAAGCCAGATATTTCCCTGAGCTGGGGTTACAAGTGGTTCTGAGCTACCTGATATGGATGCTGGGAACTGAATTCTAGTTCTCTTCTGCAAAAGTGGAAAAGCAATATTAATCACTGAGTCATCATTCCAGGCCTGGTTTTCAGTTTTTATTATTAAATGACACAAATTTCCAAGTATGAGGCCAGGTGTGGTGGCGCACGCCCTTAGTCCCAGCACTTGGGAGGCAGAGGCAGGCAGATCTCTGAGTTCAAGGCCAGCCTGGTCTACACAGTGAGTTCCTGGCAACCTGGGGCTACAGAGACCCTGTCAAAAACAAAAAAAAAAAAAAAAAAAAAAAAAGAGCCTGCTGCTCTTATGGAGGGCTAAGATTTAATTCCCAGCATCCACATGGCAGCTCACAACTGCCTGTAACTCCAGCTCCAAGGAATCCAATGTCCTCTTCTGGCTTCTGAAGGCTGTTCCATACACAGGCACATGCATACACTCACACACACACACACACAAATAAAAATAAAAAATAAGTCTTTGGAAAAATGGTGAATTGGGTATGTTGGTATGTGTCTCTAGTTCCAGCTACTTGGGAAACTGGGGCATGACAATAGTTTAAGCTTAAGAGTTCAATACCAATCTGGGCAATATAATGAAACCCAGCCTTAGAAGAAACCAAACAAATAAAAGCTGGTAATAAGTGACATACAGTACCACATGAACATCTGCGATAGCTTATCTTGTCAGCTTGACGGGATCTGGAATCACCAGGAAACATGTCCCTGGGTGTGTCAGTGAGGGATTTTCTCAGTCGGGTTATGTGATGTGGGAAGACCCCCTCTGAATATAGGCAACAGCATTCCATGAGCTGTGGTCCCACAAACTGCATAAATAGGAGAAAGCGAGCTGAGCGGCAGCATTTGGTGTTCTCTGCTACCTGAGTGCAGATGCCAGGTGACCAGCTGCCTCAAGCTCTTGCCATGATAACTTCTTCGCTACAATGGACTGCACTTCCAAACTGTGAGGCAAAATAAGACCTTCCGTCTTTATTGCTTTTCTAGGGTTATTTACTCACAGCTACAGGAAAAGTAACACATCTTTCAGCACATCCCTTAGGAAGGAAGGTGGCATGGGGTAATGAAAAGGCCCTAGCTTGAAGCAAAGGAGACAGGGCTTTGGCCTAAGTAGCCAACCTTGGGTGTCATTCCTCAGGAGTCATCTACTTTGCCCCCGTCCCAAAACCCGGGGTTTCTCACTGGCCTAGAGCTCACCAACTAGACTAGGCTCTCTAGCCAATGAACATGATCTGACTTCCTTCTGCCTTCTCAGCACAGGGACTCTAAGCGTATACTATCTGGCCTTTTTTAGGATGAACTGTCTATCCTCACAGGTCCTCATGTTGGCAAGGCAAATGACATCACTGACTGAGCTACCTTCCTGACACCAAAGTTTAAAATCTTTATAAAAGCTTTTTAAAACAGTTATTTACTGGGGCCGGGGGCCTCATGTATCACATCCTACATGCCATAACACACATTCAAAAGTCAGAGGACAATTTGCTGGAGTCACCTCTCTTTCTACCATGTGGGTTTCAGGGATCAAACTCTGATCATCAAGCTTGGTGGCAAGTACCTTCACCCACTGAGTCATCTTGTCAGACACAGCAAACTCTGAAGAATCAAGAATGCCGAGACAGAAAGTACACAATCAATGGCTTCACCCAACAGCTGGCTGATTTCCAGTTCCTAAATGACCCATCAAGGAACCTGTGCAAAGGAGAAGTTTGTGTGCCTGTGTTTGTAAGTGTGTGTTGCTATGCTGCTTGGGGCTAAAATTCAGGGGCTCAAGTGATCCTCCTGCCTTTCCATTGCAAACTCTAGAACTACACATGTGCATCACTACACTTGGCTTATATTGATTAGCATCTATAATAAGAAGTTATAGATGATCTTACCAGAAGAAATGTATATACGTAAGGCTTTGCAAGCAATTTCAGAAAATTCACTGGACCTTCTTTTTTTTTTTTTTTTTTTTTTTTTTTTTTTTTTTTTTTGTGTGTGTGTGTGTGTATGTCTTTTTGAGTCAGGGTTTCCTTACAGCCCTAGCTGGCCTGGAACTCAAATGTAGGATCAGGCTGGCCTCAAACTTAACAGAAATCTGCCTGCATCTGCCTCCAGGGTGCTGAAACTAAAGGCACGCATCACCACACCAGGCTCACTGGACCTTCTTAAACTCGGAGATTAACTAGAAACCTAAGACTATCAGATTAAGATTTATTAGTCTAGAAACCTAATGTTTCTTAAGCCAGAATTTGTACAAATCAGAAGTTTCATGGGTAGATGAGTTTGTCTGGTTTTTTATTTTTATTATTTGTTTTTATATTTTACCTATCTAGCTGAGTATCTATGTGCACATACTATGGTACATGGAGAAGACAGAGGACAATTTTGGGGAGTCAGTCCTCTCCCTCCAGCATGTGTGTTGACTGAATTCAGGTTATCAGGCTTGTAGGCAGGTGCCTTTATCACTGAGCCATCTCGCCAGCCTTGCCTGTTTATGGGATATGTAGTCCATGGTGGTCTGGAATTCCATACAGCTCAATCCAAACTCTGAACTTGTGCTCCTGCTGCCCTGACCTCTTGGGTTCTTGGATTACAGGCATGAGCTACCATACCTGGTTTTTCATAGCTAATGCTTAATGTATGTTTGCTAAATGCTGAGTACAGGCCATGTACCAAACCAGAGTTTGGCCAACACTTTACTGCACAATGCATATAATGGATTCTCATCATCTAGTATTTCTGTGCTACAGCTGCCTACTTTATTCAGTACCCAACACACTGAACAGGTGTGAAGCCTAGGAGCAGTAGGTATACATAGTCCCCATGTGGACTACACTATGACTCAGGTTAGAGCAAGCACAGTCCACGATGCTTGCAGTGATCACCTAACAATACATTTTTCAGAACATATCCCAATGGTTAATCAATGTACTATGCTAAGGAATTTTAAAAACTGTTTCATTTTACTTGCAACTTTTTAGGGTGGGCAGTTGCATTATTCTCATTTTACAAGGGAGAAAACTAAGGGCTTGAAGTATAACTAATGTTACACAGGAACAGGGTTAAAAAGTGCCCCAAAGGAAACCGCACCAAAACCAAAGCTAATGGTTTATAAAGATATGTAAGTTTTAAACTCTGGCTTTACTTTGGGGGGTGGGAGTTTGCATACAAGCACCAGTACCACAAGGAGAGTGTGTGGCTGTCAGAAGACAATACACAGGAATTGGTTCTCCTTCCACCTTGTGGGAACGAGGGATTGAGCTCAAGTTGTCAGACTTAGCAGCAAGCACCTTGATCTGAGCCGTCTCACTGGCCCTCCAACTGCTACTGCTACCCAGCAAAAGTTCATGGCTAAAATTTTAAAATATTACATTATGCTGGCACTCAGGAGGACTGAGTCAAGAGAACTTTGTCTCAAACATATAAATATATAAATATATATACACACATACATATAATGCTAATAATAAATTTATTTGCTTTATAAAGTTAACCCTAAATAATTAAATGTGTTCATTCTCCTAGCATTGAGGATGGCAGGTACAGCCCACATGCAGCCTGGCACAGGCACGTCCGGGACAATGGAAATTAAGGTAGGTTGAAGCCCCTGCAAGGGGCAGCGCCACTGGCACTTTGGGTCTAGCCTCTACCTGCTGCCATATGCTTTGAGTCAGCTGGGTATGGGACAGGGTAGAATGGTCTCTGATCACTCCAAAGAGAACCTAGGCAATGGGACCTTTGCCTTTCTTCATCCCTCATTCCTCCCCACCATCACCAGTAAACATAGTTCTTTTTGTTAGAAAACATCCAAGCTGACTAATTCTTGATAAGTCAGCACAGATACTGAAAAGAAAAGGTAAGTTATTTTTTTTTATTTTTATAAAAATAAATCTGTTGACTTTATGCCACCATTAGTAATGAACCACAGACTACATACACCTGAATGTGCAAATAGAGCTAAATTATGATGCAATGAATGCTACCCTGTACAAACTAAATTAATAAAAATAGTCTATTAGGGAAGACATCTCGTGTATCACAGCAAGGAATGTTCATGCTATTGTCTGTTACCCTGTAATCAATTTTTCCTCCCAGTAGCTCTCTCATTACACTGTATTAGATCTATGAGTAGGCAGTCATCCTCTACTAATTTGTCCCTTCAGATGTCAGGAGGTTGCTCCAAGGGTGAGCCTTACACTTATCTGTGGTGCTAGGCTCCACCTTGTACCATGTGTGCCTATCATCTCAAAGAATCCAGGGCTTCTGTGTGGGTCCTTTGATTATGTGGATTTAATTCTCCAGTTATGACGGCAACTACTTACACATGACTTTGTTGTTTCAACAGTTATTCTTGATTTTATTATTGGTGTGTGGAGGGGGGGGTTGTCATTTTGTAGCCCAGGCTCGCTTCAAACTCACAACAATCTTCCTACTTCAGCCTCCCAAGTACAGGGATGAGCCACCATACTCAGCTTGTTACAATTATTAATAGCAATCTCTCCTGGCTTGTTCCTCTTCACTTACAAAGGAGTGTCAGTTCTAATGTCCGTCAGAGCTTTCCCCTTTCTGCACTGTATACTGTTGCTCTGTGACTGTTCTAAAACAATGACTGTAAGACAGCTTGTTCAGAATTAATTTTTCTTAATTAAGCCTTCAAAACTTTTTTCTGCCAATCCCGAAAGCCTTAACTTTCCTAACCTCCCAGGCTTCTGAGATCTGAGCCTATTTTCTATCTCCACTTCTGCCTCCAGGACCCACGAGCTTGTGCTCGTCATGCCTTCTTCCTATGCCTTCCCACAACTCTCGGCATCACCAGGCACGATGTCTACACTGCTTATAGGAGCAGACTGGATGTACACCTGGAGGCTCCTCCGCTTTGCTCTACCCACATCACACTGACGTATCAAAAATGTACCCATGTCAGAGAGATGGCTCAGCAGTTAAGAACACTGGCTGCTCTTGCAGAGGACCCTGGTTTGAATCCCAGCATCCACATGACAGCTAACAACTGTCCATAACTCCAGTTCCAGGAGATCTGATGCCCTCTTCTGACCTCCATGGGCACTGCACGACACAGGTGCGCTACACATACAGGCCTAACACTCGTACACATAAAATAAAAATAAACAGCAAAAAAAGTACGCAGCTCAATTCTAACTCCCTTCACAAAGTTTGCCCACATGCTACAGCCCACACGAGAACTATCTCTTCTTCATGCCAGGACACTAATACTGTACACTGTAACTGAGCAGTCCTCGTGCACCAACAATTCATCTGCACTACCTGTGTGTGTGTGTGTGTGTGTGTGTGTGTGTGTGTGTGAGAGAGAGAGAGAGAGAGAGAGAGAGAGAGAGAGAGAGAGAAGGCTATATTCTTGTGTTACTTTCTAATTCAGTACAAATTTAAGCCCACCAGTCAGATCAGTCCTGTTTAGTGATTAATGAGTAGTCTTGGGCACTCAATTCAGAGCCATAAACATCTGTCTCCCAGAAAAGCTACCATTAAGTTGCCATAAAGGGAAGAGAAAGGAAGACAAAGACAAGAATGCACACAGATTCCATAAAAGGAAGCGAGCAGAACACAGAGAGCCCTTATGAATGATTACCACAGCTGGGTGGGCCCTGGGTTCTAGGGGTAGAACACAACCACTGCATCCAGCTGCATCTCATACATCCAACCTCCTCACCAATAACAGAGGGACACCAGGGCACAGCTGGAAGAGACAGAGCCACCTGGCCCAGCCCACTGAAAAGCTTCCTTCCCTGCTTGCATTACATTAAGGCCTCATCTCCTCTAAATAACCCTTTACAATGCATCTCCCATCAAGAGGGCAGTGGCCAAAACAGCTTAGATTTGTGGGCCTTGAGTTCCAGTGAGCCTAGGGAGATGCACATTCCAACACTCCACATCAGGACTCAAACTTACCCCCTTTACCCCCATTTCAGTTGTCAACATCCATACTCGCTGCTGACTGCCAGTTCCTGCTCCTTGCAGCAGTCCAGCATGCTCTCTGCTGGTGCCAAAATACCCTTCCACCAAACCCCACTGACTTCTGGAACTGTCCTAGAGGGGTAAGGCAAGTCCCGTATTTTGCTTCCTCTGTGCATGTACTTGTTACTCTTTTAAAAACACATTATCATACAGCACATTTTTAAAGGGGCTCTGGGAGGGGAAGTAATATACCTATTTTATACCCTATGGGATATAAAATACTGATAGCTTTTAAAAACGGGATTCTCCTTACCCCTACAGGCCCTCTCCCGGCTTCAGAAAGATGCTGTGGTGGCTGTGTTGCCACCGGCAGAGAGCATGCTGGGGGGTCACACAAAGCAGGAGTTGGAGATCTGCAACAGGCCTGGGAGTTGTGGACCTAAAAAAGAAAACAGTTTTAAGTTAAGGTGCCCAATACCCCCTCCCATCCTGGTTATTAGGGGCACTCAGCACACAAGTAGGTATCTGCAAGAATCCTTTAAGAGCAGATAGCTGCTAACATCTCAGAGAATTTGTTCCAGTAACAGTTAATCTTTGCACATTAGTCAAAGCTGCTTCCATATTTCAATGTGAACAAATAAATCACCCTTCTGGCTCTCATTTTAATCTGAGTGCATCTTAAAGAGTATGGTGTGTGCCCCTCAAAATAACCAAGTTAAGATGTGACACAGTGCCAAAGCACAGTAACAATGGCATGCTTTGCTTGTAATAAAAGCAAACATTTCAACAGTGTCAAATAAACAACAGTAAAATGAGCTGTGACGTGGACAAACTGAGCTTTCAGAAGAGTTCCTAACATAAGATGCTAGAAGCATAAGATGTATACTTAGTAAGAAAATAGACAAGGCATTAGGGTGGTCAGAGAAAGACCTGCCACCTTCTCCAAGTCCTTGGTTTAATTCTGTAAAGCTGAAAAGTAAGATAAAACAACAAAGGCTTACAAATCGAAAAAGGATGCATTCAAATGAGCTTTAATTTTCTCAGAATGCCCCCAAGATGAGGATAATGACGAAACATACAACATCAAGTTCAAGACAGGAATTATTTCTTCCAGGAGCAAAACTTAGCTTAGCATATGTGTGTTTTTTAAAGAAACCTTGAAAATATTTTAAAGTAGCAGAGAAAGATTGGAGAGCAACTTCTGAAAGCCAGCACAGTCCTTTAAGTACCAGAAGAGATGCCTCAGACAACAGTTTCAAAGTATACCTTTCAAATATTCGAGAGAACACATAACATGCATAAAAACCTAACCACTCCAATTTCATGTGATGTTAAACTTTTGAAATTCATAAAATCTAAATATTTATATCAAGAAACTTTGTTCTTAAAGTTATTTAAAAATTCAATGAGCAAACACATTGTTATTAAGACATCTTGCTATGTGTAACTTTTTCTGAGTCTCTGTATAGTCTCTGATTCCCACCACCTCAGGGACAGCAGGGTTGCCACTAGGAATCACAACCTCCATGACCATATTCCTCCCTCCTGACCCCTCTAGCACTATAAAAGCCCAGGGAAAACAGTACAACTGTGTACAGCAATTTCAGTATAGTCACTATTTTTTCATCATAAGCTAAAAATAAAAATGGATTTCTAGGGGCTGGAGAGATGGCTCAGTGGTTAAGAACACTGGTTGTTCTTGCAGAAGACCCGGGTTCGAATAGTAGCCCCCACATGGCAACTAAACAACTGTCTGTAACTCCAGTTCCAGGGGATCCGACAGCCTCTTCTGTCCTGCACTGGCATTGCACGACACGGGTGAACTTACATGCAGGCAATATACTCATACACATAAAATAAAAATAATAAATAAAATTTAAAAAATGGATTTCTAGTTGAATTTTGTTGGTAATTCAATTAACCAAAATAAAAATATGAAGTCCTCTGCCGGTGTGGTGGCACACGCCTTTAATCCCAGCACTTGGGAGGCAGAGGCAGGCAGATCTTTGTGCGTTGGAGGCCAGCCTGGTCTACATAGTAAGTCCCAGGACAGCTGGAGCTACAGGGAGACCCTGTCTCAAAAAGACAAAAAAAAAAAAATGTCCTCATCTGTTCCAATTAAGACTTAAATTTTTTAAAACCTAGTAAAGCATTTCAACACTTGAGCATTATTTTAAATATGCATTTAAATCACTTCAACATTATTAAAGTGATTATTAAAACATTGTAAGCATTTAAGAAAAACAGGTCTTTCAAAGCAAATTATTGTTCCTATGAACCATAAAACATTGGTAATACATGTTTTTCTAACTTTCTCTCAGTAACTAATGTTTTTTTCTGATACTGTTTTAAGTTGCTTCCTCCATACATACATACAAAATACAAATTTCCAGTTCTAAGAAATCAAGTTTGAATCAGACTTCAATAGTATTCTTGCAAAGCAGAGCTCTGCAAATTAACACTGCCTCAAACGTTCTTAAGCGCCTTGGAAAAAATTGGAATAGCTGGAGTTTTCAGCATTGAAAAAATTTCACATAGATAACAAGTTCAGTAAATTCTACTTATAGGTAAATGTTTTCTGTAAAGACAGACATCTAAACAAAACTTCTTCAGTGATTTAGAGCCCTAAAACCCAATTAAACTAGGAGGAAATTAATTACCCAACCTCATAGTAATTACACACCATTAAAACTTTAGGTGTCAGTGGCCTGCCCAGCGGCAGCTGCGAGGACAGACTACAGACACTCCTCTGTCCATGAAAAAAGGATGTGGTGATTGAAAAACAACCATCAATCCTCTAAGATACTGTTGCCTAACTGAGGAGGTATGGGGTAGGAGGCCAACAGCATCTCCACCTGACTCCTCAGGAGAGTCACTGTACTTCCTGTCTCTTCAAGGATCAAATAAGACTATAAACTAAGAATTTACATGGACAAAGGGCATTCAACCCTGGCCTCTTAGTAGTGGTACACAATAGTAAGCCCAATCCCCATCACTGGTTTATAATGCTAACATATGCACAGATGGCCCTTATTTTAAGCAAAGAAGACTGTGCCCTGTAGAAGAGCCTGGTACTAATTCAGCCAATAGCAATACCTCTTGCCTTTCTATTATACCCCATAAACATGTACAAGACTGAACATCAACTTTTTTTTGGGGGGGGGGGTTAAGAGAGGGCCTCCCTGTAGCCC
>NW_008336017.1:261004-291708 GCF_000622305.1 Nannospalax galili | reverse complement strand
AGTTAAGGACGGTTCGTAGCCGCCATGTGGGTGCTGGGAATTGAACCCAGGTCCTCTGCAAGAGCAGTCAGTGCTCTTAACCACTGAGCCACCTCTCCAGCCCCAAAGGCATCAACTTTTAAAGACAAATGAAGAGGGAAAACAATTCACAGCATAGGAAGAGCGCCATCACACTGACACACTCCCTTCTGACAGGGGCTGGCAACCGAGCTTACAGGAAGGACCAGTTCCCCTCAGCTGTCCCTCCAATTAGGTCTAAAAGGAATGTTAAAGTCTATCTTATAGAAACTAAAAATTCTTGGTACAAACTTTATGGCTTCTATATCACCATCCATCACTGCACACAAGTCATGAAACTGTAAGGAGGGGATGCTGACCTTTTCAGGGGGTAAAACAAGCAGAGTAAAGAGAAGCAGACACTTCACTCTTGTCCACCTACCATGAGGAAGCATCAGAAATTCAAGCAAAACAATCAATTTCACACTGACTGGAACCAGTCATCACACAGGAAGGCCTTCCCAGTGGGTGGCCTTTGCTGGGATATCGGCAAATAGACTAAGCCCTCTATCTTTGCTAGAAACCAGTCAAGAGAAAACACATACCCAGAGTATGACTACAACTAAACAATGTCACAACTCTGTCTTGATTCATGTAAGATCCCTGATGAAAATAAGAAGCTATATATTTAAACATTATGAGATGTACTTTAATAGGAATACTTTTATTATTTAAGCACATAAAATACTACACACAGTAGGCTACCCATAGGTAAGTGAGAACATTGCTTAGACTTTATTTAACAAGCACAAGGCTATAGTTGATGTATGTATGCATTCTAATTTTTATTACTCTTTTTTTTTATCTTTTTGAGACAGGGTCTCCCTGTAGCCCCAGCTGTCTGGGAACTCACTATGGAGACTAGGCTGGCCTTGAACTCACAGAGATCTTCGGCCTCTGCCTCCCAAGTGCTGGGATTAAAGGCGTGCACCACTATGCCTGGCAATTTTTATTACTTTTATGTGTGTGCACACATACATGTGCCCCCCCCATATGTGTAGGCAAGTGTATGCCCACAGTGCATGTGTGGAGGTCTTGGGACAACTTATAGGAGTTGGTTCTATCCTCCACCATGTGAGTCCTGGGGGTGAACTCAGGTCTTTAGGCTTGGCAGTAGGCACCTTTACCTGCTGAGCCATCTTGGCAACCCTGATGCACGCATTTTTTTTCAAACCACTACTAAACTTTTTTGAAAACATAGCCATGTTTTTTTTTTTTCATTGAAAGGTTAATTCAGCTAATAGTCAATATTTACTATGGACATTTTAGTCAGGCATTGTGCTAAGCACACAACATTCATCAGGAAACAACAGACAGGGTCCTCACAAAGCATTAACTTTGAATGACATCTAAACTGCAACATCACTAACAATGATCATTGTCAGGCTGGGGTCAGGCCCTGTACTAGATAATCAGAAGGCTTGACCTTTCCATCTAAAGACAAGCCACCTACAAGTAAATCTTCACATCCCAACTCAGGGGTTAAGTGTCCTGACTTAAGATCATGACAGTTAATGGAACCAGGGTTGGAAGCAGACAACCTGAAGTCAAAGTCCAAACTCAGCAGATGCAGTCTACCGTCCTTCACCTCAGTCCCAGGGTAACATATTCCAAATCTTCCAAACTACCTGCTACTAAACTGAGCAACCACATTGCAAATGCCTCTATATCACATGTTCTGTGCTGCATGGTCACACCAAACAGTATTGAAACAACTGTGGTGCACAATGCATAAATCTGCTCGTTTACTGTGTGTATATATATGAATGTGCCCAAAGAGTACGTGGAAAGTCTACATGGTATCGCCTAGGTTTTTAACGAAAATGAAAGATACAGTTATTCTCAGTAAATTTTTATCTTGAAGAAGAAAAACCAGTTTCTTGATTTTAACCCACTTCTGAGAAACTGAATTTTGGGGAGAGAGGGCAATTTTAATTTACAAGCAGAACCCAAGCTGAAGATCATTTCCTCACAGCCCTCCTCTGCTCTACTGTCAGGAAGCACGTGAATAAAAAGCAGTGGGTGGGGCCTGGAGAGATGGCTCAGTGGTTAAGAGCACTGACTGCTCTTGCAGAGGACCCAGGTTCGATTCCCAGCACCCACATGGCAGCTACAAACCGTCCTTAACTCCAGTTCCAAAGGAATCCAAAGCCCTCTTCTGACCCCCACGGCATTGCAAGACATGGGTGCACTCACATACATGCAGGCAATACACTCATACACATAAAATAAAAATAATAAATATTTTTTTAAAAAAAGCAGTGGGGAGTAAGCTTTGGGCGGGTTACGGGTGCAGACTAGAGATCAAAGAGAAACTTCAAAAGCACCCCCCCCAACAATGAAATACACAGAAGGGCGAGGGAACTAGTGGTTCACTACCCTCAGTTTTTCCACATTCACAGTCAGCCATGAGAACAGGTACTGTCTGGATACAAAGAATACAACAGCACGGTCCTCCATTCACAATTCAGTTCATTCAACTAACGTGCCCCTGGAAACACCATAATATCCTTAATGTCATTCCCTCAACTCTTAAGGAATAAATATATTTTTATTTATTATTTTATGTGTATAAGTCTATTGCCTGCATGTATGTGAGTGCACCCATGTCTTGCAATGGTCAGAAGAGGGCTTCAGACTTCCCTGGAACTGGACTTAAGGACAGTTTGTAGCCGCCATGTGGGTGCTGGTAATCGAACCCAGGTCCTCTGTAAGAGCAGTCAGTGCTCTTAACCACTGAGCCATCTCTCCAGACCCACTCTAAGGAATTTTTAGACCAGGTTTAATCTTAAGGATGAGTCTCTCATCTTAATACAATGAATTAAAGGTAGTTACCTAAAGTACTGTTTGTAATAATTACATTTCCTTCCTGGAAACTCATTTGGTATAAGTAAACCTGTAATTACATAATTGGAGAAATTCCAAACCATACTTCTTTCTAGAGAATAAATAATGGCAATTCAAGAACTCACAAAGCATCCCACTGCAGAACAATAAAAGAATGTCTCTGATTATTGATCTGTGACTAAACAATTCATAGTAAGTACTGCAAAGAACTCCTTGGTATTACATGAATCAAAATTAACTTGAAGAATATACTTTGTTAATGTTCTCAGAATTTATGATTATTTCTACATAGTAAATTATCTCAATTACACTTAGGACTTGCATTTCTATAAAAATGAAATGTCATCATTTTTAGTAAAAACAAAAAAGATTATCTTCCTTTTAGAATGAAAAAAGTGTCTTTCTCTCCACTAATCCTATCCAAAGTGTTCTAAAAAATGACTGACACCTAGTAATGCCACAAATTGCCTGATTAGAACTTAAGATTTCTAAGGGAGAAACAATATATATCTTCAGTGCCCTCTATGGTGCTGTGCTCGATAAAGAGCACAGAGCAGGTGGATGTCCAACCATGCCAGTGGGAGGACTGACCATGGATTCCAAACATTCCTAACTGCATCTAGTATAAAGTGCATCTTGATGATCCTTACTCATTCAGAAAGAAAGCCAGAAACCTATGGAAGGGTAGCAGAAGAAAGGGGTGGAGACAGTGTTCTAGGCTTTCCATCATAATTGATGGGGATCTACTCGGTCTAGCCCAAGTAGACTAATTACATCAAGGGAACAGCAGGACAATCTAAAAACCTAGCAGAAAGGAGCAGCCCTTAGGGAGGGCAGGAGGAAGTGGCTGTGGGCTCGCCTCTGGCAGTCTTTTGCTGTCACTTGTCTCCTCATGGAGCAGTCCGCCTGTCTTGCTGGCTCCAACTGTGCTACAATAAAGGTGATTTCTGAACTGATTCATCCTTTCAGCTTTGCCCCAATACCTCAGTTTCCCCAATTTCAAATTCTTAAAAATAAAGCTGAGTTAATCTTTTCAAGCTAGGCCACAAAGATCACAGGTTGCCAGTCTATTACTGCTGCCATTAAAAGAACTAAACAGCACACGCATGCCTTTAATCCCAGCAGAGGCAAGAAGATCTCTGTGAGTTCCAGGCTGGGGCTATAAGAGACCCTGTCTCAAAAATACCCCCCAAAAGAGAACTAAATAAAGAATTTTTGCAGGCTGGGCATGGTGGCTGTGCTGCATAGCATTAGTGTCAACTTGACACACCTGGGTTGAGGGAGCCTCAATTGGGGAATTGCCTTCTTGGACTGGCCTGTGGCCATGTCCATGGGGCATCTTGATTGTTGAGTGATGGGGGTAGTGTTGAGCCTGAGCTATATAGGAAAGCTAGCTGATCATAAAACAGTGAGAGAGGGAGCAAGTCGGGCAGTGTTCCTCCATGGATTCTGTTTCAGCTCCTGCAAAATTTACTGCCCTGACTTCCCTTAGTGATGGACTGTGACCTGGAATGGTAAGCCAAATAAACCTTTTCCTCCCCTAGTTACTTTTGGTCAGTGTTTTGTCACAGCAATGAAGAAACAAACTAAGACAGTGGCTCACGCCTTTAATCCCAGCACTTGGAAGGCAGAGGCTGGTGGATCTTTGTTAAGTTCAAGGCCAGCCTGGTTTACAAAGTGACTTCCAGGCCAGCTGGGGCTACAGGGCGACCCTGTCTCAAAAAGACCCCTACCCCCCAAAAAAAGTGAGAGAGAGAGAGACAGGTTCCAGAAACTATGGTGTCAAGCTGCCTTATTTAACTCATCATTGCTTTCTTCCTGCTAATTAAGCACATACTATCTACTTCATCTCTTCAGCTACCTTGAAGTCCTGCTTTTGACCACTTCTTCCATGAATAACTCTAATCAATGTATTTAAACAAAACCAGTTCTCTTGGCTGGGAAATAAGCCAATAAAATGAATGCAATCAGAAGAATTCATTTTTCCCAACAGAACACATAATTCTTACCTCGAGAAAATGCTACCTTTCCCCCTCTCCCCACTCTCAGGAGTTCTCGCTCACTTTTCCTTAAAAAACATATGTTCCAGCCAGACGTGGTGGCGCATGTCTGTACTCCCAGCACTCAGGAGGCAGAGGCAGGCGGATCTCTGTGAGTTCAAGGCCAGCCTGGTCTACATAGTGAGTTCCAGGACAGCTGGGGCTACAGGGGGATCCTGTCTCAAAAGGACAAGGACAAAAACAGAAACAAAAACAAAAAAACACCGTATGTTCCAACCTCAGCTCACTGGGCTGGAGGTGGCTCTGCAGTTAAAGAGCACTGACCGCTCTTGCAGAGGACCAGGGTTTGATTCCCAGCACCCACATGGCAGCTAACAACCATTCACAAGTCTAGTTCCAAGGGATCCAACACCCTCTTCTGACCTCCACAAGCGCTGCACGACACGGGTGCACCTATCTACATGCAGGCATTACACTCATACACATAAAAGAAAAATAATATATAAACATTTGTTTAAAAAAGCTCAGCTCATTTAGGACTTAATTATTCTGCACTACCACAGTCTCTACCCAGTCCTGTGAAAGTGTACTACAAATACACCTAGTGGTGTAGGAGGGTCACGGGGCCTTATGTGATCTGATGATTAAACATTAAACAAAGGAGAAGCAGAAGCCATGGGGAACCTATCATCCAGATTGGAACACCTCTGAGAGCAGAAGGAGGGGCTATTCAAATATCCCGCACACTCTGAGTCACAGACTCTGGCTTGGGGGAATACAGAAGCAAGACCTGGAAAACAACCCAGGTCCCCACACACAGCCCAGCACCCATCACTCACTGAACTCGCTCGTGCACCATTTATTACCTGGGCCTCAGAGTTCAGGTAACTGGTATTGTGCTCCTTTCCGCAACTGGTCTCCTCACCCTTTCTCAGTTTATTAGCTTTTACTGTCTTTGGCACTGCCAGCTTACCACAGAATCCTGCCACTCAGTCTATACCATAAAAAGCAATTACAGCCCCAAAACGTATTTTACACTCAAAACACTCACCATAGTAAAATGATCCTCATTTCTGATGTAAACAAGGAAACACATCTCTTGGTATAACCCCAAACCAACTTTTGGTTTTGTAATAACTAAAAACATTTAACCACTCAATGTTTCAAAGCTATTGAACTTTTGTTTCATTTTTCCTTGCTCAACTCTGCCATGTTATTTGCCAAGAGTAAAGCCAACTCCAACTTCTTTTTAAAATCTTCCTGAAAAAAACCCTAATTCGATCTGCTTGCCCATTTCCCCTATAGCTTGGGGAAACCAGAGAGGCAAAGTCTTGATTGCTCTCATCTCCTTGGTTATTTTTTCCTAAGAAGTACCTAGAACCGAGGAAAGAGGAAAACGGAATTAACTGTATTTCTCCCAGGAGCAAGTATTTCATCGTTTCTATTTTACATGACAACTATAAGGCTGTGCTAAATACAGAACCTCAAACAGAAACGTACGAATTTGGCTTTATGAGGCATCTAAACACACTGCACCCGGCATCCTGCCTGTTTTTGCAGATAGCTTTAATGTGTTGAACTAGACCAATGCTAACAACAGAAGCTTCAGCTTTTATTGCATTAATACCCTGAACAATCACTGTAACTCAGCAGGAACCTCTGCCCAGAACAGCAGCTTCACACTGTCATCAGCATTTCATGAGACTCTGTTCAAACATGAAGGAAGGCACCAGCTAATGCACCAAAAAGGGGGTGGGGCTGGTAAGGGCTCAGGCTCTAATAGGAATCTAAAAGAAAAATCTTTGCAATTTTATTTCACAGCTATGTATTTTCTGTGGTAGACTGGCACTTGGTTTAGCAAAAATCACACACACACAGATAATAAGCACGAAAGAGCAGCAGCTGCAGCCACTACCAAAATAAACCTCCTCAGGAAGCAAGACCTCCCAAAGTTTCAGGTGTCAGTGCAGTATCTGTAAAAAAAAAATCTCTGTAAAGAAAGACAGAATAAAGAGCAAACACCTCCAAAACTGTTAAAGCTCATACTCTTATGAAAACAAAATAGAAATCATTTGATTTACAGGATTAAACTACAACGCTGCTTTACAAAACAGCCAGGAAGGCTGTAAATAGCCTAATAGGAACAAATATATCTTATAAGTAAACGCACAGTTGACTCTCTTTACTACATTAATTCTTTAAACTGAAATATCACATACCTTGTATATTAGAACAAATACTCTTAAGCAATGGGGCACTTTTGGAAATGAGGGCACTAATAGATATGAATATACGACATCATCTACAAAAGTTAGAACATTAAGATTTCCTTATACTCAAAACTGTAGACAGTGGTTCACAGCCTTTTCAAGTAAAAGGATTCCATTCTAAATTCAGAGTGCTTCAGAAGGTTCTCACATGATAGGACTTCAATGATATTTTACACAGCAGTTGTTTTAGGAAAAGACATTAATGAACAGTGATACTAAATGCATATTGCCCACAAAAAAGTGAATTTTTGAAAAATCAGAAGAGTATATTAATGTTTCAAAAACAGTTATATACATGGGTATGGGTGTGTGTGTGCGCGTGTGTGTGTGTGTGTGTAATTGGGCAAAATCTTGACAAAAATCCAGGGGTCAATTCCAAGCCACTGCTATAAAACCAAAGGCCACACACAATGAGCAAGACGCTCAGGAGAAGCTTCAATGAGGAAGCACACCACGCCTGGCCAACTTCCTTCCCCATTTGCTTCAGGGAGACTCCTCAAACAGGTTCAAGGTGTGCTCCAAACCCACCACCACATAAAGAACATTATAGTTCTCCCCAGAAACTAGTCTCTGGCTCACTTACACTTCCTATTCATTAATTCCTAAATTTACTTTGGGGCTTAGAAAAATGGCTGAGAAGAAACAAGCTACTTAAGAAACTAGAGGGATTCTCTGATATTGTCAAAACAGCTACTAAAAGATTAAATACTTCAGAACCATTGTTTACAGTATAAAAGCATCACAACATTTTAACAAACCAAGCTGATGAAACTCTATCAACTCCTTTATTTCGGTGCACAGCCGAGAGGCAGGTAGCATCCAACCGACAGTTATCACATCAGCAATGATGGAGAAGAAATCAAAAGACACAGCCAACAGAGCTGGAAACAGTGAAGGCAGAGACGGAAGAACATGTTAAAAATGCTTACCAGTTTGAAGTCTTGAATGCTACAGATGAAATACGGTGTATTTGGCCTCCGACTCTCGATATACACACAGTCTTTAAAAGAAAAAGAAATTGTAAAGCAATGGCATTTACCGTTAAGGAAACAAAGACAGAGGCTGTAAGGCCACTCACTGCACAAACAGATAAACACAAGGTGCACAGCACATACTTCTTTTATAATAAAAAAAATTTCCAAAGGTGATATTAATATATAAATGACGTTAAAGGAAAATAGTCCTTTCATTCTTTTCAAATACCATTCTGATGATTTAAGCACCCAATAAAGTCTCAACTACCCTCTTCAGAGAATGGACTGTCTTCTAGAACTAGTCATATCCAGATGAAGAAATTTAGAAAAAGGGGTGCGTTGCCTGCACGTTAGTAAGTGTACCCGTATCATGTAGTGCCTGTAGAAGTCAGCAGGTGGCATCAGATTCTCCTGGAACTGGTGTTAGGATGGTTGTTAGCCACCATGTGGGTCCTGGGAATCAAACCCCGGTCCCCTGCAACAGCATGCAGTGCTCTTAAGCATTCAGGCATCTCTCCAGGCCCATATTTTAATTGTAAAGAAAACCAAGACAGTCAAATAGAGGTGAATAAGTAAACCAAATTACATTTTCTTCAGGGAAGAAAAGTGCTTTCTTAAATTACATTTGATATGGCAGTGGCTGGGTGATTATTTTTGATGCTCTCAACAGATGGAGTCTAAAAGGTTGCTTTTGGGGCTGGAGATGGCTCAGTGGTTAAGAGCACCAACTGCTCTTTCAGAGGACCCAGGTTCAATTCCCAGCACCCACATGGTGGCTAACAACTATCTATAATTCCAGTTCCAGGGGATCCAATGCCCTCTTCTGACCTCTGTGGGGATTACATGACATGGGTGCACCTACACACATGTACTCACAGACATAAAATTTAAAAAAAATAGGTCACTTTTAAAACAATATTTTATCTATTATTTTTATTTATTTATTTTTCTTTTATATCTTTTTTGAGACAGGGTCTCCTTGTAGCCCTAGCTGTCCTGGAACTCACCATGTAGACCAGGCTGGCCTCGAACTCATAAAGATCTGCCTGCCTCTGCCTCCCAAGTGCTGGGATTAAAGGCATGCACCACCACGCCCAGTCCTATTATTTGTATGTATTGCCTGCATATATGTGAGTGCACCTGTGTTGTAAAATACCAAGGAGGTCAGAAGAGGGCTTTGGATTCTCCTGGAACTGGAGTTAAGGATGGTTCATAGCCGCCATGTGGGTGCTGGGAATTGAACCCAGGTCCTCTTCAAGAGCAATCAGTGGTCTTAACCACTGAGCCATCTCTCCAGGCCCAAAGGTCACTTTTTTAAACAGCCTATTAAGACACTTTGAAAAAGAAAAAATCATTTTTTTTTTTAAGGAGAACAGTGTTTACAGAAAGATTAGAATGCTCTACAGCTGGAAATCACTGGAAATCTTAGGACAAAGAAGTCTAGGTATTAGTTACCAAGAAGTAAATGTATTCACAGTTAACCAAATTTAGGGAGAGTGATCAGTGATCGTAACGCCCACAATGCAAAAGTCATTCACTGTATCCTTTCTACCGTCCTTTAGAATGAGTATGTCTCAGAATAACTAGTTTTTGACCAACTCCAGCAAATTCCTCTACTCAATTCTGTACAAGTTAAAAGTCATGAAAATGAAAGAAAGTGTAACTTGGAATCATACCACTAGTGGACAGTCAAGTCCCACCCCAGTAATAGCAGACACATTAGTTCAGATCATAAAGTCAGTCATCACAAATAGGCACATCCATTCAAGTAGAACATCAAGATCTTTGTACCCAAAAGCCATTTCAGAAAAGATGTGAATGTCCGCTATGAAGGCGCCTGGGATTCCCCACGACTTCTCTACTCAGGTGTAGACACTTGATTCCTGAACCCATCCAAGCTCAAAAGCCACGCAGGAGTGAGTTACCGACTAAGCTTTCTATCCTGCTGCAGAGTCCCAAATGATGAGTAACCTGCTTCCACATTTAGGCGAAATTCATCTGACAAGTTAATCATCATAAATTACAAGCTAGAGACCTTGTCCTACTACAGCTGACAAGTCATAGCCCTAATTTATTATTCAAATAAAAACAGAAGAAACCTAATTCCCTAGACGCCGGGCTTCATGGTGTATACATGTAATCCGAGCACTAAGAAAGGAGAAGCCAGCCTGTACTGCAGGAGGGAGCACGGACACTGAGACCTGTCTCAGAAATTTTTTAAAAGTTCAAGAAAACTAGCTCCAACTGAGCACGTTTCTGATGGCATGAAGTGCTTAGTTTCTATGTTGTACCCTCTGCTGCACATCCACTCCACTATTAACATCGCCAGATATCAATGACACACTGGGCTCATCCCACCCAGACACAAGCTCAGTCTACATGCCTTTTCCTCCAGTCTTTTTTCTTTTTCAGTCTTTCTGAGTCAGGATCTATAGACCAGTTGGCCTGGAACTCACTACGTAGCCTTGGAACTTTACTAGTTGTAAAATGGCAGCATGGTCCAGCATGGTGCTATACACTTTTAACTCTGACCTGGTCCACAAAGTGAGTTGTAGGTCAGTTGTGGCTACACAGTAAGACCGTCTACAAAAAAAAAAGCACAGAAGAAATTCTCATGGTTCCTCTGCAAAGAAATGGTAACAGCTCCAATATTAGCAGTTTACATTCTGCTTACATGTATGAAACAGCAGATAAGCTCACTACGAGATTGACAAAACTTCATTTGATATCAATAGAAATAAATCACAGATAAGATCATAAGTGATATGTGCTAAAAACTTTCAAAACATGTCAAATGCATCATGCAGGAAAGGGAGACTACTGTCTCCCTTTAACCTGATTTGGCTAATCCATTTTTAAATAAAAGTATAAAACATTACCACAGAATCAAAAGTTCCTTCCTAAAAAACATTCCAGGAAGTGATTTCCTTTTACTTCTTATTGCCTTTACTGTTAAGGAGGAAATCAAAGAAAAGGGAAAGAGGAGAGGGTGGGCATGGAGGGCGGGCATGCCTTTAACCCCAGCACAGCAGGCAGACTTCTGTTGAGTGTAAGGTCAGCCTTGTGTACACAGAGAGCTCCAAGCCAGCCTGGGCTACACAGTGAAGCCCAGTATAAAACTAAGTTAAGACTAAACTGTTTTAAGTATTCTCTCTGGTTTCATTACTGAAGTGCTTTAGGGGTTTTGTTTTGGAAAAAGGGTCTCACTATGTAGGCCAGCTAGCATGGAACTTGCTATATAAAACAAGCTGGCCTTGAGCTCAAAAGATAGATCTGCCTTTGCCTCCCTAGTGCTGAGACTAAAGGCAGGCACACTCAGCTCAAGCAGCTTATTTGATCAAATACTTCATATCGGGGCTGGAGTGATGCTCAGCAGTTATGAGCACCAGCTGCTCTTGCAGAGGACCGGGTTTCAATTCCCCTTACCCACATGGCGGCTAATAACCAGCCATAACTCCAGTTCCAAGGGATCCGATGCCCCCTTCTGATCTCTGCAGTGCACGACACAGGTGCACTTACATACATGCAGGCAATACACTTACTCATACACATAAATTTTAAAAAGTAATAAAATTATTTATATCAATGTTTAGAGCTAGCATAGTTTATTTTGGTTTCATTTGTGACTCTGTTTCTGTGGGTGTTGGTTGGTTTTTGCAGTGCTAGAGGTTGAACCCAGGGCCTTGTGCTTGCTTGACAAGCTCTAAGCTACATTCCACAGCCCTAAAGTATATTACTTGGAAAGGGAAAGAGAAGAACATAAGTTAAGAACAATGTTAAAATCTCAGTTAGAATGTGTGCCAGTAATCTTCTAAAGCCAAAACGATTTGGCAGGATTTTCATGCAACTTATGACTGCATAGATTATCTAGAGCTGGTTATAAAGCTCATTTGAGTCAAGTGAATCAATGATCCTCAAAGTAAGGGTCCCTACAGCAGACAAAAAGGCACTGTAGGCACCTTTAGTTGTTTTTAAATTAAAAAGAGCCTTTTCTTCTGTTAGAAAGCAAACAGTTCTGAAAAAACTGAGCAAAGCTGATGCAATGCATTAAATGCATAACACACATTTTCGAAATTACCCACATGAAAGCACATATTTATCAGATTGAGCAAGCAGTTGCTTCGGGGCAAATATACATTTTTAAAACTTATAATGAGCATGCCTGAAATGGGCCAGAAGAACAAACCAGGCTATTACCATCGATATCAATTATTCTGAACAGCACATGACAACTAATGTTTGCTTTAGCAGGGATGCCTGGAAACGGCCAAGGGTCTGTGTTGAGTTTTATTCTCCAACAACAAGTCTCTGCATAGGAATGGATCACATGAGTATGTGACCTCAAATGCTTGTGAACAGGAGCAATAAAATCCATGACTTGGGCAGTGATGCTGAACCGGGTATTTCTGACTGTCATAACGTAAACAGCTTTGTGTCCAAGAATCTATGGTGCCATCTGTAAACAACAGAGCACTCACAAAGCTGGAGAGGAAGTCAGCCAAAACTTGAAAACAAATTCTCAAGGCAAAGAAAGCCCTCTCTGCCTTTTCAAATCAGCAGGTTTATGTAAACAGAGCAATGAAGCAAGTTCCTTTCCAGTCCTCAGCCC
Organism: Nannospalax galili; assembly: GCF_000622305.1. Lineage (NCBI taxonomy): Eukaryota > Metazoa > Chordata > Mammalia > Rodentia > Spalacidae > Nannospalax > Nannospalax galili. Next base: position 278,951 of record NW_008336017.1, on the reverse strand, counting down.
CACCCCCACCCCCAATCACAGCCTGTCACATCAGGCAGTTTATCATCATGAACCACAAAGAACCTATCAGAGTCTTTCCTGTTTCCTCACTAAGCAGAGTGGACACTTACTTCACTCCCTAATTTAGCAAGCAATGCTATCCCATAAAGAATCTTCCTCTCCAGCAATGTGTTTCCACCTATTAATCTTTTAAATACTCTCTGTCCCTTTGCAAAGAATGGCAGTGCCAATCTAACAATTTCCAGTAGAAAACCCTTTACTTGTTTACACACACACACACACACACACACACACACACACACACGCGAACTAAGTCTTTCTCACAAAGAGATTTTCCAGAGACACAGCTGGGTAGCCCAGAAGTGAACACAGGACACCAACCTTAGAACTGCTCTTTTCTTTCATAATTTTATGCTATCCTCCATCCTTGAATCTGAGAATCATTCAACAAGGTTACAAGTCATTAAATATTGCAAAATTAAGTCCACAAGTGTCTCTCTAGTCAATACAAATGTCCACCAATTCACAAAGCAGAAAATGGGCGTGCGTGTGTTGTGTCCGTCCATCCATGCCTTCCCACCCTGGTGTGGGCATGTATGGGAGAAGCAACACTGAAATCCTGGTGCCCAGGTTCCAAACCATGGGCACTGGTGCACTACATGCCTCTAGGAGACATTTCCATTGCTACCATCACCATCTCCAGAAGTGTTCAAGCCAGGAGCATTCCTCACCCCCACAGATCATGCATTCCACATTCTTCATGGTGCAGCAAAGATGTGAAGACAGAGGCTGCAGGAGATCCGAGCCAAACACTGAAACATTCCCAGTCTCTTAGCTTGTGATATAACCCTGCCACCTGTCACCAAAACTGGTGACACTCATCTTAAAGACAAGAAACTCGGTAGAAAAATATCCCAGGAAGCATATATCAGTGGCTTCACCCTCTTCTTCATCCTCATCTTCAATGAGCTGATTCCATATACTGAAATGTCTATTATTTCCTAACTAATGCTACAGAGCTTACATGGGCTCTTGTCTAAACACAGACCACCACATACTTCGAACCTACATTATCCATCTTTACCCTCAATGCTAACAGGGAAAATTGTTTTGAGAAGACAAGGACTAGAGAGGAAGAACTGGAAAGGTCACAACAAACTATACAGATCTTCTACAAGTCAGGAAGTCTTCCAGTACATCAAAAGCTTAAAGACCAGTCTGGGAAGGTGACTCAGTTAGAAAAATGCTTGCTTTGCAGCACAATGACCTGAGTTTGATCGCCAGAACCTTTGTAAAGGTTCTCTGCAAATGGTGGCTCATGCTCTGCAAATGGTGGCTCAAGGTTCATTCCAGCATCAGGGAGGTGGATCCCAGTTAGCCTAGCCTACTGGGCAAGTTCCCAGCCAGTGACAGACCTTGTCTCAAAAAACAAGGTGGACTTGGTACCTGAGGAACAGCACTCAAGGCTGTCCTCTGCACTCCACAGTCCCACCTCAGGACTCCACCCACCCACCCACCCAAACACACAGGCTGAAAGAAATGTCCTAGATAATTGTCTTCCCAACTTTAAGAAGCTGCTGTTGGTATTCTGGAGTAACTGCTGCAGCAAATTTCCCTTCCAAAATCAATATACTAACTGGGCTTGAGAACTGAGTAAAACAAGAATGAGCAAGATCATTCTGCTAGTCGAAGAAATCTTACTTTATTGACACTAAATATTAGGATGACTTAATACCTGCATTTCCCAAGCAAAGAACATTTTAAGTACTCTCATCTTTAAAATTTACTATGAAAGCATTCCTTTAAAGGTTCCCCTTACAACTCATACTGAACCCTTAGTATAAAAATTATTCTAGTCAACTTAACGTCCAAACTCTAGTTAAGTGGATTTCTCATAGCTTATAAATTATGTTTATATACAGTTTCTACATCATAAAGAATAAGCATGTAATCTAAGAAAAAAAAATTTACTTTAAAATTTGATGATGGGCTGGGTGCGGTGGCACACGCCTTTAATCCCAGCACTCGAAGAGGCAGGCAGATCTTTGTGAGGTCAAGGCCAGCCAGGTCTACAAAGTGAGTTCCAGGATAGCTGGGGCTACAAGGGGACCCTGTCTCAAAAAGATTAAAAAAAAAAAAACCTCGGTGATGGGACTGAGGACTCAGGAGTACAGCACTGGCATGGATGAATACATAAGGCCCTGGGTTCCATCTCCAGAATCAAAAAGGGGTAGGGAATTTGATGGTCAACCTACCTAGAGAAGCACAACATCTACAGGATTGAGTAGTCTTTGTTCCCCACCTTGTACCTCACTGTACCTAACATCTTAAGGCAATAAAATAAAAAAGGCAGTTATACAGGGATAGTGAAGGCATCAGTAGGCTCAGTAAGGTGAAGGCATTCACCATGCAAGTCTGAGTTCAATCCTCAGAACCCAGGGTGGAAGGAGAGAACCAACTCCCCAAAGTTGTCTTCTAACCTCCAGTGCCCCCCCATGTGCACACACACTAACTTTTAAAATATTTTATTTATTGTTTTTATTTTATGTGTACAAGTGTTCAGCCTGAATGTAAGTGTACCCATGTTGTGCAATGCCCACAGAGGCCAGAAGAGGGCATTGAATCCCCTGGAACTGGAATTTCAGATAGTTGTTAGCTGTCATGTGGGTGCTTGGGATTTGAACCTGGGTTTGAACTCTTCTGGCAAGAAGAGCAGCCAGAGCTCTTAATCACTGAGCCATCTCTCCAGTTACCCCCACTAATAATAAGAATTTTAAATTCTGCTATAAAAATCACTATTAAGTTAAATAGGTAGTTCCTAATGGAAATGTTGACCCTGGATGACCCTCAACTTGAAAACAGAGTGGAGCATGAAGGCATGGTGGTACATGCCTATAACTGCATTCCTGGGGAAGCTGAGGAAGAAAGGACAATGGCTTTGAAATTGGCATCAGGTACACAGTTACCTTGCCCACCGCCCCGCCAAAAGGAACACCTGCCAAACATGGGGGCTGGGGGGTAGAGCAACTCAAAATAATGTACATTTAAGAACCAAGGCAGTAACACTATGCCCAGAATCACAGAGAAAATGATCAGGGAAACTGTCCCCACACAGCTGACAACAAATCGCTCACCTGACCTGCTGCTGTCACACCCTGCAGGCAGGTTTCAAGCAACACTGCTTGCTCCTTTCCAGAAAACACCTCCAGAGCACAGACTCTGCAGTAAATGCTTCAAACCAACTTTGTAGTGCTCGCTGGAAATACACAGGAGAATTCACAGTGCCTGCGCTATGATTCTTATTTGGCAAATGATTTTATTATAAGCTGGTATCATAGTGAATCCATTTTCTTTACGGGTTTTCTGCTACGGTTTAATGGACTGTCAGTGTAATTTAGATTTCATCTATTTATACTCATTCAAGCCTGGCTCCTGATTGCACAGTAAATGGAACATATTTCTATTCAACGGAATTAATGACAGTTAATTGTAGTTTGTAGCTCTCAATTTTGTAAAAGCACTGTTCCACAGTTCAAAAATCAAGCTACAAGATTTCCCATACCAATTACTCTTCTGTACTTTATAACCATCTACATCATAGTTCCTTACAAGATTAATAAATACTAAATTCTTTCCCATTCAGACATTTACTTCCTCCTTCCCACTAAGAATCTGGCCATAATTACAACCAAAGTAGTTTCACTGTCAGCATGGACAAACAGATGCTCTTTATTACATTTGTTATCAAGCTATCAAAATTGAAAGGTAAATTTTTCTGCCATTTTGCTTACTGTTGGATGATTTTTCTTATATATTTCAAATTAGTCACAATGTTAGGATTAAATGAAATTTACCGAAAGCATACTAAATACGTCATACAGATTTAGACATATCAAAACAGCTGGCTCATATTAATAGATACTGAACTGCTTCGTGGATTCAAGAGAAATTTACTTCAGTTTTATTAAGTATACACCACAATCTCACAACAGCATCTCTTGAATGATTAACCTATCACCTAAGCATCCACACAAGCTGTATAGGAGATGCTTAAAGTAGGGAAAGGCATGCAAAGAAGCACCTTAAAGAAACATATCAGCGGGGCGTGGTTGTGGACGCCTTTAATCCCAGCACTTGGGAGGCAGAGACAGGTGGATCTCTGTGAGTTCCAGGCCAGCCTGGTCTACATTGAGAGTTCCAGTCCATCTGGGACTACAGGGAGACCCTGTCTCAAAAAGACCCCCCCCAAAAAAAAAAGAAACATACCAAATCAATGTGCAGAATTTACTTCTACTGTTCCCAGATGATAACTACAGAAGGCCCACGGGGAGCGGGCAGCGGGGGAAGATGACCAACAGTGCACAAATGTGCTCCTGTGGCTTCTTTGCACCCTCAGCTAGGCCCTTCCTCATGTCGCTGCACCTACCTGGTGTTCTTCCTCCGTCTCATCCTACAAAATCATGGCCGAGCTCCAGGCCCAAGTCAACATACAGTCTGCTACCACCCACTTCCCGGCTACCCTATTCCACTGGAATCAGCTGGCCGAATGCCTATGTTACTAATATACTACTTAATTGAAGTGAGAATTTCTCCCCAGAAAATGAGATATAGAAAGCAAGAACTTCGCCTTTGTATCTTGCCCTACCACATTTTAAAAAAGCACCTTTGTAATGTGATAGGAGACTGTGTTCTTATTGGATAGACTGATTATAAAAGTGCTGCTAAGCTGGGCGTGGTGGTGCACGCCTTTAATCCCAGCACTTGGGAGGCAGAGGCAGGCAGATCTCTGTGAGTTCGAGGCCAACCTGGTCTACATGGTGAGTTCCAGGGCAGCTGGGGCTACAGGGAGACCCTGCTTCAAAAAGACCAAGAAATAAAAAAAGTGCTGCTAACAGCATAGTCAATGCTGAGCATATCCCACTAAAATTCTGCACGCTTGTCCCCAGTCCACTACAGCTTTAGTGGCTTCCAGTGTGATCTTGATCTAGTTTATGTAAAGCTCTGCTTGGGAGCCCCTCTTCCCTGGCCCCCCCCCCCCCTCCTCACTGCTCTTTTTCATTTGTACTTGCGATGTTTGGTCAGTTTTGTTGTTTTATTTTTGAAAAATAATATAGGGTTTTGTTTGTTTGTTGTTGTTTTGTTTTTTGAGACAGGGTCTCACTATGTAGCCCTGGCTGTCGTGGAACCCACTATGTAGACCAGGTTGACTTCGAACTCACAGAGATCTGTCTGCCTCTGCCTCCCAAGTGCTGGGCTTAAAGGTGTGCAGCACCATACTCCAGGTTATTTTTAAAATAATGTAAAATAATGTAAAACTGCTAGTCATTTTCACATGACTGAATAAATAATGAAATAATATGAAATAACGAAACCTCTGATTTTTACTATCTTTACTCACACTATGAATTACAAGTATTCCAAAAATATTTTAAGAAAATATTCAACATATGCAACAATTTCCATTATCTTTCTCCTTCAGATTTTGCATGTAGGAATATACAATATACTCAGGCTAAAAACTATGGGGGGATCTTATCTGGTAATCTGTCATCCACCTGTCATTTTTATAATTCAAACTAGCACAGATTTGAATAAGATAAAAGTATTTAAACTGTCTAAATGCTTCTTGATTCATAAAGGGAAATGGAAGATTTCATTCACTATTTCAGCCACTGTCAGCGCTCATAATTTTTACCCAAATCGATATTCAACACACTTAAAAGGAGTGCAGCTGCTCTGGGCGAATGTGACACTTGGTGAGGTTTGCTTTAGCACCCTCCTCTTGTAATCTGAACCTCTGAAAAATCATGTTTTGTCCTAACATCTGCTGAAACAGAATGAATCAGAACATTAGAGCAAAAAATTAAGACAGCTCCATTTTTAAGCAAAGTGGTAAAAGCCAGCGAATGGTAAGCTTAACTAAGATTACATTTTAAAAGCCGACACCCTGGGCCGGGAAAGATGGTTCATGAGTTAAGAGCATTTGCTCCTTTTCAGAGGTTCCCAGCACCCACATGGCAGCTCACAACCATCCATAATTCCAATTCCAGGGGAATCTAACACCCTCTTCAGGCCTCTGGGGGCACAAGGCAGACACATGGTACACACATATACATACAAGCTAAACAATCATACATAAAAAATTAAAATAATCTTTTTAGAAAATTACATAAACCTTTGTGGTATCTCATGCCTATAAATACCAACCTCGAGAGACTGAGGCAGAAAGATCACTGTGAGTTTAAGGTCAGCCTGAGCTACCTTATGAGTTTCAGGTCATCTTGGGCTACAGAGTAAGACCCTATCTCAAATTTAAAAGGTAAAAATAACAAATGAATATAAAATATTCTGTAATGAACAGAATCACAAACTTGCGAGCATTTACATACAGACTTATTAGGCACGATGGTCTAACAAGTGCCGGAAATACTAAAGTGAATAAAAATCATCCTTGTGTTAAGAGCTATAGGTGGGTTGGTAGAGTACTTGCCTAGCATGCATGAAACTCTGATTCCAGCACCACATAAAACCGGGTGTGGTGGTACACACCTGCAATCCTAGCACTTGGGAAATGGAGGGAGGATCAGAGAAATTCAAGGTCATCTTGAGCAACAAAGGACAGCTAGAGCTATATGAGACTATATTTTTTTAAAAAACAGAAACAGAAAAACTTCCTTGACAAGTTTACAATCTAAGAACCAGAAATGGAAACAAATGATTTTATCTTCAGTAACTTTACTTGTACTTGATTTTTAGTCTCTGTACAAAGATTACTGGCTGAGTCTAATATTCTTTCTCCCCTTCTTCCTAAATAACAGAACATCTGGTGTTGAGCTGGGCACAGGCCCCTTCAGAATGACATGGACACTTTCCAGCCTCCCTTACAGCCAGACTGGTCATGTGACTAGTTCAGACCCTAGACTATAAGCAGTCTGATGTAGTTCAACCTGAGCTACCTCAGAAGCTTGGAAAGAAGAGTCCTGTTCTTCTTACTCTCCCAGGGAGCCTGAAAGTAAAAACACAAATTGGAAGTGGATCATGAGACAGAGCCTCAGGTGCCAAGGAGAACACAGCCACAAACAGGAGTAGCTAAAGACACAGGCCACACAATACTTACTAATTGAAAACCCAGCATTTTGGGGTACTATACTCAAATATTCTAAAATTAAAACTTATTTTGATCTCCCTGTAGCCCCAGCTGGTCTGAAACTCACTATGTAGACCAGGCTGGCCTCAAACTCAGAGATCTGCCTGCCTCTGCCTGTGCTAGGATTAAAGAAAGGCATGTGCTACCACGCTTGGCTCTAAAATTAATTTTAAACAGGATGAGATAATTTAAATTACATTCATGAACAGCATCCAAGAAACACTGATTTGGGGAAGATACTCTGAATTTTTTAAACAGGGAAAGCTAGGAACAGATGATCCTAGAAAGCGCATTTGAAAAAATCGAGCATGAGCTGGTTGTGGTCGTGCACGCCTTTAGTCCCAGCACTTGGGAGGCAGAGGCAGGCGGGTCTTTGTGAGTTCGAGGCCAGCCTGGTCTACATAGTGAGTTCCAGGACAGCTGGGACTACAGGGAGACCCTGTCTCAAAAAGACAAAAAAAAGAAAAATCGAGCACGAAGCCCTTAATTAATGACTACAATAGCACAATTAAACAGCATAAACTACTGCCTTCTACTAAGATTTAGGATCAGCCCCTAGAGGCAGATGGAAATAAGAGAAAAAGTTGACAATTTCTTCCCTGAAAAGATCAGAGTTAAGTCAATCTCCTGGCCTGAGTCCACCCCTGCGGTTTCACACGCAGCAATGAGGGCAACAACTTCTGTACCTGGCTGGCATGGGCGTCGACACAACTGCTGCTCACCCACCTGCTTTTTCCATTTCTGTACAGATTAGATTTCAAGACGTAAGAGGGAATTCACGGATGTTCCTTCCAGAAAACAAGAGAACTACTTATTAGCTAAATTTCCTGTAATTTCCTGTATAAGTGATACTGTATCACTTATAAAAGTTAAAGCTAGGGCAAGTACAGTGGTACACACTTTAATCCCAAGTACTAAGACGGATGCAGGAGGCTCATAGGCATGAAGTCAGCCTGGTCTACAAAGTGAGTTCCAGGCCAGCATGGGCTACTTATTAAGCAAACGAATAAAAACAAAAAAAGCTAAAGCTGATTATTGTCCCAACTACTCAGGAGGCCAAGAAATTAACTTGAGCGTAGGAACTGAAGGCCAGCCAGGTACTAAGAAAGACCTTGCTACCCAGTGTGGTGGCTGGAGAAGGCTGATGTAGGAAGATGAGTTTAAGGCCAACATGGACTACAAAATGAGACCTTGTTCCTCTCAAAAGAGTGTTAAATGTACAACCAATATATACTGAAATGACTATTATAAAACAAAATAATTCTACAATATAATAATACTTTGGGGGGGGGCTTTTTGGGACAGGGTCTCTCTCCCTGTAGCCCCAGCTGGCCTGGAATTCCCTATGTAGACCAGGCTGGCCTTGAACTCACAGAGATCTGCCTGCTGGGATTAAAGGTGTGCTCTACCACATCTGGCATAATACTTAACTGATCCATTAAATAAATTTTACTAGATGTCATTTCCTTAACAACATCCAGAATTTCAAAGTCATAGTGAACATAAGCACTATTATATGTTCTCTGTAGGATATGGCACAAGAGCCTGTGGTTTATACCACTGTCACAATGGCTTACTGCCAGCCTTCAGGACTGAATGGAGCAGTTGAGTGCCACTTAAAATTTAACAAATTAATGAAAATAAAGGTGTGTGCTTTCTCCCACCCAACTCCAAAGTCCCCTGCATGTTATTCAGTCTCTCTGGTGGCCATGGGCCCCAGATTATAGTTACCAGCATCAATGGCAGATGAAGCATAATACGTCCTTTGTGGTAGTTCATAAATTCAAGGCCAGTCTGGGCTACAGACTGAGACTTTTTAAAAAAAAAAAATTTATTATTTTTATTTTATGTGTATGTGTGTATTGCCTGCATAAAGGTAAGTGCACCCATGTCGTGCAATGCCCACGGAGGACAGAAGAAGTTGTCTGATTCCCTGGAAATGGAGTTATGGACAGCCGTTAGCTGCCATGTGGGTGCTGGGATTCGAACCGAGGTCTTCTGCATGAACAGCCAGTGTTCTTAACTGCTGAGCCATCTCTCCAGCCCCTGAGACTTTGTCTTTTTTTTTTTTTCCTTTGAGGCAGGGTCTCCCTGTAGCCCCAGCTGTCCTGAAACTCACTATGTAGACCAGGCTGGCCTTGAGTTCACAGAGATCCGCCTGCCTCTGCCTCCCAAGTGCTGGCATTAAAGGCATGCGCACCACGCCCAGCGAGACTCTGTCTTTTGAAAACAAACATTAAAGCCTATTACAAAGCTCCATCTTACCTTTACATTGGCTATGGGAAGTAAGCACACAACAGTGGTTGGGGGTTTAGTTTAAAATGTCTGCTTATCTTAAATTTTCAGTTCTTTTTCTTGAAAAATGTATTGTTTGCTCATTGAAAAGGAAACATGCAGGAGGGAATCTAAAGAAGGTAAATATAATAACAAACAGCCAAATGTTACAAAAGTACTGATAAGAGGGGAAGTACTCTGTGATTTAGGGGAAAGAAAGAACCTAAAAATGTAGCACACCTACATCTAATCTTTACAGAAGTTTTGCGGGAATGAGCCTGGTAAGGGCGCTGAAAATCCACACATCCACATAGTGGGCGCTCGGAGACAACAGAGGTAGAAAACATGGCATGACAAAATGGACATACAACCCCTAGTCTGCTCCAGTCCTGCCTTGCATGCCAAAGGTTTGTTTGTTTGTTTTAAAGACTATATTCACTGTCACCAAATAGCTATTTTTTGGATAGCTGCAGCAAAGTTCAAAACCATTCTAGTTTAGTTTATAGGTCTGAAAGAGCTCGATTTTTTTTCTCCTTCAAAATGTCTTCCAGTCAGTACAGAGTGCAGAGTAGGAATTAGATCACCATTATCTAGTGGAAAGTGGAGGTATAAAGTTCCTTGTAATGTAAAAGCATAGTTTCTCCAAGTCTTGAGTGCTGCTAGAATTCCCAAACTTCAGAACCTTAAGCGTATTTTTGCAGTATAGAATGGTGATAATTAAACCATCACTTTCCAGCTGAAAGGAAATACAAAATACCAGGTAAGCTTTTATTTATTTCGGGGGTGGGGGTGCAGAGGAAGGGGTATATGTCCAATCGCTAAACAAAAAACATAAAAGGAAAATAAGAAAATTCTGCACAGCATTACTAACATTCCCACAATCAGTTTGGAAATTGTGCAGTACCTGTGTTTATAATACTGCACACTGGGATGAAAGGTCAAGCAAAGTCTGAAACCAAACACCATGTAATAATGACTTCTGCCAACAGTCACCAGTTACATGTAGCACACATTAAAATCTTAATGTAAAAACTGAGAATAAAAAGAAACACACTGGAAATTTATATTGTGTACCCAATTTCCTCATAATGGCCACAATCTCATTCCCCTCATTTTTTACTCTATAGGTCTGTATTAATCAACCTACAGTGAGACATTAACTAACACTCCATCTGCCAAGCATCAACATCTGCCCAGCAAACAAAGAGAAGCAGAACAGTGCCTGCAGCCCTCAGGAGCATCTCTAGCCGTGCCCACCCCTTCACAGCTCAGTTTATGTATTCTGCATCTAATACCAACTATATTACTTGAAATGGCAATGAAACAGAAAAATTTAGAGATAAAAGTGGAAAAGTAAATTTAGGGGTTAACTCAACAATTATGGAAACCTATACTATGCTAATTAGATTATGAACGTTTTAATAGTGAAGTAATGAGAGATTTAAAGGGTCAGAATTTCCAACTACTGTGTAATAACAAATACTGTCATTTTAAATACATTTGGTAAAGTAACTTTAGAAGTTTACTAATGTCTACACATTTAAACATTCACTTAGAAAAAATAAGTAATTAATTTACCTTTGTTGATTTTTTTATAGTAAAAACATCCAGTAGGAAATTTATACTAATCCAAATGTAGAAAAGGAATAGAAACATACTTACTGACATCTCCAACTTTTCCAGTATTTAGGGTATTCGGTTATCTCCAAAGAAAAGTTTACTCATGTAAGCATCCAACTATAGTACTTAAACATTTCCAAAAAGAAAATGGAATCAGAACAGGCGTGGCTGGGCACACCTTTAATCCCAGCACTGGGAGGCAGAGGCAGGCGCATCTCTGTGAGTTCCAGGCCAGCCTGGTCTACATAGTGAATTCCAGGTCAGCTGGGGCTACAGGGAGACCCTGTCTCAAAAAGACCAAAAGAAAAAGAAAAGAAAAAGGAATCACTGTTGTGTGTATACACTTTAAAGTAACTCAAGAAACATAGCAAATCTATCACTCTAGTTTTAAATTCATAGCTCATATTTTTAATTTTGTGAACTCTCGTTTTCTCAGCTGGTAGAGCTGTCAGAATAAACAGAAGGCAGTCTCTGGAGAGATGACAAACACACAGGTCAACACCAAATACAAGCCAATCTGTCAAGAGCAGAGCCAAATTTCTGCATTTCAATTTAAATTATGTGATCCAACCCAAATATCACTATGCCACTTCAAATCAAAATTGCTTCATTTTAAAAAGAGCTTTTTAGAAAACTAATAGTGTATAAGAGATTAAACAAGTCTTTCAGCAATTTCCTCAGCTACTACAAAGCAAGGCATCAATGTATAATTATAATATAGGGAACATTTAACAATTAATTGAGCCACCAAAAGCTAAACTTCGAGAGCTTAGGAGTCCAAATGCTTGCTCACCAAGCAAAAGGGCAGAGGATTGTAATGTAGCTGCAGGAACTCTCAGTACAATTCGACTTAAGAATACAAGCCTTGTTCGACTGGGGCCGAGGGACTGTCTACCATAGACCCGTGGGCTGATTTTAATGTCCAGTATGGAGACTTTAACAGAAGAACCCCAGCCTCTGTGTGGTCATTCTTCATGCTAAGCACCTCCAACCTCCAAGACAGAGTGAGGGTCTCCCAAAGGCTGTCAGTTTGCTGTCACAACCAACCAGGACAACATAGATAACGAACCATTCAGTGGTATACTGATGACAACAAACTCATTCTCAACTCTTGTTCAGGTTCTGTTCAGATTCCACATAAAGAATATGAATGCTCTTTCCCAAAGAAAATGGAAATACACACACAGTTTCAAAGTACCATCATTTAGGGGCTGGAGAGATGACTCAGCAGTTGAGAGCACTGTCTGCTCTAGCAGAGGACCTGGGCTCAATTCCTGGCACCCACATGGTAGCTAACAACTGTCCGTGACTCCAGTTCCAAGGGCTCCAACGCCCTCTTCTGGCCTCCATGGGCACTGCATGACATGGGTGCACTTGCACATATGCAGGGAATACAGTCACACACATAAAATAAAAATAATAAAACATTTTTTAAAAAGTGCCATCATTGTGGGTGGCATCTGCTTTGCCTTCACTAGCAAACCTACAGTGAATCATTTATACAAAATTAACCAGAAGAAGAAACCCCAACAACTATCTTCATTTATAAGCCATCATTCTTTGCCTAGCAGAGCTAGTATGAAACAGAAAAGGTTGTAAGTTAATATCTAACATTTTGCCAATACAAATAGGCCAAAATTATGTCTTCTTACCACCTTTTTTTTCTCAAGACAGGGTCTTACTATGTAAACCAGGCTGGCCTTAAATTCACAGAGATGTGCCTTTCTCTGTCTTGAGTACTGGCATTAAAGGCAAGCATCACCAGGCCTGGCCAAAATTATGTGTTTAAATGTCACATAAAATATGAGGTAAAGGCTGGCAAGATGACTCCACAGGTAAAGGTGCTTACCGCCAACCCTGGCAACCTGGGTTTGATCTAAAGGACCAACATGCTGGATGAACAGATTCCCGCAAGTTGTCCTCTGACCTCCACACATGCACCATGGTGTGTGCATGCACACACATACACAGAGGAATAAATACAATTTTTAACAAGGTGGTGAAAGCTTTTGTTATTTGGGTAGGGTGTTAGGTATCTTTATTTTGGTGGTGCTAGGAATCAAACTGGGGCCTACTGATGCTAAGCACATATTCTCCCACGGTTCTACACCTTCAATACACCTTCAGTTTATCAATGAAAGAACTATAATGTCTAAAAACAGGCTCAATTAGAGGCTGAGGCCAGAAACCACCAAGCAAGCAGAACAAACCACAGTCTATAGGTCAGCTTAGTTCTGATCCATCCTCTTACAAGGTTCACAGGCAAAGAATGGGTTTAGTTTAGTTTTTTTCCACAATGCATGGGGAGAGAGGGGGACCTTAAAAAAATGTTTTCTTGGGGCTGGAGAGATGGCTCAGCGGTTAAGAACACTGGTTGTTCTTGCAAAAGACCTGGATTCAAATGCCAACACCCACATGGCAGCTAACAACTGTCCGGGTGCACTTACCTACATGCAGGTAATACATGCATACACATAAAATAAAAATAGTAAGTGAAATTTTTAAAAAACTTTTCTTGACTTGTGAAAATTACATACTTCAAATATCAGCATCTTAAAATAAAGCATTTCCTGGGACACAGCCATGCTGACTTTTAAGCATTTTCTGTGATTACTTTCATTCCAAAGGGCAGAGAGGAGAGCTGCACCAAAAGCTAACTGGCATTTAACAGAGAAGTTTGCTGTTCTGGCAATGTTCAATAGGCAGCAAGAAAAGAAGCTCTCTAGGTAATGTAATTTAAACACAGAAGCCTGTGGTGTAAAAGACAAGTACTCACACACCATCTAATTATAAACTGACCACCTGAGAATCTTTACGTTGGCATCAGGACAACTAAGTCCTTCACCAGGATGACTGAGTGCCTACAATATCACGGCTTCAAATTCCTTCCCACATACATCAGCTGGGCTTAAATTTTGACCCATATTATGAAATCTAGATGAGTGTTGGCAAATACTCCCACTACATTCACACTAGAAATCCCAGGCTTCCAAGGGATCCAGGCACTTACTGGAACAAGCAGAGGAGTTCATAGCCATCTTAGTCTAGGTCTTTCATAGAACACCTTCATGAGATACCAAAACTAGAAAGAAGACAAGAACTACCAAGTAGTGACAAAAGCCCATTTTAAATACTGAGGAAGATTATAGAGTCCTAAGGAAATCAAAGAGCACAAGCTACAACCACAAAATCAAAGATCTTACCTTTGAAGAGGAAACACGCCTATCTTGGGATCCTATCATGTTCAAGTCTTTAAAGCCAAGTATGAGGGGCTGGAGAGATGGCTCAGTGGTTAAGAGCACTGATTGCTCTTGCAGAGGACCCAGGTTAGATCCCCAGCACCCACACTGTGGCTAACAACTGTCCAAAACTCCAGTTCCAGGGGAATCCGGCGACTTCTTCTGACCTCCACAGGCATTGCATGACATGGGAGCACTTACACACATGCAAGTAATACACTCATACACATAAAATAAAAATAAATAAATATTAAAAAAAATAAAGCCAAGTATGAGTGCTACGACATTAATTAATTAACCAGGTCACTGACCCTAAGAGAATTGCAAACTTTTATGAAGATCAAGAAACTCAGATACTATGAGGTCAGAGACATCTCCTTACAGAGTTCTGACAATGGAGATCAGCTAACTCTATATTCTCCTTTAGAAAGCCCACATTCTACACTCCAGAGTACTAAGAATTAAGTAAGCTGGCCAGGCAAGATGGCTCATGCCTTTAATGCCACAGCTTGGGGAGCTGAGGCAATGAGAGAGACTATCACAAATTTGAAGTCAGCCTGAACTACGTAGTAAATTCCAGGCCAGATTGAATTACAAACTGATTGAAACAGAGACAGAGACAGACTAACTGAGGCACTAGGTAGCCTCCTTATGCTGACAGGTATCTTTTACTCCTGAGAAGATTTCAGTACAGTTGGGCACAGCAGCCTGTAGACCAGGCTACTGGAAAAGCTGAAGCAGGAGGACTACAATTTGAAGCCAGCCTGGACTACAATCGCAAGATTGCTGTCTCAAAATAATTTTTAAATTAAATTTGTTGTTTTTTTTTGAGACAGGGTCTCCCTGTAGCCCCAGGTGGCCCGGAACTGGCTATGTTGACCAGGCTGGCTTCCAGCTGCTAAAGATTCCCCCTGCCTTTGCCTCCTGCTTGCTGGGATCAAAGGCGTGTGCCACCACACCTTACTCAAATCTATTATAGAAAAGAAAGAAAGTCATTTGCAACAACACAGATGAACCTGGAGGATATTCTATTTGGTTACATAATCCAAGCACAGAAAGAAATACCGCATGATGGTTCTACTCACATTCGGAATTTTAAAAATTGATCATATAGACAGTAGAACATGGTTAACAGGATAGTGGTACCAGGTATGGTGGCGCACACCTTTAATTCCAACACTCAGAGGCAGAGGCAGGTGGATCTCTGTAACCTCGAAGTCAGCCTGGTCAACATAACAAGTTCTAGGCCAGCTAGGACTACAGGAGACCCTGTCTCAAATAGAAAAAAACAAAAAAATGGGATAGTGGTTAACATTGGTTAATAGGGGGGTGGTTGTAGGGTAAGTGGTGGTTGCTAATCAAAAAACACAAGGTTAAAAAGAAAAAGAAAAAATAGAGTACAAGGTGGTTTCAATTTAGGAGGAAGTTCAGAAGATTTGCTGTGCAACATGGTGACTGTAATTCACAATACATCATACTCTTTAAACAAATGCTAAAGAAGCACATGTAAAGTGTTTGCACCTCAAAAACTATCACTGTTAGGTCATGCATGTATCATTTAATTAGATTTAGTCATGCCACAACATACATGTGTGTATTTCCAAACATCATACTCTAAATCATAAACACAAACATCTATCAATTTCAAAAATAACTTTAAAAAATGGGGCAGTGAGATGGTTCAACAGGTAAAGGCACTAACTGGTCACGAGTTCCATTCTGGAACCCAAATGGTGGAAGGAGAGAACCAGCTCCTGAAAGTTGTTAAAATGTAAGGAAAAGGCTTATGAAGGCAAGCTTACGTGTTAAAGAGAGATGGCTCAGTGGTTAATAGCTGTTCTTGCAGAGAACCCAGGTTCAGTTGTGATTACTTTAAGTTAACAGCCTGTACACCAGGGAGAACAACGGCAGGATTGCAGTTCGAGGCCAGAATGGACTTCAATAGCCAAGACTGCTGCCTCAAAAGAATTGTTTTGTTTTGTTTAAATTTTATTATTTTTATTTTATGTATTGCCTGCGTGTACGTAAGTGCACCCGTGTCGTGCAATGCCCGCGGAGGTCAGAAGAGGCTGTTGGATCCCCTGGGACTGGAGTTACGGACAGTTGTTAGCTGCCATGTGGGTGCTGGGATTCATTCTGCAAGAACAACCACTGTTCTTAACCGCTGAGCTGTCTCTCCAAACCCTCAAAAGAATTCTGTAATTAAATCTTGTTATTGATGTTTTGAAGACAGGGTCTCCCTGTAGCCTCAGCTTGACCTAAAACTTGCTATGTAGACAGTACCCACATGGTAGCTAGCAACTATCTGTAATTCCAGTTTCAAGGGATCTAACCCCTTCAGTGGGTGTTGCATGCCATGGTGCACTTAAATATATGCAAACCAGGCGTAGTGGTGCAAGCTTTTAATCCAGCACTCAGGAGGCAGAGGCAGGCGGACCTCTGTGAGTTCAAGGCCAGCCTGGTCTACATAGTAAGTTCCAGGACAGCTGGGGCTACAGGAAGACCCTATCTCCCCTGCCCCCAAAAAAGACCAAAAAAATAAATACAAGCAAGATACTCATACACACTAAGAAAATAATAAATTTTTCAATCTAAAAAATTAATTAAAAATGTTAAAGATATCAACTATTTGGGGGGGGTCTTTTTGAGACAGGGTCTCCTTGTAGCCCCAGCTGTTCTGGAACTCACTATGTACACCAGGTTGGCCTCAAACTCACAAAGATCCACCTGCCTCTGCTTCCCAAGTGCTGGGAATTAAAGGCCTGCGCCACCACGCCCGGCAATATCAACTAATTTATTAATAAGACTAATCTATAATTTTTAAATCCTTTAAGTGATTATAAAATGTGTTTAATTTGTAAATGGGATAAAATTTTTAAATAAACATAACTTTTTTTTTGGTCTTTTTGAGACACGGTCTCCCTGTGGTGGCCCCAGCTGGCCTGGGACTCGCTATGTAGACCAGGCTAGCCTAGAAATCACAGAGACCTGCCTGCCTCTGCCTCCCAAGCACTGGGATTAAAGGCGTGTGCCACCACACCCAGCCAATAAGCATTACTCTTTAAAAGGTAGACCAGGAGCTGAAGGGATGGCTCAGAGGTTAAGAGCACTGGCTGCTCTTGCAGAGGACCGGGGTTCAGTTCCAAGCATCCACATGGTGACTAACAACTGGTCATGACTCCAGTTCCAGAGGATCTGGCAGTCTCTTTTGACTCCCATGGGCATTGTATGATTTACACACATGTAGGCAATATACTCATACACATAAAATAAAAATGATACATAAGGCCAGGCATGGTAGTGCATGCCTTTAATCCCAGCACTCAGGAGGCAGAGGCTGGTGGACCTCTGTGAGTTCAAGGCCAGCCTGGTCTACATAGCGAGTTCCAGGCCAGCTGGGACTATAGGGAGACCCTGCATCAAAGCCAAACCTAAAAATTTTTAAATAATTTGGGGCTAGAGAGATAGCTTCATGGATAAGAACACCGGCTGTTCTTGCAGAGGACCTGGGTTCAGCTCCCAGCACCGACATAACAGTAACAACTGTAACTCCAGTTCCAGGGATGGTTCTGTGGGCACTGCACACATGAGTGTGCCTACATACATGCAGGCAAAACATTCATACACATAAAAATACAAATAAATAAAAATTTTAAATAGAAGATAA
>NW_008336017.1:187445-252001 GCF_000622305.1 Nannospalax galili | reverse complement strand
AAGGTATTTTTAAAAAATAAAGGGTAAACCAATAGCCTTCAATTTGTAACTTAACTGAATTATCTAGTTTGTTTTTTAAAGCTAACTATTCTCAATAGTCTTTTCTGAATACAAATAATTCAAAAAATTATTGAATTTCTCAAGCCTCTTCCTTCCCAAAGGATTCTTCTAGCAACTGGTCCATACATGTGTTTACAGCCCACTTCCCAAAGACCCACAGCTGCAACAATACTCTCCAAGGGAGGCCATCTGCCCACACAGGCTGCACACCCAAGTGCAGTCGCTGCCTCTGCTGATGCTAACGAACATCTGGGGAATGTTGAACTTGTCCCTGACACCTGAGATACATCCATGGACCATAAGAAAGATCCTAGCACTGCTAGAACAACCAGCGGGGGAAAGTCATACAACATCGATATGAATGCAAGTCTCTGAGCTTGGTGTAGGTGCATCAGAAGGGTAACGGGGCTTTGAAAAGTGGTGAGATCCATGAACTGGAGATCTGTGTTTGACAATTGTTGGAGTAAGGAGACTTAGACAGAGAGAGGTAGAGAGCTAAGGAAGAGAAGGAGCCATGAGACTGAGATGCTCATTCCTGAACTTAACAGCTCATAAAAAAATACCTTCAAATAAATGCCATTTCCATGTCCTTGCCCTTTTCAAGAGTGATTTTTAAAATAGTGCATAAAGTACCTACTTCTTTTCAAGCACATGGTTTTGGATCACCTGTTTCTTATACAGATATTTCTGTCTTAACACAATAAATATGATGCAGACAAAACCTCATATTCTTAAAAAAAATTCACTAAAAAAAAAAATCAAAATCAAGGCTTACATTAAATACAGGGTAAAGGGCAGACTACTCAAAACTTAAAGATATAAGTATACCTCCAGAAATCAGACAACCCAGGCAGATACCCAAGAATGATAGAAAGCACCATAGGAATATTTTTAAGTGTAAATATTTTAAAAATATAAAGCCAACAGATGCTGCTGGAATGCAACTGAAGAGGGTGTTGTTTGTGACAGTAAGCACAGCAAGCAGAGGACCTCACCCAGTTTGTGAGGTTCAGGAACACCTCTCTGGGGTGCACCCTGAGTAGGATACGCTCATTTTTCAATTCATTTTAAGCACAAATGAAAAGGTCTTTTCTATGCAATAGATGAATTAAGTTCTCATCTGTTTTTCCTTTCCTAATATTTTCAAATGATACACAGTCTATGGGCTTTTTGTTTTTTGTTTTGTTTTTTTGGTCTTTTTGAGACAGGGTCTCCCTGTAGCCCCAGCTGTCCTGGAACTCACTATGTAGACCAGGCTGGCCTTGAACTCACAGAGATCGGCCTGCCTCTGCCTCTGCCTCTGCCTCCCTAGTGCTGGGATTAAAGATGTGTGCCACCACACCCAGCTGTATCTGCCTTTAAAAAAAAAAAAAAAAAACCCACTCCCATCTCCTGTGTGTGGTGAAAGTCAGAGACAATGACTTTTCTGCCAGGTGCTGTGAGTCAACCCAGGGTCTTATGTTCCCTAAGGCACAATGAACTGAATCCTGAGAAATATACTGTTTCTTCTCTCCTTCCTTCCTCCCCCCCCAAAAGGATCTTCCTAGGTTGCCCAGGTTTCCCTTAAACTCCTAACCCTCCTGCCCCAGTCTCTAGAAAAGCTGGGAGTACAGGTATGTGCCATCATATATATGACGGAGATACAATTTTACGGAAAAGATGAGCAAAAATTATATAAAATTTGCATTTTCTGAGAAATCAGCCCTTTTCTTTTTCTTTTAACAAAGTGTATTTGTTCTTGTTCTGTGGTGCTAGGGACCCAACCCAGGGCCTTGTTCATGCTAGGCCAAGAGCTCTACCACCGAGATGCAGCTCCAGCTGCTGTGTTTGCATTTTAGCATTATACTCAGGAGCCATTCGCTCCTGTTTTCATCAGTCCACACAGGCAAATTCTGTGTGACCCTGACCTCTGAGACTTGTGTGCTCTCATCAGTACACACAGGGAAACAATACCTAGGTCATGTAGGAATTTTTAATAAATTACATTTATTCAGTGTTGTGTGTGCATACATGTGCACATAAGCATAATGAAGTACACAAGTGAAGGAAGGACAGAGGAGAACTTGTGAGAGTCAGGTCTCTCCTTTCAGCACATGGGTCCCAGGGATAGAACTCAGGTTGCCAAGCTTGGCATGAGTGCCCTTTTAATGACTGCACCATGCCGCTGGCATCTTATTTTTATTTATTATTTTTACTTCTTTAAATATTTTTTTTCATTATTTCTATTTTATGTGTATGCATGTATTGCTTGCATGTAGGTAAGTGCACCCATGTCGTGCAATGCCCATGGAAGTCAGAAGAGGCTGTCGGATCCCCTGGGACTGGAGTTACAGACAGCTGTTAGCTGCCATGTGGGTGCTGGGAATTGAACCCAGGTCCTCTGCAAGAGCAGTCAGTGCTCTTAACTGCTGAGCCATCTCTCCAGCCCCCTATCTTTTTAACACTAAATTGTTAAGGACTAAAACATACCAAAGCAAGGCCAAAAACCAAAAAATAGTTGTCACCCTTGACCAAAGCACCCTCATTCCTTCATGCCCACTGACACACAAGTTCACAGTTGTCTTTGCAATCACAAACTTTAGACGAGCCTAATAATTCCCCAGCACATGATCAGAACTGAATTCCTTTACTGCTTTTAAACCATTATTATATTATATTCTACTTCAAACTCTCAAGCTAGGAAATGTTATCTTCCTCTTCTCTTGTTTAAAAAACAAAACACCTTTATGATTAATTTCGATTTTAAAAAGTAGTGACAAATGCAGGTAATCCCAGAACTCAGAAAGTGGAGGCTGAAGATCACAGGTTTGAAGACAGTCTAGACTACATAGTAAAACTTGTCTCAAGGGGATATATAGAGAGAGTTTTTGTTTTGCTTTGTTCTACTCTGCCACATGCAAATAACAAGCATGCTGGGATGCTAATCTTTTTGACTCTCAAGCTAATACACTCACTATCTCTTTGCACATTAACTTGAGGAAGACTGGGAAATACTGGCCCGGATCAGTAATTCTCAAGCCTTCATGCAAATTTAAATTGCTTGAATCTCATTAAATAAAACACTGACTCTGATTCAGTTGGTCAGTGGTGGAACCTGAAAGTCTGTCTTTCTGACCAACTCTCAGGAATACCAACCTGTCAATGCTTTAATCATGGAGGAACTAAAGGATAGGCCACCTGACTCAATGATCCCCTCATGAAATTGAAAAGACATGGTGAGTCTCAGAATTTCTGGCACTTCTCTCTCATTTTAAAATCTAAATAATTTCAAAATAGCTTCTTTTTCTTGAAAAAGAAGCTTCTTTGATGGGTGGTAGCTGGGATACTTGCCTGAAAATTTAAGGACCCACATTTTGGACTGTGTAAGAAATTACATTTGTCTAGGGATGTGACAGCCGTAGAGTTTTCTCTAAGATCTATGACCTCTCCAGCTATGTGTATTCAGCTAAGTTTACAGTACCACATGAGTTTCCTCCCAGTAAATGGGCTTTAAGTCCAATTAAGTAGCTGTTGATTACCCCCAAGATAAAAAAAGTACCACTACTGCACCAATGTCATTTGCTGTGCTGGTCACTGATACGGTTTTTTGGCCTTGAAGCTGGGGTCGGACCCTCGATTGATGTTCTTCCTTACCCACTTGCATAATGCTCTCCAAAGCTATGAGAGCTAGCCCTCACAGGGGAGGTGGCTTCCAGGTCAGTTCCAACTCCATTGCTCCAAATTTTGTGTCCAAAGTATGTCCTGTTCTTCAGGAATAGGGTCTTACCATCAAGTTCTGGGAGGCAATCAAGGACTGTGGCAATAGCCTGTATAATTTGGGGAGTCTCTTGAACTACCCTGGCCAACAACTCAAAGGAAGGTTCCTCCTGTTTGGCACTGTTTCTTATTATGTAGCCTTCAGCTATACTCATGGACTCATGTAGAGATACTGTATGTGTAATTTCAGTAGTTTTTTGGACTAATACAATTCCGTCTACAACTGGTCACACACAGAGATTGTCTGTGAATTGCCCAAGCCTAAGTGGCACATCTAGGATGCAACCTCTACACCTAAGGCTCATGGAACATAGAACAAGGGATGGAGAGAACACTAATGAATCACTGAGTTCTCATCAATGAAGCTCCCTCATGCAACAGATGCCAGACACACAAAAGGTCACAAACGGCCAAAATGCAGAGAGTAAGAGTCTACAGAGTATGGGTCTTTGGACAGGACTCCTATATTAAAATCTACCCACCCAGGGCTGAGGGACCATTATGGAAGAGGGGGTGGAATGATTTTAAGAGCCAGGGCAGAGGTGCATGACCATACGGAAATAGCCCTACAGGCTCCTGGGACTCTTCTCATACTAATCTACAGCAATGGTGTCAGTATACATAAGACCCATGCAAGCTTAAGCAGACAAAAAGCCAGCACAGAACTGTGGAAATGAACAGCAGGCCCCACTCTTAGTCAAAGAATTATTGGCAGCTAATCACTGCTGGGTGAAGAAGAGCTGATCCTCTTAAAGGGAGGGACTCTAGATAGGATGACTAGATCCCAGTGGATGAACTTGCACTAAGAGACATCTGGGGACATTAATTATACACAATAGGCCTAAACACAAATGATAAATGAACTCCAGTGGGGGTTATGGGATGCCAAAGGGTAAGGGGGTATAAAGATGATTTTCTGTATGAAAGACACAAAAACTCAATAAAAAATAAAAAATAGTTTTTCTTATTTCCTTTACCCTAAGAGATAAAGTCGGTCGGGTGTGGTGGCACTCAGGAGGCAGAGGCAGGAGGGTCTCTGTAAGTTCAAGGCCAGCCTGGTCTATCTACAGGGGAGACCCTGTCTCAGAAAAGACAAAAAAAAAAAAGTTAATGTATTTCACAACTAAAAGTACATTATAATATGATTAAAAATAGAAAATGGAGCCAGCAAACTAGTTCAGCAGGTAAAAGTGCTTGTCATGCAGGCCTGGTAACCTGAATTCAATCCCTGGGATCCACAGTGGAAGGAGAGTACTGGCTGTTCTTCCAGAGGACCCAGCTTCGGTATCCAATACCTACATGGCAGCTAACCACCATCTGTAAATCCAGTTCTAGGGAATCCAACACCCTCTCTTCTGGCTCCCGCAGATACTACATGCACATGATGTATGTATATACATGCAAGCAAGCGCTCATACACTTCACATATGTGCACCACTTGGGCTCACACTCTCATATCATACACACATGCATACACACAATAATAATAATACTAAAATCAAAAAAGAAATCAATTTCCCCAACTATTATAAAAACAAAACTAAGAGCTAAAGCAGCCACTCCACCTGGGTTGTTCAAACTCGAGTCTACCTAGAAACAAAGCTCCTCCCACACACTGTAGGCTGAGGTGTGAACACCCACTACCAGCACCATGTTGAACTTCTGATCCCCAGTGCCCCAAAATGTGAGCTTAAGAATAGGGAGCTTCAGATGTAATAAATTTAGATGAAGTAGGGTAGGCCATGATCCAATATGCCTGATATCCTTATAAAAGGGAGCAATTTGGACAGACAAGAAGATGCCAAGGGAAGAACAGAAGCCAAAAGAGAGGCTTGGGACATACTTTCCCCTTCAGGCAAACGCGACCCTGCCACCTCACTGATCTTGTGCTTCTAGACTTCCGAATGCAGGGCAAAGTATCCCTGGTATTTAAATAAATCAGCACTGCTTCATTGTGTTTTCTCCCAAATGAGAGGAAGATCCACAGTGCGGCATGGTTGTCCACACTGTAATCCCAGCAGCCTTCATAGTTCAGGGAAATATTTTCATTGAAGTACAAAATTTACACAGAAAAGTACATGTGTGATAAAACGTCAGGAAGTGAACAAACTCGTGCAAGCAGCACCACAAAAAAGCGTGGTCAGAACCTGGGGTCTCCTTCACACTTCATTCCATATGCCTCGGCCCACAGCCCACCTCTCTCCAACCTCAAACACGGATTACTTGTACTTGTCTTTAAATGTTGTTAAAGAGAAGTATACACCATTATGTGCTTTTGTACCCAGGAAACTGTCAGAGATCGTTAAAGATTATATACAGTACTTGTTGATTCAACTGGATACCTACTTTTATTTTGCCTCATTTGGATTTTTCCCAGCTTAAATTGCATTCACATCAAAATAAATTAACAGTAATTCTAAATTACAAGTCAAGGAAAATTATTACCAGGTAAGTTTTAGAGGGAAGACATTATAACAACATCTAACAAGGAAATCTAACAAACCTGGGAGTGAAGAGACAACGGCACTAGAGTCACAGAGCTAAAGAAAGGCTAAGCGCTAGTATGAGGCAGCAGTGTCCTCCTTGATACAGGAGGGGACATGAGTAGTGACACTAACAGAATTCAGTGTGCTGAGTTCTGGGGACAACACTAAGCTGACTCCAGAGATGAGAAGCACGGCTGCAAAAGCCCTGGTCAGGACAAGGCATAAGCCTTAGTTACAAATTCTAAGTAAAACTTAATTTGTTTCTTAGAACAAATAATAACCTGACTATAGACCTGTCCCCTCAGGGCAATGAAACAGAGTTGTGTCACAGCCTATCCCCAAAGAACAGCTGCAGGGTAAATTCTTAATAACATTTAAATTTTTCTGAGTATTACAGAATCTGTTCAAAATTTATCAATCCCTTGAAGACATCCTTTATAACACACTCTAAGTTTTTAAGACTCAATTAAAGAGTCAGGCACTATAACACATGCCTATATTTCTAGCACTTCGGAGGTGAGGGGAAGAAGGATCAAGTCATTATCAGCTACATACATACAATGTTTTCAAGGCCATCCTGGACTACATGTGACTCCAAAAATAACAAAAAGAAAAAGACAGATGACCGTGGCAGCACATGCCTATGATCTCAGGAACTCAGCTGAGGCAGGAGGGTCACAAGTGTAAGTCCTGCTGAGGATCTTAGTGAGACCCTGACCCAAAACTAAACGTTTTTTTAAAAGGGAAGCTAAGTGACAGGGCAGAAGACCCTGAGTTCAACCTCTTACAATGACTCAAGACCCTGAGTTCAACCCCTTACAATGACTCAAGACCCTGAGTTCAACCCCTTACAATGACAAAAGCACAACCTCTTACAATGACTCAAGACCCTGAGTTCAACCCCTTACAATGACTCAAGACCCTGAGTTCAACCCCTTACAATGACAAAAGCACAGCAGAAGCAAAGACAGGGGCACCATGAGGGTAAACAAAGGAGAGAAACCAAACCAACTTCCATCTGGGAATCTGGTGATGGTTCCCTCCTCTTGACTTTCAGTTGAAATAAACCTCAAGAACAGGCATACTTAGCAAACCTCCAGTTAGACGTTATTTGGAAAAGACAGCAAGAAAAAGAAAAATAGGAAAGAAAAAGGGACTTGAGAATCCAGACTGAGGGACCTGAGAGGTCCTAGAGCCAATGCCCCATGGAGAGGACTATAAATAATTCTTCCCAAAGAATTCTAGAAGAACCAACTGTACTGTCAAGGAGCCCTAACAATCTCCTTCCACACTTTCTTTGGAACATCAAAAAAGCAGGGCTTCCTGTACTTTTGTAAAAGGTAGGCAATGTTTCCCAAACACATTTTCTCAAAACTAGTTTTTCTGAGGGAACATTCATCAGAAAAGGCTGTCCCAGTTCATGAACAGGAGCAGCAGCAGCAGGTGGCAGGTGTTGTTCATGTGACAGCTTTTCTTGGCTCAGGACTTCTCAGAGTCACTATGCATCTTCTCAGGAGGGGACAGCCTGGGCAGCATTTCCCATAAGCTCCTGACTCCTAACATGTTAAAGTGTCTTTAGTGACACGAGTAACCTTGCACATTATACACAGTGAGCAGAGCTGACATGTGACACTGAAGCTGGCCATGACCCCAACAGTCATATTATACATTACATTGTTACATATCGAGAGAAGAGTAACAAATAGGTCTCTCCTTTTATTTTCAGTTATAACATAATCAACATCTAAACTACATCACACATTTTATTCCTTTTTCAAGATTACAACAAAATAGCTAGCCCAGTATTGTGCACACCTGCAATCCCTGCTTTCAGGACTGAGGAACATAGGGACCATAAGTTTAAGACCAATAGCCTGAGTTACAAAGTGAGGTGGAGGTCAGTCTGGGCTATCAGACCCTGTCTCTTTTTTAAAAAAAATATTTAATTTTTTTTTTAAGATTTTATTATTTTTATTTTATGTGTATGAGTGTATAGCCTGCATGTATGTGAGTGCACCCGTGTCATGCAATGCACCGGAGGTCAGAAGAGGGCTTCAGATTCCCTTGGAACTGGAGTTAAGGACAGTTTATAGCTGCCATGTGGGTGCTAGGAATCGAACCCAGGTCCTCTGCAAGAGCAGTCAGTGCTCTTAACCGCTGAGCCATCTCTCCAGCCCTCTTTTTTTTTTTAATTTTATGTATATGCATGTATTGCCTGTGCATAGGTGAGTGCACCTGTGTCGTGCACTGCCCGCAGAAGACAGAAGAGGCTGTCGGATCCCTTGGAACTGGAGTTACAGACAGTTGTCAGCTGCCATGTGGGACCGGGGTCTTCTGCAAGAACAGTGTTCTTAACAGCTCAGCCATCTCTCCAGACCCCCAGACTCTGTTTCTTTAAACAAACCTAAAACAAAAAATGACCTAAGACAGAGCCAGGTGTGGTGGTGTTCACCTTTAATCCCAGCACTCTGGAGGCAGAG
Organism: Nannospalax galili; assembly: GCF_000622305.1. Classification (NCBI taxonomy): domain Eukaryota; kingdom Metazoa; phylum Chordata; class Mammalia; order Rodentia; family Spalacidae; genus Nannospalax; species Nannospalax galili. The sequence continues at coordinate 243,219 of NW_008336017.1, read as the reverse complement.
GCAGGCAGATTTCTGAGGCCAGCCTGGTCTCCATAGCAAATCCAGGCCTAGCTGGGGCTACAGAGAGACCCTGTCTCAAAAAGACAAAAGAAAAAAAAAAAAAAAAGACCTAAGCTAAGAGGCCCTTAGCAAGCTACCAGAAGCTGAACAGCTCAGACACTCTTGCTGTCCATCACCTGCATCTGAATCATAGATAAGCTGATGGCATTGTAACATACAAGACTAAGTCTCCCCAACAGCGCTTTAAGTTCTCCAAAAATCCCTGCCTTTGAAAATTTCATATTACATACCCACCTCCAAAATTGTCAACCAAGAAATTATAGCTGTGAACCCGTTTGTCTATGCATGTCCTAATACTAACTGGCTTCTGAAAAAGCAAAAACAATTCCTATATGGCTCCCCCAAACCTGGAATTCTATATAAAAATACTCAGAACAGCTAACAGTACTTCCCAGTAAAATGACTGAACTGGGTTAATGACATAGTACAGTGAAGCACTTAACTCCCATTGCTGGAAACACATTAAACTGGGTACCGCTAAATATGTTAATTATTAAATTCTCGTTATTCTTTGGCAATGTAAATAATTCAAATAATATGATCTACACTTAAGTTTTATTAGCTCCTCTCTCTCTCTCTCTCTCTCTCTCTCTCTCTCTCTCTCTGTATGTGTGTGTGGGGGGGTGTTAAGACAGGGCCTCAAAAGGTTGGTTTTGTACTCATGGTGATTCTCCCAGTGAACACAGGCTCTACTGTGTTCAATAGATTCTAAATCACCTCCAAAGAGCTCATCTAAAAGCTGAGTCTGGCTCTCTCTGAGCAAAGCCACAGCATCTACGCACTAAATGGTCAGAGTACATTCACAGGAAAACTACCGTGCGTCTCAGTTGCCTTCATTTGTTGTCACTGACTGGTGGGGATCTGAAGCTCAATACTGTGGGACAAGGTTTACCTGGGAGTGATAAAACCTTGCTCTGAAGGCCATTTAAAGAACTCTTTCGGCCAGGCGTGGTAGTGCACGCCTGTAGTCCCAGCACTCAGGAGGCAGAGGCAGAGGCAGAGGCAGCAAGCAGGGCATGGTGGCACACACCTTTAATCCCAGCACTTGGGAGGCAGAGGCAGATAGATCTCTGTGAGTTCCAGGTCAGCCTGGTCTACACAGTGAGTTCCAGGACAGCTGGGGCTAAAGGGAGAGAGACCCTGTCTCAAAAGACAAAAAAAAAAAGAAAAAGAAAAAGAAAAAAGAAATCTTTCAGCTGGGCATGGTAGTACACACTTTTACTCCCAACAAAGGGAGTAAAGAGAAGCAGAGGCAGAGGCAGGTAGATCTCTGTGAGTTCAAGGCCAACTTGGTCTACATAGTGAGTTCCAGGACAGCTGGGGCTACAGGAAAACCCTGTTTCAAAAGACAAAAAAATAAAAATCTTTCACCATAAAACATCTTGTTCCTCAGAATCTTAAGGTTTACACATCTCTGGTTTCTTCTGCAAGCCTAATTCATGGCTGAAGATAAAAAGTAAAGATGATGAGTTATTGGCTAGGGTGGCTCAAGAGACTCCCAGATAGTAACCCAGCATAGAAATGGGAAAATGAACCACAGACCCCAATCTTATCTAAAGGAATGTTGGCAACTGATTGCTGCTAGATGAGGAAGAGCTGATCTTCCTAAAACAAGGAACTCTAGATAGGCTGACTAGATTCAGCAGATGGACTAGCACTGGGTAACAGCTGGGGGCACTGTTAACACAGTGGATAGTAACAGGGATGACAGAGGATGGGGGGGGGTTGTGGGAGGGTGCCATTTGGGAGGTGGGTATAAAGTTGAATAAGACTGTTTGGGATGTTATGTATGAAACACACACACACACAAAATCAATAAAAAATAAATAAATAAATAAATAAATAAATAAATAAATAATAAAGTAAAGATGAATTCAAAGGATGTAAACTGTTAGGTTCACACCAAGTGAGAGAGAGAACAGGTACCACAAGGAAACAAGACACAGAGACACAAAGGTCCAAATAGTGCCAAGCCCACGAACATGGGCACAAGACTGCCAACCCTCTGGTCCTAGCAGCCTCATGTTCCCTGACTGAACGCTGCTGCTCCACCTACTGTCTACTCTTCTGGGTTCCAGACTTTTCTCCTCACCCACCAGCCCCGTGCACTGCTCTTACCTCCTGGTCTGTAGACCACGTCATCCTCTGTGATGTAGGATGTTATCTCCCCGGTGTCCGTCCTTTCATAGCGGGATTTTTTCTTCGGTGGCTTCTTTTTGTTCTTCTTCGAGGACTCCTCCGTGGCGGCACTGTTATTGTCATTGTCTTCATCTTCACTGTGATCACTCTCAGCATAATTTTTGGCTCCTCCTTCCAGGGTGCAGCTCCTTCGAGGCCTGGAGTTCTCACTCTCTCTCACTTTCTCTCTTTTATCTCTCTCTCGGTCCCGATCCCGGTCCCGGTCCTTCTCTTTGTCTTTGTCTTTGTCTTTGTCCGCTGTCATGATTCGCCACGTGCCTTCTTCTGTCCTCTCACGGCTAGGCCTCCGTGAAAGGTAGACAGTAAGCCTGGGCTTCAGTCTTCTGAATTTCTCACTCAATTCCAGGGAAAATCCAACCACTCCAACAACCCCAACGTTTCAAAATGCTAGGAGAGAAAGGTAAGGAGACAGATTGGTTTTACTTTAAAGTTTCCTCTTAGTTCCTTCCTAAAATAACATTTAAAAATAAATAATTTATTCAGGGTTGGAGAGATGGCTCAGTGGTTAAGAGCACTGACTGTTTCTGCAGAGGACCCAGGTTCAGTTCCCAGCACCTATGTGGCAGCTAACAACCATCCATAGCACCAGTTCCAGGGGATCTGACACCCTTTTCTGGCCTCCGCAGGCTCTGCATGCACAGGTGCATTTACATGCAGGCAAAGCACTCATACACATAAAATAAAAATAAACAAAAATCACTTATTTATGCTTCCAATATAAAAGCATCTCACGGGCAACAATGACAAAGCTGGAAGAGCTGATGATGTACAATTTCCAGGCACAGTTTTATGCCTCACTAGCAAAAGGTTTGGGGTTTACTGCTATACTAACACAGTCTGTCTAAATGGTAAGAGTAAACTATATACCCTGCTTTCACCTTTTTAAAGGAAAAAGATGTGTCCCAATGAGCAACATATAATGGGAATAACTGTACAAAATTAACTTCAACTCATAAATCTGAAGAGAAAAGAACCTGTGTAGTGCTTATCACTTCTACGTGAAAAATAATTTGCACAGCTATGGAAAATGTCTCGGGATGTCATACAACATGCTGTCTTTTGAAAACCGCCTCTGCCTCCAAATTTCCAAACCCCCTCTCAAGAATAAAATGGTATTTGATGGACAGCTTCCAAAGCAAGAGTCTAATTAACTTTAGCTGCAGCTGACGCATCTTTTCAGTCTACCATTCTAGTTGTGCCCCAAGATGAAAGAAAATGTTTCTTGAACAGCTTATTATCTCCATCGTAACTAAACTAAGTATACGTCCAGAAACAGCCTTCCATCTTTAGGGACTATTATGTAGTTTTTACATTCTTTCAAATTTCCATTATTAATAGCTTTACTAATAAATTCCTCCAAAACTAAACCCAACCCCCCCAAAAAACAATCTGTACATAGACAACGAAAACAGTGAATCTTAAACTCTAACACAACTCTTATGAAAATTTCATACTATATGGAAAAAAAAGGCTTTTTACAAGTCAGTTTTGAAAATCCTAATAATCATTAACTGATTTTCCACACTCTCTGATCTTCCCCAATATCTCATTTATGAAACAATCTTTACTAAATGATGTCTAGGTACCAGGTGCTCAGAATTAAATATATGAGGGAAGAGCTCAGAATCCTCATCCTCACACATAACTGCAACAAAAGGGGTAAGGGATCAATCTGGGAACCCTCTGCTTCCCCTCTATTAGAGCCAGAGAGGAGACAACATAGGCAAGCAAACAAAAGATTGGTGCTGTTTACTCAGCCAACAAGAGAGGAAATCATTTGCAATTACATGCCTCAGGTGCAGAGGAAATTTTCTTTGGTCATGCCAGAGGCATAAAATATCACACTTTCTCTGAAGTCCAGAGATCAAACCTGATACCAGAGAAGACTCCTCCATAATAAGCATAGGCATGTAAAGTAGCTTCAGGAATTCAGGAATATTTAAAAGGTAAAACAAAACACATCAAGCACCTCTGAGAGATGACTGAGAAGCCCCTGAAGAAGCAGTGACCCTGGCCGTCTGTCTAGATGCAAGGTCAGAAGGCTCCCTAGGTCACTCCTTTCCACACAGGAAATGTTTTCAGATAGGATTTCATTTTAAGCATGTTTCAAGAAAAGAAAAAGGTATTCTAGTGCCTTAAAAAAAAAATAAAAAAAACTTCTGCATAAATCATCAGCTAAGCAGACAGTCCCTGTAGGCTGATGGTATTAGCGGCTGAAAACGCAGAGTGCAGAGCACGAGCCAGCCAGTAACACAAGAAGCAAGACCAGCAGCAGCTCAGGCAGCTGACAAAGCATTCATCAAGTCTACTGACAGGCCACAGACTGAAAACCTCTCTGCCATTTAAGACAAAGATACTTTCATAAGCTTAAGAGAAAAGATCATTTTCCCACAGTTAATAAGATAACTGCTCCAAAAACTATATGTTAATTCAATAATCAAAGATGAAAAAGATAAATCCAAAATATATTTACTACTCACTACATTACACAGTTTCTGTTTACAAAGAAGATATTTTTTGCCAAAAATAAGAAAAATCCAAAATAGAGAAAACAGTCACAAAATAAATCTAGTGTGTATGAGTGTATGTGTTCATACACACATGTGCACAGAGCACAAATATAAAAATCAATGTCCTCAGTTATCTGCAGGTTGGCTATATTTATATATTAATATGACAACTATATTGTTAATTGTGAGAAGGCCAAATTAGTATGTGCATTTGCCTCTAAAATAGTTCAGTAGGGGCATGTAACATGCACTGTTCCTCTACATAGAGCAATACACTAATCATAATTTTTTGAGCTTCAATATACAATGACCAATATATGCCAATATTGTGACATTTGAAAATAGGAGCCCAGAGAGCAATATGATGTTACCCAGGAGAGATGTCACTTTCACCTTGTTAGAAACGACCTTCAAGGGGTGCTGGAGAGATGGCTCAGCAGTTAAGAACACTGACTGCTCTTGCAGAGGACCCAGGTTCAATTCCCAGCACCCACATGGCGGCTACAAACCGTCCTTAACTCCAGTTCCAGGGGAATCCGAACCCTCTTCTGACCTCCAAGACATTGCGCAATATGGGTGCACTCACATACATGCAGGCAATACACTCATACACATAAAATAAAAATAAGAAATAAAATATTTTTTTAAAAAACAGAAATGACGCCGGGGTGTGGTGGTGCACGCCTTGTAGTCCCAGCACTTGGGAGGCAGAGGCAGGTGATTCTGTGAGTTCGAGGCTAGCCTGGTCTACATAGTGAGTTCCAGGCCAGCTGGATCTACAGGGAGACCCTGTCTCAAAAAGACCTAAAAGGGGTTAAAAAAAAAAAAAAAAAAAAAAAAGACCTTCAGGGTAAACAATACACAGTATCTACATGCCAACATGAGGTTTAGGAAGCATGTCCCTCAGCTGATTTTTTTTTTTTTTTTTTTTTTAAGCAGCTCAGTAACTGAATCAGACAGAAGCTGCCCTCCCCACTTCACAGGTTATAAAGCTGAGAAAAGATCATTTTCACAAGCCCGCACAGTGAGTGCAAAGGCAGATTCTGAAGCGGCTGTAGCAAGACAAGTCTCGCCTGACCTGCTCAGGACCTGCTGCTTCCTGCACTGTTGGGCCTTGCGCTCCCCACAGGAACCAATTTTCCCAACATAATTCTGGCCTCCTAATTCACAAAGTTTCAGGAAACACACACTGCATCTTCCTCAGTCAGTCAGTCAGTCAGTCAGTCAGTCTTTAAAGCAGTAGGAAAGCCATGTGTTAAATCAACTACTCAAATGAGGCAGATAACATGTATTAAAACAAAACCTAATCTACAGCACATCTCAAAACCCCAGTGTCACCTGCTCACTGAGCAAATATGCACTGAGCGCATACTACTGCTGCAGAGGCCGGGGAACAGCAGAGAAACACAAGCAACTCTGCCCTGGTAGAACTTCTGCTCCAAGAAGAGGGTCACAAACATACACACATTAAGTAATGTCAAGTAGGGAACTCAATGGGAACAGAGAGTTACAACAGAACAAGATGGCCAGGGAAGGCCTCCTGAGAGAAGAAGCCACAGGGCACAAGAAGCAAAAGGCAGGTGCACAGAATCAAGTGATCCAGGCACGTTCAAGATACAAGAAGCCAGGCACACTGGGGTGGCAAGAGAAGAGGAAGAAGGATTGAGATGAGTTCAGAGAAGAAGGGGTGGGGGCAGGAGGGCCTGGATCTGGTCACTTGAGGACATGTAAGCCTTGAAAGAACTTTGGCTTCCACTTAAGTGACATGAACTCACTCTGACACTCCAGAAGGGACATGAGTAGCAAAGACATCATCTGACTTCTGCCTACATAAGAGCATACCAGCCATAGAGAAAAGCCTCCAGAGATGCAGGACTGACTGCACAGAGACTGCTGAGGGAGGAAGCTTTGTGCCTTAAGCTAGGGACAAAGTCACAGGAGCTGGGACAGCCAAGACTGCAGAGGTAGAGAGGGGAAAATATCTGATTTTCTGTTTTATTTTTTTAATTTGTTTCTGCGATTTTGTTTGTTTTTGCAGTCTTGGGGTTTGAATGCAGGGCATTATGCATGTTACATACCCAGTCTCCCACTGACCTCCATCCCCAGCCCTCTTCTCATTTTTTGAAGTTCCGAACTTCCTACCTTCCCAAGCAGCTGGGATGACAGACCTGCACCATTAAGCCCAGCTTCCTAGGTATTTTTAAGCTAAAAGTAAACAGGATGTGCTGAAAACTGAGCAAGTGAAGTGTGAAAGAATAAAGTCAAGAACACTGCTAAGGAATACAGCCTGAGCAACTGACAGAGGAAGCTGTCATTGTCCGAGATCTGGATGGGGAAGATCAAGAGCTCAGCAATCAATGAATGAGTTTGAGAAGGCTTTAAGGCCACACATAGGAGACTGGAAGTGTATCTCAATGGTAGAGTACAAGGCTCTGGGTTCCATCCTCAGCACAGGAGGGGGGTGGTAGATAGAGGACACACAGGTAAAGAGCCTAAGTACATAAGAAGTTCAAACTGGAATAATGCACCAATAAACCTCCCTGGGCAGTTACTGCAGAAGCACTTTACATGTGTTAATGCAATATTCAACTGCACCAAAAGTGACAGTAAAATTTATCATTCAAACTAAAACACATCTGAGACACAATTAGCAATTCAGCAGGAAAAACATGCAAACCATACAATCATGCCATCTATAGCTCTATTCACCAAGTGTTACTGCCACAGATGAGCTACCATTGTAAAAAGCAAGCAGAGAGAAGGCTGAATACACTGACTAAAACCACATAGCTAGTGCTCCTTAGACCTGGTTTATGTGGTGCTGGGATTTAACACAGGGCCTTGTGCACATTATATAACTGCTGTACCACCAAGCTAAACCCTTAGTCCCCAGAGCCCATCTCTGAACCAAAAAAGCTATCCTGCCTTAAATTATGTGGCCTTAAAAGTCAGGTTATAGGGGCTGGAGAGATGGCTCAATGGTCAAGAGCGCCGGCTGCTCTTGCAGAGGACCCAGGTTCGGTTCCCAGCACCCACATGGCAGCTAACAACTGTCTGTAACTCCAGTAGGAGGGGATCTGACAATCGCTTCTGACCTCTGCCTGCAACCATGCACATAGGTGTACTTACAGACAAACAGGCAAAACAGCCATACACATAAAAAGTTTAAAAAAAAAAAAAAAAAAGCCCCCTAAAAAGTCATGTTATTCCACATGGTAAGCAAAGAAAACATGGTGGTGTTGCAGGCTGACAGAACCATTTGGGAAACATGTCCTGTTATCTAGCAGTAGGAGTTTTTTCCCAACAAGAGTTGTGAGTGTCCAGCTAGGCACCATGGTGCCACCTGCCTTTTATCCCAGCACATAGGAGGCAGAGGAAGACAGTCTCTGTCAGTTTGAAGGCAGCCTGGCCTATATAGCAAGTTCCAGGCTAGAACTACACAGTGAGACTCTATCTTTAAATAAAAAAGAGCCGTGTGCATTTCAAGAAAAACCTGTGTTTACATCTACTAAATACGAAATAGGGAACAAAAGAACTCCAGGTACTTCTGCCTTTTCCCCTTCTGTATTTATTGTGTCTCAAAAAATGCTTTAGGGGCTGAAGAGACAGCTCAGTGGATAAGTGAGTACATTGCTCTTACAGCAGACCCAAGTTCAATTTCCAGTATGTATGTCAAGTGGTTCACAGCTGCCTGTAACTCCAACTACAGGCGATCAGACGCCTCTGACCTCCCCAGGCACCCACATTCGCACGCACATACCTACACAGACACACACCATACACATCATCTTAAAAATAAAAATAAATCTTTCGAAAATGTCTTGGCCTTCTCCCTCAGGACAAAGGAACCGTCAGAATCAGAGACCTTGGTGATCAGCCCAGGCTGTGGTCTTCCTTCCTTCCAGAGAGCAGCTGCAGCCTGCAATGCAGCAGGAAGGCACAGAGGCAGCTGTGGCTAGAGACTACTTTCAAAGGGAAATCAATTTTCTCTTCTTGTTCCCTTTCATACCAACAAGCCTGAGAAAGAAATGCAATGACTTCTGCTCTGGAGAAGGAAATGTCACTTTAACTCTTGTATTCCCAGCATAAGAAATATGGCATTCTCATTGACAGCAACCTGCTATGAAGACTCCCTCAAAACACTCCAGATCACCACTGACAAAACTGCAAGGTGGCACTGAAATAAGGGCTCAGCACATCTACAAAGTGGGGCAGATACCAAACTTTTCATCTGAAACTGATGTGGGACGCAGTATCACTTTTCAATGGTTACAAAGTTGGTAGACCTAGCCAAACCCAAGTATCCTAGCAAAGTGAAACAAGTCCCCTGCACAATTCTCGACTCTAGTGGTTAATAACTAAACAATCAATCCTGCTAGACTCATTCTCCAGACTTGTTCTCAGAGCACTCGACTTACTGAAGGAATCAAAGTACTGCGCAAATCACGGGTCAAATGCAGAGCGCAGCCTTTGTGGTACAAGCGCAGAGGACACAAGGCAGGTGCTTTTGCTCCCACCCGAGGCAAGTGATACTGAGTGGCACTTCCTCATACGACGCCTGGACAGGCTTTGGGAGAAAATCCGAAAACTAAGCCTGGTGGAATAACAAACAAGACACTTTAATTTCTTCCCAAAGACATAACAAAAACTTACAAACACTGCAGAAGGTAGAAAAATGCCCCAAATCTTAGCTTATAATGAACATGTCAATGAAAAAATTTTAAAATATTTATGTTAGCTTAATTTGAAGTAGAAATGTCCAAGGTGAGATGCCTTAAAAGTTTCCAATAAAGAATTTAAAACCTTGAGCTGAGCATGTTGGCTCAAGCCTGAAACTCCAGCATTTCAGAGGATGAGGCAGGTAGGAGGACTGCCATGAATTTGAGGCCAGCCTGAAACACAAAGTCTCCAAAGCAAATAAAACAAAACCTCAAAAAGTAAAATCTTGTTGTTAAAGAACACATTAACTGGCTGGATATGTACATGAGTGGTAGAGACCTTGCCTAGAACACATAAGGCCCTGGTTTCGATCCTTGGGGTGTGCGGGGGTTGGTGGGAGGACAGGATCCTACAAACTTTCCAGAAGCAATTACTTTCCTATGAACTGTGTGTGTGTGTGTGTGTGTGTGTGTGTGTGTGTGTGTGTGTGTGTGTGTGTGTGTGTGTGCGCGCCTGTGCAGGCGGGAGACCAGAGGGTGACATATCAGGTGTCTTCAATGGAGCTCTACCCTTTTTTTTTTGCAACAGGATACCTCACTGAACCTAACAGGCCATCAAGCTCTCCAACCCACCTGTCTCTAAACACTAGGATTACAGGTGTATGCTGCCACACCTGGCTTTTTACATAGTGTTAGAGATCCAAATTCAGGTCCATGTGCTTGTGCATCAAGCACTATACCCACTGAGCTGTCTCCACAGCCCCACTTTCTACATTTTACATATGAAGTCTTTGACCATTATACACAGAATCTTGCTGTCTTGCACACTGCCCACAGTTGTCTTATTCAACCAGAGAAAAGCTCACAGCTCACTCGAAAAAAAGGCTTCTCTAAGGTGATACTTCCAACAACTGGGGCCACATAATTATCGGTTGTGAGGAACTGTACTGTGCATTACAGAATGCTGAGCAGCATCTGTGGCCTCTACTCCTGTACATTCTGCTAGCACAACCCAATATTCAGAATTACAAAGGGGTGGGGGAACCTCTCCAGATAGCCCCTGGGAAGCAAATCTGCCCAGTTGAAAAAGCCCATGCTTTAAACGAGTTATTTGTCTACTGCAGATATTTCAAAGGCTTAAGCATCTGTGTTGTTTTATTCAAAATTATGCTTGACTAATACGGAATCCACAGAACTAACACCATTACTTCCTTGTCCCTTAGCTGTGGGGGAGGGGTAGCAGCATCACAGACACTCCAGTGTGCTGTGTTCTTTGTTCTCTGAAATAAACTGAACTGCCTGAAACAGTAATTACACAGACGTCTGAAGCTGAATTAGGAAAACAGAAGCAAATATCTTGAGATTCTGAAGGTTGTTAGGAGTGGTATCACTCCTTTGGTACCCTGCTCTGCTCATGGGCCCAGGAGGGGGCTTCTGTTGCTGCTACAACTTGGAGAAAAATGTGAAGTCCACAATACTCTTGCAAGGAAAACCAAACAACTGTCAACCAAGTCCTGATCTGAATGGAGGGAAGAATTCTCAGCTCCCTTTCCCACAGCACAACTTTAAATGGAAAACCAAGAATGGAAAAGATAAATATAAAAACAAAGCAGGGCACTGCAGAGACAGTTCAGTTGGTAAAGTGACCCTCTTGCACACATCAAGACCTGAGTTCAGTCCCCAAAACTCATATAAAAATGCTGGGCATAGGGGCTGGAGAGATGGCTCAGCGGTTAAGAACACTGGTTGTTCTTGCAGAAGACCTGGGTTCAAATCCCAGCACCCACATGGCAGCTAACAGCTGCCCGTAACTCCAGTCCCAGGGGATCCAAAGGCCTCTTCTGACCTCTGCGGGCATTGCACGACACAGGTGCACTTACCTACATGCAGGCAATACACGCATACACATAAAATAAAAATAATAAACCCAGCATGGTGGTGCATGCCTTTAATCCCAGCACTCGGGAGGCAGAGATAGGCGGATCTCTGTGAGTTCAAGGCCAGCCTGGTCTATATAGTGAGTTCCAGGACAGCTGGGGCTACAGGGAGACCCTGTCTCAAAAAGACAAAAAAAAAAAAAAAAAAAAAAAACACCTATAACAACAGCTAATTAAACATGTAGACAGAGTTCCATTTCATGTAATGCTGACCATGAAAGAGCCATTTTAGACTAAAGTAATCTTTAATATGCAGGCATTCTTGGTCAGGCTCACTACTTCTACATAACATTCTTGGGGGTAGATATGGTGCACAAGGTTCCTTTCAGTTTGCAGAGCTCTAAGACTCAAAGCGATTTGCAGCCACGGCACATAAGCTCTTAGCATTTGATAAAAGGGAATGACGGTGAATTTTATACTTAATACAATTACACTTCACACATATATAAGAAATCAAAAGCATTCAAAACTCACTTCTAATCCATGGAGACAAATTATATCAAAGGAAAAATGAAATCATGAAACTCACTGGAGCAGTCCTTCTTCTAAACACTCAGAATCTTTAAGTCTCAGATGAAAGAAAAAAGGTCTGTCTAAAAGCAAGAGCCTAAGCCAAAACTCAATTTGCCGTTTTCTATGTCTGAGTCATTCTAACTGGGTATAATTCTCTCTAGGTTGACCAAATTTATTAACCCTGCCATCTTTGTGAACCTGGTGTGATTCAAAGAAAGACAGAAAAGCCACTACAACTATTCAATTCCAGATGCCAGCAACCACTGAATGCCTGGGAAGAAGAGGGCTGGTGGAATTCTCAGAGCCAGAGCACAACTCTAGAGGAGAGCCTGTCAATTCCAGTAGGTCAGCACTGCCCAAGAAGCTCTAAATACACAGATGGCAGACATGCACAACTGCTAACCCCAGAGAACCTGCAGTCTAGTGGGGGAGGGAACAGTTAGTGAAGCATTGTAACACATAGTACTTCAACTGGGATAAGTGCTATGGAGAAACTGCTAGGTACAGTGCCTGGAGGGTCACTAATTTATTCAAGGCAATCACTAACAAGAAGTCATTTGACATAGTGGAAGGAACAGCAAAGGGGGTGGCATTCTGACAGAGAAATAGGTTAGTACAGAGGCCTGACACAGGAACACCCTTGTAATGGTAAAATGCCAAGGTAACTGAAGTAGTGAGGCCAAGAAAGATTGAAGATGAAGAGGCAGCTGGGCAGCATCTGCCCAAATAAGAGGAAGCCTGGAGCAGGATTCTACCTACAGAAATAACAATCTGTTGCACTATAACAGACCCCCTCCCAGCTCCTGTAAGGTTAGGAAACTTACTGCAGGCAAGACAGAACCAGTGAAGGTGTTAAACAGCAGTTAGATTTAGGATACATTCTGTCAGCATCAGGAGACTGGATATGCTGGGAAACAAAGAGGAGAGTCAAGGAGGGCTCCCACCTGGAAGAGCAGAGTGGCCAGTGACCCATATAAGAAACAAAGAATTAGAATTTGGAATGTGTTATGTTTGAGATGCCTAGCAGAGATACAGACAGGCATGGGTCAAGAGGTCAGAAAGCTCTGGGATTCATACAAATCTAGAGTACTCAACATACAAACAGTACCAGTAAGAGTAAGGCTGGCAGTATCAAAACAATCAGGAATAAAACCACCAAGGTAGAAAGAATGCACTGGAGGCTGGAGGTGTGGCTCAGCTGGTACAGTGCTTGCCTAGTATGCACAAAGTCCTGGATTTGATCCCTAGCACCACATACAGGTTCAATCCTCAGTACCATACAAACCAGGTGTAATCGTGAACACCAGCACTTGGGAAGTGGAAGCAAGAGAATCAGGGTTATCCTCAACTATGAAAGAAGTTTGACACCAGTCTGGGCTATCAGAGACCCTGCTACAAAACAAAACAGAAGCGGGAAGGGGAAGGGGAAGAGATGGGAGGGAGGGAACACACAGAGTATTATGGGCAAGGCAAGTAAGTCCACGATGTGACAAAGCTGCAATGGCAGAATGACACAGAAACAATGCACCCATCACGTGCACAGAGAAGCCCTCAGACTTAACAACAGCCTGTGGACATAGTCTACTTTAAGGATGTGGCCTTTAATGAAATCCAGGGACTCCAGTCCTGGCTGGTTTCCATTGGAGGAAGATATATCTGAGGAGAACATCTCCCCCTGCTGTTTCTCAGGGAAATTCACCAGCTGTCCAAAGAAAACTAAATTTTGAGGAAAAATTGCTTGAATAATTCTTACCTTGCAAATTAACAAATCAGAGCTATTACATCTTAAAAACAGCTGGGGGGGGGTCTTTAGAGACAGGGTTTCCCTGTAGCCTCAACTGGTCTGGAACTTGCTATGCAGACCAGGTCAGCCTCAAACTTCACAGAGATCTGTCTGCCTCTGCTTCCTGAGGACTGAGATTAAAGGTGTATGCTGCCATGCCTGGCTAAAACCAGCTTTTTAACATATTTTAAGTACCTAACTGAAAAAAATTATGACTACATGAGGAGAGAGAAAACATGCTGTATGCGCATAAATCCAAAACAAAATGTTTGGCTAGGGATATGGTCCTAGTAGGTAAAATGCTTGCCTTGTACTCCTAAGAACTTGGGATCAATCCCAAGAACCTATGTTAAAAGGGGGGAAAGGGGTTGTACACCTTTAATCCCAGCACTTGTGAGGTAGAGGCCAGCCTGGTCTGAGTTCCAGAATAGTCAGAGCTACATGGTGAGACCAAAACAAGACAAAACAACACAAGACAACACGCCACACCGCACTGAACAGCTAAGTGTGGTGGTATATGCACTTGTAACCCAGCACTGGGGATGATGAGATAGGCAGATTTCAGAGGTTCACTAGCCAGCCAGCCAGCCAGCCTAGTCTACTTGGCTAATTCCAGGCTGTCAGAGACCTTGTCTCAAACAAAAAAGGTCAGAGTGGAGAGGTGGCTAGGCAGAAAAAGTGCTTGCCACACAAATCTGATGACCTGAATTTGATCTCTGGAACTCACATGGCAGAAGGAGAGAACCCCCAAAAATCGTCCTCTAACCTCTATGTGTGCCATGACACATGTGCACCTGAATCATACACACACCATAAAAATAATAAAATACGCTCGACGTGGTGGCGCATGTCTTTAATCCCAGCACTTGGGAGGCAGAGGCAGGCGGATCTCTGTGAGTTCAAGGTCAGCCTGGTCTACATAGCGAGTTCCAGGACAGCTGGGGCTACAGGGAGACCCTTCTCAAAAAGAACACACACACACAAAAAAAAATAATAATGATAAATACAGGGCTGGAGAGATGGTTCAGTGGTTAAGAGCACTGATTGCTCTTGCAGTGGACTCAGATTCGGTTCCCAGCACCTACACCTGTAACTCCAGTTCCAAGGGATCTGCCTTCCTCTTCTGACCTTTGTGGACATTACACGACAAGGGCGCAATTACATACAGAACAGAGAGTTCTCAAAAGAAGAAGTAAAGATGGCTAAGAAGCATCTTAAAAGGTGTTCAACATCACTAATAATTAGGGAAATGCAAATTAGAACCACTTTAAGGAACTTAACAGAGAGGTCTCAAAATGGAAGTAGCCGGGCATGGTGGCACACACCTTTAATCCCAGCACTCGGGAGGCAGAGGCAGGTGGATCTGTGTGAGTCCAAGGTCAGCCTGGTCTACATAGCGAGTTCCAGGACAGCTGGGGCTACAGGGAGACCCTTCTCAAAAAGAACACACACACACACAAAAAAAATAATAATGATAAATACAGGGCTGGAGAGATGGTTCAGTGGTTAAGAGCACTGATTGCTCTTGCAGTGGACTCAGATTCGGTTCCCAGCACCTACACCTGTAACTCCAGTTCCAAGGGATCTGCCTTCCTCTTCTGACCTTTGTGGACATTACACGACAAGGGCGCAATTACATACAGGCAGGCAATACATTCATACATATAAAGTAAAAATAATAAAATATTAAAAAAATAAAAAGATATATTTTTTGAAAAGGGAAAGGGGGGGGGTGGACAACACCCAAGGTGTTCTTCTGGCTTCCACACATGCACATGTAACACACACGAAGTTTCAACTCCAGAAAAAAGATGGTTGGTTCCCTGTGGTGTGTAAACTGGTGTCAGAGTTCATATCTGAAAGGACTAAGTCAAACAGAAGAAACATCATATATCTTCAGGAAACCTTATGGTGTTTAAATAGCTCATATGAAAGGGCTTAACTGGATTCAAAATGCTATGTGCCAGTATTACGGGTCAAGTGACAAAAGCCTAGCTGGCATGGAGAAGATGCAGCACTGCCCTGTCATCTCCCTCCTCCCGAGACCCAGTATATTAAGTACAAAGAGGGAAACTGCCCCAGAGAACACCAGCTGAAGTCTCCCCTGGCTGACTGGTGTCAACGGGAGTATTTCTAGTTATTTAGCCTCAGCTATCCTTGGTTCTGATCCAAAGATGCGAAGTTCACTGTAACTTCAGAGATTTGAGTGTCTTCTCCACAAAGTAAAAATAGGCACTGTGTCCATCCCCCTCTTTGAACCATCTGCAGTCTCCCCACTGCTCCAGGATCAGACTTTCCTGCTGGCTAGTAGGGGCCCAGACCTTTCAAGACTGTGTGACTCAGCCTCCTGCTAAGAAATGGAAGCAACCTAAGTGTCCCTCAACTGACAAATGGATAATGAAATTGTGGTACATTTACACAATGGACTTCTACTCAGTGGTTTAAGAAAAGAAAAAAAAAAAGAAAAAAGAGAGACGTGGTGGCACACGCCTTTAATCCCAGCACTCAGGAGGCCGAGGGCAGGTGGATCTCTGTGATTATTTTGATATATCACAGTGAAAGATTTATCGTCCTCTTTTTTTTTTTTTTTTTTTTTTTTTTAAAAAAAAAAAAAAAAAAAAAAAAAAAAAAAAAAAAAGATGAAATCATGAATTTTGCCAGCAAGTATGCCAGTCACAACTCATCTGTGTGGTCACACAGAGAGAATAATTGCCTGTGAGATGCCCAACCCTAAGTGACACATCTACAATGGAATCTCTACACCTAAAAGGTGTAGACAAATTACTAATGCATCTCTCAACTATCATCAATAAAGCTCCCTCATGCAACAGAGGGCAATGAACACTAAAGGCCACAAATGGCCAAAGCGTAGAGAATAAGAGTCTGGAGCGTGTGGGTCCCTGAACAGGACTCCTATATTAAAATTCACCCTCCCAGGGTTCAGGGACCATTGTAGAAGAAGGAGCAGAAAGATTCTAAGAGCCAGAGGAGGAGGTGCACTACCATATGGAATTAAGAGTCTTCTAGGCTCCAGGAACTTGCGCATATGAACCAACAGTAATAGTGTCAGCATGTACAAGACCTATGCAAACTCAAGCAGACAAAAACTCAGCATAGAACTGGGAAAATGGGCAGCAGGCCCCAACCTTAGTCAAAAAACTATTGGCAGCTGAGTACTGCTGGGTGAGGGAGAGTTGATCTTCTTTAAAGGAGGACTCTAGACAGACTGACTAGGCCCCAGTGCATGAACTTGCCTTGACAGTCATCTAGGTACACTAACTTAACTGGATAGGTCTTAATATAAATGACAGAATGCATGAAATTCATGGGGAGGGCTATAGGTGGGTGCAGATGGGGGAAGGGTATAAAGAGTAAGTTTTATAAATAAATAAGAATTCAGTAAAAATTATATAAAAAATAACTCAGTACTTCAAAATAAGTATCAACAGCCCAAACTTAGGACCAACTAGATAGCTCAGCAAAAAAGGCATTTTGCAACCAAACCTAAGGACTTGAGTTTGATCCCCAGAAACGACAAGGTAGAAGGAGAGAGAAGTGACTCCCAAAAGTCATCCTCTGACCTCCACAAATGTCACACACACACACACACACACACACACACACACACACACACAAAATCAGAAATAAATAAACCAAATTTAATTAAGTAAAAAGAAATATACCAGCAACTTACATCAAGTGTTTACAATGGAAATCTTCAATATTACTTTCTAAGGAAAATATCAACTATGAAAGGAGTGAAGAAGGGAGGGAATTGTTTTTATTTATTATTTTTATGTGTATGCAGGTATTGCCTGCATGCAGGTAAGTGCACCCGTGTCGTGCAATGCCCACGGAGGTCAGAAGAGGCTGTCAGATGCCCTGGGACTAGAGTTACAGACAATTGTTAGCTGCCATGTGGGTGCTGGGATTCAAACCCAGGTCTTCTGCAAGAACAACCTGTGTTCTTAACTGCTGAGACATCTCTCCAGCCCCGGAAGGGAGGGAATTTAAATTCAGATTTCTTTTTTAAGGTTTAGAAAAGAAAAAAACATCTATTGTCTTTAGACGTCTAAGCCAAGTAAACACTTAAAATTTGAAAGTAGCTGGGCATGGAACTCAAAGGCACAGAGATCTAAAAAACAAAGCTAGCCTCGGCTAGACAGAAAGTTAGAGGCCAGCTTGGGCTACATGAGGCTCTGTCTCAAAAAAAAAAAAAAAAAAAAAAAAAAAACAAAACAATCAATCCACTGGAAAGCAGCAGGATAGGGCCTCAGCTAGGAACAGTAACTGGTAAGACTGAGCCAGAACAGAAGAGGCAGAGGCTGCATTCCCTCAACAAGCAAGCATCTCTTCTTACAAGACTGGCATAGGTCATAGGCTTAATCAATACCACACAGCTCTTCTTTTCTAAGCTTTGATCTCATATAGAGTAAAAAACAGTATAGCAATGGACAGATATGATAATCAAACACAGCCTGGATTCCAATTGTTCAAAGCTTAGTTCCCTAGATCAACTTCCTCAATTTTGTAGTCTAGGAAAAGTTAACCCTTTAAGCAAATCCTTACTCTGCACTGCACAAGAACACCAGAGGTCAATCTACTGCCCAGTGCAAAAGCATACTGAAGAGCTCCAGGCTCTGGCAACCTTTAAGAGCACAGGGAAAATGCAAGCAACATACAGAACATGGATCTCCACAGCAGCTGACAGAAGTGACCTGGAGGGCTAATGTAAATGGAGCAGAGTAACAACCTTGATCCCAACAATTCTCTCACACACATCAGTAAACAGAACTTCTTCAAAAAAAGCTTTCAACAGCAAAACTGCCACTTTTGATTTAGGTTAATCTGATCAAGTTCATGAGACCTGGGGAAATGCACAGACCCCCTTACTTGCTCTTCCCCACCCCCAACTCTGCAAATCCCAAACTAACAATGTGACTAACCACCTAGAGACTGGGTCACTTGCAGCACCTGGTAATTTAAGGTATTTTTTTACCTGGCTGGATATGATCTGTGCTGTGTCTCCCCTGTAGGCTTGTCACTTCTGATATCTTAGCCACATGACAAGATACAAAATATGTAGGAAGCATTTTTAGAATATTACTGAATTGTAGAATTGTGCAGGAAAGGTGGTAACATTAAAAGGCAGCTCTTCTCATCTGGGAAAAGGAACTGGAATCATCAACAGTAGGGGGTAAAAAGATTTTATTTTAAGTACTCTGAAAAGCCCCATTACCACACCTACGCCTGGTGAATCTTCCATCAGATGAAAAGCAGTAAGGTGTGGTTGTCTGTGATACCATTAACACTTCCTTATAAATGTGAGACTTGGCCATCAACCAGATGGGAATCCAAAACAGAACTGTCTGCCATTTCAACAACTGGAGGTAAGCAGGGTAATAACAAAAGCTAACAGACAATGAAAGAGTGGAAGCTGGGGTAGACTGGCTGAGGGATGGTCAAGAGGTTATAACAGAAAAGGACTGGCTGGGTCTGAGTAGCCTACTATCGGGCTCAGAATGAACTACAGGAAACTCAATTTGACTCTCGAGAAAAGACAAGAATATGCACTTTGGAGACACAGAAGAAAATAAAACCACAGGAATGAATGTAATTCCCAGGAACGGCATAAGACAAAGGGTGCAGGACTAAATGCAAAAGGCTTAAGCTTTTTTTCAAACCAGATTCCTCAGAAAACTTTTTTTTTAATATTTTATTTATTTTTATTTAACATGTATGAGTATATTGCAAGCTCGTAGGTAAATGCACCCGTCTTGTGCAGTGACCACGGAGGTCAGAAGAGGGGCATCGGATTCCCTGGAACTGGAGTTTCGGACAGTTGTTAGCGGCCATGTAGATGCTGGGAATCAAACCCATGTCCTCTGCAAGAGCAGTCAGTGTTCTCAATTGCTGAGCCATCTCTCCAGCCCCTAGAAAACTTTTTGACAGGCAACTTCAAAGCAACAAGCACAATAGTTTTTATTACAACCTCTGTGTAGGAACTGGAGAAATGGATCAGCAGTTAAAAGTATATGCTGCTCTTGCAGAAGACTCAAATTTGGTTCCCAGAACCCATGCTGGGCAGCTCTCAACTGTCTGCACTTGCAGCTCCAGGGTATCCTGACACCCTCTTCTGGCCTCATTGGGCACCCCCACCTACATGGTATACACAGATACATATGCATCATACACATAAATTAAAAAACAAAATTTTAAGCCTTGTGTAAAGTGAGCACGGTACACATCATTTATAAACATTCCCAATATTTACATTGTACATTAGCATTCAAAAGGCCGCAAAAGTCCATAGAACACTATTAAGTTACCAACAAAATCAAATCCTACAATAAATTT
Source organism: Nannospalax galili (assembly GCF_000622305.1). Taxonomy (NCBI): domain Eukaryota; kingdom Metazoa; phylum Chordata; class Mammalia; order Rodentia; family Spalacidae; genus Nannospalax; species Nannospalax galili. Next base: position 223,202 of record NW_008336017.1, on the reverse strand, counting down.
TCCAGTGGAATCATCTCCACATTACAAAATTTATAAATGGTCAATGCAATTCTCATTGAGAGAGGGTAGAGAAAAAGACACACAAATATTACTAGCTCCAATTTAACTAATCTGAGAAGTTCTTGGTAGGAATTTGACCCCCAAACATATTCTACAACAGCATGTGCCTTAACCATTGAACAGGTTTGAAAACAGTAATTCTGGAGTCAACTGACCTTTGTCAGGGCAATGATGAACCTGATGGATCTGGAAGGTCCTAAGGGAATCCAGGTAGATCACCCCTCTACACAGCAGATTCATGGGGAGCTAGGGTATATAACTCAGTGGCAGGGTGTATATTTGGCATCCACAAGCTGATGGAATTGATCCCCATAACACCAGAAAGCCAAAAGGTATTTTTAAAAATATTCTGGATTAGTTTCTATTTTATGTGTATGAGTGTTTTGCCTGTATGAACGTAAGTGTACCCATGCTTGCAGGGCCTGTATGAACGTAAGTGCACCCATGCTTGCAGGGCCTGTATGAACGTAAGCACCCATGCTTGCAGGGCCTGTATGAATGTAAGTGCACCCATGCTTGCAGGGCCTGTGGAGGGTAGAAGAGGGTGTCGGATCCCTCAGAACTGGAGTTACAGAAGGTTATGAGCCACCATGTAGGTGCTGGAAACCAAACCCAGGTCCTCTGCAAGAGCATCAAGTGCTCTTAACCCTAACCGCCAAGCCATCTCTCTAGCCCTCCTACATAACTCTGTTCCTGTTCATCCTTCACAACTCCTCAGTACAAGCCTCCTCTGAAGAGCTCCCTCCCACACCTAGGTTTATGCCCTTCAACATTTGTTCACCCTACTGCTAGCTCTACAAACATTTGTTGAACAACTACTCATCAGCCACATTCAAAGACAGAAATATATCTTTGTCCCCACTGGCTTTGGAACAAAGAGCCAGTTAGTTTTTCCACTCATATTTCAGTTTCTTTGATGACAAAAATAATATACTGATAGTAACAACATACACCCTGTGGTTCTGAGAAGAGAATCCACACAAAGCACCGATCCACAAGGTAAGATGCTCAAATGAACATGAGTTAACATTGCTGAGAGAAATTATATACTCCACCTGTTGAAGCCCACAGCAGAGGTTGCCAATGAACTTTTGCTTTGCTGAAAAAAGTTGCCGTTTCTTAAGCCCACTTTCACTCCTTTAAAGACCCTCGGCCTCAGGTCAACTAACATTCCTCAGACTACAGAAATATGGTCTCCAGGTTTCTGCTTCAATCTACTAGAGCAGGCACTCAGACTCTGAAAACAATCAAATATTTGATGAGCACAATCCATTAGAATTCATTTTTGATTATCCACTAATGTTTTCATCTCTCACAATCCAAGAGCACATATTAAGAAGGCAGACTGATAAAGTTCTTATTGATGGTTTTTCTCTTTTGCTGCAGGGTTTCACTGGTCTCAAACTCACAGAGATCTGCCTGCGTCTGTCTCTAGAGTACTAGAACAAAAGTCATGCACTAACCATGCCTGACCTAATCTTTTTTTTATTTGTGTGTGTATGTGGACACACCCGCCTGTCTGTATGTGTACCACGTGAGTACAGTGCCCAAAAGAAACCAAAAGAGAGCATGGGATCTACTGGAGCTGTAGTTATAGGTGGCTGGCTGTGAGCTGCCCAGTGTGAATGTTGGGAACCCAATACAAGTTCTCTAAAAGAGCATCATGCGGTCTTAGCCACTGAGTCATCTCTCCAGCCCCTGCTTTTTTGCTTTATTGAGACAGGGTCTAGATGTGTATGACAGGCTGACATGGAACCCACTACATAATCGAGGCTAGACTGAAACTTCCTAAGAGCTTGAACTACCAGTGAATGTCCAGCTCATGCAGTGCTGGGGATTGAACCTAGGGCTTTGTGCAAGCTAGGCAAGCAGTCCACCAGCTGAGCTTCGTCTCCAGCTCTCTTAATTACATTTTTTTATTGTATGTGTATGAGTGTTGTGCATGCATGCAGGTATATATGTATGCATGTATGTGTACCCGTGTTGTGCAATGCTTTGGTGACCAGAAGAGAGTGCCAGATCCCTTGGAACTGGTATTAAGGACATTTGTTAGCTGCCATGTGGGTGCTGGGAACCGAATCTTGGTCCTCTGCAAGAGCAGCCAGTTCTCTAAACCATTGAGCCATCTCTCTGGCTTCCTTAAATACCTTTTTGTTTTTTTGTTTTTTTTGGTTTTGGTTTTTTGTGGGGTTGTTTTGTTTTGAGACAGGGTCTCCCTGTAGCCCCAACTGGTCTGGAACTCATTATGTATATAGACCAGGCTGGCCTTCAACCCAGAGAGAACTGCCTACCTCTGCCTCCCAAATGCTGGGATTAAAGCATGTACCACCACACACACCTTAAATACATTTTTTAAAAGGCTACTCTTTGGGGGCTGGAGAGATAGCTCAAAGGTTAAGAACATTGGCTGTTCTTGCAGAAGATCCTGGTTCAAATCCCAGCACCCACATGGCAGCTAACTGTACCTTTAGTTCCAGGGGATCCGACAGCCTCTTCTGTCCTCCACAGGCATTGCATGACATGGGTGCACTCACCTACATGCAGGCAATACACGCATACACATAAAATAAAAATAAAGTTGTTTTTTTTTTTTTAATAAAAAAAAGGCTACTCTTGCTGGGCGTGGGGGGGCACGCCTGTAGTCCCAGCACTTGGGAGGCAGAGGCAGGCAGATCTCTGTGAGTTCAAGGCCAGCCTGGTCTACATAGTGAGTTCCAGGACAGCTGGGGCTACAGGAAGACCCTGTCTCAAAAAAGACCAAAAAAAAAAGGCTACTCTTTGGGGTTTTGTCTTAATTAAGTAGTAACTCCCTCTCTCCCACATAACAGTACCTTTATATTCCTCCTTTCATCCCAACATTCTCTTAAAAGAAAATGCAGGAATAAAAGATATGTCTACAAAGCCTTAAGATGTCAATAACATAGACAGCATTTGCAGACCTTACTCATTTTCGTCATATAATTAAGGGGTTTTTTTTTGTATCATTTTTATTTTATGTGTATGAGTATATTGCCTGCATGTATATGAGTGCACCCCTGTCGTGCAATGCCTTGGAGGTCAGAAGAGGACTTTGCATTCCCCTGGAACTGGAGTTAAGGACGGTTCATAACCACCATGTGGGTGGTGGGAATCAAACCTGGGTCCTCTGCAAAAGCAGTCAGTGCTCTTAACCACTGAGTCATCTCTCCAGCCCCTAGTTAAGAGTTTTAATCTGGGGTTGTGCTGGCCTAGTTACTAGCTAGGGAGTTACTAGCTATATGGCAACTGGAATTGACTAAATAAAATTAAAAGCCAGTTCCTTAGTCGCACTCCCCACATTTCAAGTACTTTCCAGCAATGTATGGTCCATATTAGAGACAGAATATGGCCATCACCATAGAAAGACAATTTACATTGGTCTAGAGCTGAATGTATGTAAGGAAAAATATTAAGACTCCCATTTCATCAATAAGCCACTCTCTTTTAACCTACATTAAGTGCTTCAAATACAAGAATATTCATCAATCTGACTTTTACTTCTGACTCTCACAATGGCAATAGATTACAATTCTTAGAAAAGACAGTGAGAGTCCCACAGCAATCTAAGCCTTCATTCTTTCAGCAATCTATACAGCTTGACCTATGAAAAAAAGAGCAAGAAGGCATTTTGCTCCACTACACCTTTGCCTAAGGCAGACATCTGCCAAGTTTAGAGTCACAAGTTCCATTATCTTACATGGTTGGCCAGCACTCTATAAATTCTCCTTTCCACAGCAAGCTTCTCTGCCTCACTCAACATATTATACTATCACTCTAAAATCAGAGTTAAGAGTCTCTGGCAGGCAGGGGATATGCAATGATAGCCTAAAACACCGAGAGTCTGTCCACGCTTAGAGGACTCCTGTAATCATATCCAACAGTCCTGTGGGTGTGCACAGGCAGGGTTCTGCTTTCCTGTGAAACTGAAGCTTTTAGCAACCTGTGTTTTCCATCGCTTATCTCTCAAGAATGCTGAAATATGGCAAAGCACTCCATGAGCATTACATTAGTCTGACCTGCCACTCGCACTGATTATCACAGGCTGCTTATACACAGAGAGAGAGGCAGTAAAAAGAACTCGTGTGTACACATGCTTCATAAACTCTCCTCAAAACTCTGAACTATAAGGTTTCTGTAACATAATATGATGGTACTGGCTTTTAAACAATAAACTAAGAAGCTCTGTTTGAGGGGTTGGGGAAGGAGCTGTAATCCTAAGACTATATCCTAAGAGATAAAAGTGCCACAGGGATAGTGGTCATATGACACAAAGGCCCTTTTCAGGAAGGACTAGTGAGAAGTTAGGAAAGCCAGATAGACTTGCTCAGTAATTACCACCCCCCAGGTTTTTGGTTATTTCACTACAAGAAGAAAAACACACACTTTGAGTGTACAAATTGTATTTCCCTGGAGCACTCGCTTTTCTGCTCTGAGGTCCCAGGTAGCCATGATCCCTGAGAGGAAAGGTCAGTCACCTGCCACCAGAAGCCAAAAAGTGAGCAACTGTTCTCTCCAAAGAACCAGTGAATCTGAGGCAATAAGCAAAACTAAGGTGATAGTAGATAAATAGAATTTCCCCAGGGAATTCTGGCTTGACCGCAAAGGATTATAGTAGGACTCTGACAACAGGAAGGGGCAATTTAAGAACAAGGACACAAAGTCCTATGGGTGAAAAATTAAAAGGAGAAAAGAGCCTGGAAATTTTTTTTCACTTGAGTAGGCAGGAGAAACAGAACTGTGGGCTCTGAGGAAAAAAGGAACTGGAGTCTGTGAAATGTAACAGCTCTGTTTAAATGGGTCCTTGGGAGAAAAAGCACTCAGCCAGGATGAAAAGAAAAGAAAGAATTAGCCAACATTCAGCTCCCCCTCAGGAGTGAAGTGTGAGCACCCACACTCTGCTCATGTTCAGCTCAGATTAGAAAGTGCAAAAAGATAACCGTATAATCCAAGAAAAGGAGATACATAAATGTATAGGGTTTTAATGAAAACATTACTTGCACTAATCTTGCATTAATTCCTGTGTCTTTTTAATGGGCAGCCTATACAAGCGCTAAAAGCACAAGTCCAATTTTTCAAAGGCTCAACCACCTGCCTTGGTGCAGCCAGAAAAGAAGAAAATATAAAACAGAAAAATCAGAAACAAAAATCTGTAAATGTTTTATAAAAATAATTATGAGCACCAACAGCATCAAAAGAAAGAAATGATAAAACTGGGGAGGTCCCAAGAAACAAATTTCTTAAGCTTTGAAAACCATTTGTCTTTCCCAACTCACATAAAACAGGAACAGCAACCATCGAGAGAGGAAACTGACCGGAGGGAAGCAGGAGACAACAGTGAACTGCTCACAACGCTCTGCAGTGTGGCAGGCCTCCCAGCTGCACCAGGCAGGAATATTATACAAAAGGAAAAAACTACATGGACCACACAGACAACCATGCATACACTGAATTATTTATAATAATCAAGGAATTTCCATTAATATTTTCATCAGATGCTCTAAATCTAAGGTTTTGGAAGCTACTGCTTACCTGTTTTATAAGATAAGTCATCTTGTTATTTAGTTTAACTATGCTTTAATTTCTATAGTAAATATTTAACTTGAGACCATCTAATGTAGCAAAAGGACAAATATTTACTAAGTTTAATCATTCTCTATATATTATTCTACTTCCCCTATAACTATAAAATGTGAGATGAGACCCAAAATCCATGCCTAAATTTAGCAAGAGATGAAAATATTCTTTTAAATGTATCAACAAAATTTTAAGGCTGGATTAGCAGTCTATTCCATGGGCCTTCTACTGCTAAAGAGAACTTTAGAATACTGTATCAGTAGACAGGAGTTTTAAATACTAACTCAAATAGCCACTGTAGGTTTCCTCCACTCCCTTCTCCCCATCCCCCCCTCTCTCTGTATGTGTCTTTTGCTGCCTACCCACAGAGCCTCACACAGAGGCAAAAGCTGTACCACTGAACTGCACTGTCAACTATATGATCACCATAGTTTCTCACAGATTCCAGTAGAAATCAGATCCTTAGTTGGAATTTTAAAAGCAGCTTTAGAAGTGGGACAGGAATGAAGGGAAACTTAATTGTTTTCTATGCTCATCCATAGTGCAAGAGGTGGGTGATTACAGTAATTCAACTTGGCTTTTTGAAAATAAGCTCTTAAGTACAATAAACTCCATCCAAAGCAGAAAATATTTCCATACACTCACCTCATCATGATCTTGAAAGCCTCAGTGAAATGGGCTTACTTAAATCTGTATCTCTACTTCATGCTGACCCTAGCCCGTTCTGGAAGGTAGGGATTTCTGCCTTTCTCACCTGCAGGCTTTCCCCTCTGTCATAGCATGAGATCAAGTTTGTCTAGTCGAGTGTGACAGGGACTTATCTGTTCCTTTCTTTGTACTACTGGTAGTCTTTAAAAAACCTAGGCTCTATGCACTACTTAATTTCTTGACTAACAATTCATGGAACACGACACAGTAAATTCTTCACAATTCAGTATAAACTGTGCTAATGAGTTCTTAAGCTACACAATCAGTTTCTGTACTGGGGACTATGAAAAATTGTCATGATGCCAACGTTAATAATATGTCTGAGTTTTACCATCATAATGTTTCTCAAAATGATTACAATCACCTATCATTTTATTTTTATTTTTCCTGGTTTGAGATTAAAATGTTCCCTAATGAAGACTTACAATATACAGGTGATGAAACCTGTTACCTACAAAATAAAGATAACTAACATCTTTTTTTTTTTTTGTCTTTTTGAGACAGGGTATCCCTGTAGCCCCAGCTGTCCTGGAACTCACTATGTAGACCAGGCTGGCCTTGAACTCACAGAGATCCTCCTGCCTCTGCCTCCCAAGTGCTGGGATTAAAGGCGTGCGCCACCACACCCAGCTCACTAACATCTTTATATCCAGAAATGTGGGTCTGTATATAATAATTACTTAAGAATACTGGCTTTCTGCTGCGCATGGTGACAACAACTTGGGAGTTGGAGGCAGAAGGATTAAGAATTCAAGGTTACCCTCCCATACTGAGAGTTCCAAGTCAGGCTGGGTTAAATGAGACCCATCTCAAAAACCCAAGGAAAAAACAAAAATCAAAACTGGTTCTAGTAACATAACCTGAATAAACTCAGATAAACCTCATGCAGGGTATTCAACCACATCTTTCACATGCCTGAATTCAATCCAAACAGCAAAAAATCCTGAGTCTTAGATAACTGAGTCAACAGTAGGAAATAAAAACATTTAATACTATGATTTGATATAAGAAAAATATCTGGGGTAAACCCAGAAATTCCCATCACAAACTAAGCTCCATTTACCAACTTTCTATACCCCTCCCTTTCTTCTCTTTTAAAGAGGTATATAGAATCAGCAAGATGGCTCAGCAGGTAAAAGCAGCTTAGCAAGCAAGCCTAGCAGCCTGAGTTTGATCCTTGGAACCCATGTACAAAAGCAAAAAGGAGAGAACTCCACATGACATGTGTGCACTGGAACATATGAGCACACACACACTGTAATACATACATAAATAAACAAACATTAGAAATGAGATATAGTTCTGTGGTAGGGAACTTGCACTTGGCACATGCAGTGGCTCTGAATTTGAACACCAGCAATGTTGTGTGTATGTGTGTAAGACTTAAAAGTCTAAGCTTCGAGTGAATTACTTTATAAGCCAAAGTAAACAAACATTACACGTTTATTTGGTTTGCACTTTTGGTTTTGGGGGGTACAAAGTTGTTTGGTTGGCTGATTTGGTTTTTTGGGATACAATTTCACTATGTAGCCCCAGCTGGCTGTGCAGACCAGGCAGGCCTTTATCTCACAGTTATCAGCTTGCCTCTGTAGGAATCAAAGGTGAGCACCACCACACCCTACACATATTAGGAATATTTTCAGTGTGAAGAGCCTAAGGCTGTTGAAGGAGAAAGTTGGCCCAGCACAGCAAGGTCACACAGGCACCTGGAACTCACTGAAGATCAGGCTGACCTCCTCTGCAACTCAGAGACCTGCCTCTGCCTCGAAAATGCTGGGATTAAAGGTGTGTGCAACTATGCCTGCCCTGTTTCTATTACTCTAGAAAATACAGAAGTTAAAAAAAATTAAAGTCAATTAAATTATAGAGAACTTGGATAAAACATGTCAACATATGGTATGATTTTGATCTTAGAAGAAACATCAGACAATGAACTAGATAAAAATACATCTATATGGTTAATGTAGGTCACTTACAGTAAAAAAGCAACCATGTATGTGTGTATGCTCCTGTGTGTGTCAAGATTTAGCATAATCCAGAGAAGCCATGAAATTTTTAACTATTTTCAGATACATTCACCCACCAAAGATCTGGAAATAAACAGTGGCTGTGTGCATCATTCTGAGGCGCCACAGAACCCTAGCTGTCACTGGAGCAGGCTCTTCCTTCCTTGTGCTTGCTATGTTATTAGATACTCAGAAAAGTGGAGTAGTAGAGAGACTTCCCAATGGATCAAGTGTGATGGAATGGGGGGGCAGGGACAAAAGGGGAAGCCTATAAAGTACTTTGAATGCAAGTGGATTTGGGTTTGGCCTTAGAGAACATTCTTAAAAGTCTTGCCCTATTGCCAGCTAGCCTTGAACTTCCAATCCTCCTGGCTAAGCCTCCAGAGTGCTACGATTTCAGGCACATAACACCATGCCTGGCTTAGTAAGTTTTTTGTTTGGGAGTTTTGTGATGCTAGAGATATAACACAGAAGCTTGTGCATGTGAGGCATGTGCTATGTCACTGAGCAACAGTATTTTGAGGCAAGGTCTCAACCTAGCTTACCTTCAATCTCACTCTGCAGCCCACCCAAGGTCTTGAACTTGCAATTCTCCTGCCTCACTCTTGAATATCTGGAATTACAGGTGCGTACCACCACACCCAATTAAAGTTTTCTTTTTTGTCTGAGACAGAGCTAAGGCCATGAAGCCCATCCTAGCCTCAAATGTCTTATATAGCCCAGGCTGGTCTCAAATTTGCAATCCTCCTGCCTCTACCTCCTGAGCCATCACATTCAGATCACCCTTGAACCAGCAGGGAACCAACACTAAACATTTGACCTACTCTAAGCACTTGGGAGGTGGAGGCAAGATGATTGGGAGTGTAAGGCCATCCTCTGCTACAAAACAAGCTTCAATTCCCGCCTGGGCTATGTGAGAGTCTATCTCACACACCAGAAAAAAAAAAATGTTTAAAGAGGGGACAAGGGGGGTGTATCTAATCTGAGACATAAAGGCTGATGCCTCTCTAGTAACAGCCATGTCTAACACTTGGAACCCACCAAATGTAAAAACAATACTTGAGGAAAGTTGCAAAATATGCTAAGTGAGATTATATCCCATTTTCATAAGCTATTCATAACCTCTCTATCATGACTTGAAAGAAGTCATCAGTCACTGAAGGATTTAATAACTTCAGGTTGACTCCTTTTTGGCAGATCACTGTAAACAAAGGCCGGGTGTGAATGTGTTAAGCCAATTTTTTACTGAAATCCTGAAGCATCAATTTACTTAGGTTTCTGTCACAAAAGTACAAATTTACACATAAGATTATGTAGGGGTATACAACTAGAAACCAAAAAGCACTATAGAAAAATCTATTCCTAATTACACTGTGGTAACTGCATGACTCTGTGAATATACTCTTTAAAAATACACATTCATGCCAGGCATGGTGGCACACACCTTAAGTCCCAGCACTCGGGAGGCAGAGGCAGGCGGATCTACATAGTGAGTTTCAGGACAGCTGGGGCTATAGAGAGACCCTGTCTCAAAAAAGATGAAAAAAATACACATTCATGTATGTATGGTCTTGAAATGCATGAATAAAGCTTGCTTTCAGGAGGGGGGAGGGTCTTTTTAAGACAGGGTCTCCCTGTAGCCCCAGCTGGCCTTGAACTCACTATGTAGACCAGGCTGGCCCTGAACTGATGGAGATCAACCTGCCTCTGTAATAAAGCTTTTTTTTTTTGTCTTTTTTTGAGACAGGGTCTCCCTGTACAATCACACCCAGCTTGTAATAAAGCTTTTTTTTAAAAAAATCTATCCTGCCAGGCATGGTGGCGCACACCTTTAAAATCCTAGCACTTGGGAGGCAGAGGTAGGAGGATCTCTGTGAGTTCGAGGCCAGCCTGGTCTCCATAGTGAATCCAGGACAGCTGGGGCTACAGGGAGACCCTGTCTCAAAAAGACCCAAAAAAAAAAAAAAAAAAAAAAAATCTATCCTACGGTTGGAGAGTTGGTTAAGTCAGCGGTTAAGAGCACTGACTGCTCTTGCAGAGGACTCAGATTTGATTCCCAGCACCCACATGGTGGCTACAAACCATCCTTAACTCCAGTTCCAGGGGAATCCGAAGCCCTCTTCTGACCTCCGAGACATGGCACTCACACACATGCAGGCAATACACTTGTACACATAAAATAAAAACAGTAAATAAAATTAAAAAAAGAAAAATCTATCCTAGCTGGGCGTGGTGGCACATGCCTGTAGTCCTAGCACGTGGCAGGCAGAGGCAGGTGGATCTCTGTGAGTTCCAGGACAGCTGGGGCTACAAAGAGACCCTGTTTCAAAAAGACCCCCCCCAAATCTGTCCTAAGATTTAATCTCAAAGGAATAGAGTGTTTTTTATGATTACAAAATAAAATCTGGCTTTTTTTAAAAATTATTTTGCTAAAATTTTAATGGAAATAGAGCAAATACAATATGTTCTGGTGGCTTATAAACTTTGTAAAGACCCAAAATTCATTCAGAATGAACAACAGAGTCTGAATTATGGCTTGGGGTTATAAGAGTTTCCCCCTCTCCCCTCTAACTCTTAAATGTTCTATTTTCTAAAGCTCCTGTTTTATCCATTCATGAAAAAGGTCCTCACATCACCTTGACTAAAGTGAACAGCAATCGGCTGGCTGCAACACTAACTCACACATCCTACCAGATACTCATCAGCAACACAGGACACCTGGACCACAAATAAAAGGATGCTGTGCACATCATGAGCCTAATTCAGATATCACATTGGTTGCAATTAGGGCACCTCATGGAAATTTCACACTTCAAATCTACCAGTAGACCAACGAATTTAAGTTCTAATTTCTTCCAAGGTAAGAACAATAAACTCAGTAACTTCACCAACATTTCATTTCCCACGTCAGAAATGTAAGAAGTAGATTTCTCAATCCTGAAAGAGGATAAGCACAGTGACAAAAATAAATATGCTGTTCTCTTAGCAAAGGGCTAGAAGGTTGTATCTGTGGAAGGAGCAATGGGTAGAGACATCAGAAAACACACCAAAGGAGTTTAGCACTTTCAAAATGGAAAATGATGAATGTGGGCATCAATATACTTCAGGAGACTTGGCTTTCATCTTTTTTAATATTACATTTTGTGTGTCTACCTGTCCATCTGTCTGTGTCTTTATCTGTGTACACATAGAAATCAAAGGACAACTTGCAGGAGTGGGTTTCTGAGATTGAAGTCAAGTTGTCAGGCTTTGGTGACAAGCACCTTTATCTACTGGGCCATCTCACTGGTCCATGGCTTTCATCTTATAACCAGAGAAGCATGTTGTGTTCTACTCTTTTTTAACAAGGAGTCATGAATCTGAACCAGAGTTCGATGAAAGTGGTTTAGTAGGTGGAAAGCGTTCTCCAAATATAAATGAAAATATAATCCTCATTTCACTCATTTTTGGCTCTGACTCTGTCCTCATATGACACGACAACTCTGATCTCTGGTGGTGGTGGTCGCGTGCGTGCATGCGTGCGTGCGTATGTGTCTGCCACCCACACGACTAATCCCATCAAGGCATTACCTCCAAATACATTTGGATTAGACCTGGAACACTTGGGGGAATACAGTTCAACCCAGAGTATCCCCCTACATGAATCTTTTATTGTCTTTGGGTAGAAATCAAACCTTTGTACCTATCTATATCTGTACCTATCTACAGAGAGACAGGCTGGGGCAGGAAGTTGGAGATTTAAAGATGATTTCCTTTTAGAAGTGCTTGAGAGCTATGTCCTAAGATTCACATACTATAAAATAAATTTTCAGCTGAATCAGAGCACTAGGGTGCTGACACTAGCTGAGATTTACTAGACACTCACCTGGGCCAGGCACTGCTCTAAAAGCTTTCCATTCACCTTTGAGGCTGCCAGAAGTAAAGATGGTATACAGAAGAGGACCTTGAACACAGGTTTTCTCAGTTGGTAAGGACTGTCTACTCTACATAGACTTTTCCTTGAAACAAAGGAAAACTGCAAGGAGAGAATTCAAGATGAAACCATGAATAAAGTGGTACATAAAACATATGCACTGAGGTTCATTTCATACCTTGTATTTAATGTGGTCAGAATTTTATGAGCAAATAGCTCAAAGGCACAAAGGAAAACTGATCAGTTACAGCATGTTAAATCCTTTAGTTCAAATAAGCTGTTTAGGAGTGAGATCCTTCTGGTACCAAAGCTGTGAAAAGATTTTTCTCTAGGTCCTCCTGAAGACAGCAGGCAGGCAGGAGGCCCTCAAGAAACAATGCCAAACATACAAGCAGTATTTTCTGCAAGTCTCCAAACAAGTCAGGGGCTACAAAACAATTCAAGTAGAGCAAATATGCCCAAAATAAGAGCCATAAGAGCTCAGGCTCAGATTCAGGGCTCACTTAGAACAGTTATTCTGAATGTCAGATCAAGACTGAGCTTCCAAGGCTCCATATACCGCCTGCAACACTGAATTCTGAGTATGTATACAAATGATTGTACTCTGTGTTCCAGAGGACAGGTCATGTATTACAAAAATACTCAAAGAAGCCTCTAATAAAAATAAAGAACCTAGACTGAGGACATAGCTCAATTCAGTCATGAGTTTAGTTCACATGCTAGAGCACCTGCTAGCACATGAGACCCTCAGCTCCTGGAGAAGCAGCAGGAGAAAGGGCTGAATATGGTGGTGCACACCTGTAATCCTAGCACTCAGGGGGCAGAGGCAGGAGAATAGCAAATTCAAGGCCAGTCTGGTCTTCATAGGGAGCTCTAGTCAGCCAAAGCTATACAGCAAGACCCTATCTCAAAACCCTGGTACAAGCAGGAACTCATAGCGGAAATGATAAGCAGCATAACCACAGAGATCCCTTCTTACATCTTCAGAACACGACTTTCTGTACTGATGGAGCACAGTGAGGTTGGTATCAAATTCTAGGCAGCCACAAGTGCTAAATCAAAAGGTTTGAATAAACATAGCCAGACGTAGCTCTAACCTCTTACAACTGCACAGTGGCCAGACGTGGTAGATCAGGTACATAAACCAAGCACTCAGAAGGCAGAGGCAAAAGATAAGGAGGATAAGGAGTCATCCTCTGCTACATAGCCAATGAGTGACAGGCAAGACTGGGCTATATAAGACCCTGCCTCAAAAATAAAAACAAGGGCTGGGGAGGTGGCTCACAGGGTAAAAGAACTTTCTTCAAAAGCCTGACCATTTAAGTTCAATTCTCAAAATCCATAAAAAGGTAGAAGGAAACAAATGACTCTACAGAGTCTACAGAGTCTGACCTCTACACAGATACAGATCATACATATCACACACACACACACACACACACACGCCTACACAACAGTAATAAACTTAAGCTAGGGATAGTGGCGCACGCCTTAAATCCCAGCACTTGGGAGGCAGAGGCAGGCGGATCTCTGTGAGTTTGAGGCCTGCCTGGCCTACATAGTGAGTTCCAGGACAGCTGGGGCTACAGGGAGACCCTGTCTCAAAGAGACCAAAAAAAACATTGAGGCCAGCCACCCTGTTTTGTCAAAGGGGAGGGGGGCGAGGGAGGGGGAGGGAGGGGAGAGGGGGGGAGGAGAGGAGGGGGGAATATGAATATATGAATCCGGTATGACAACTGAGGGAAAAGAGCCCCTAACCTCAAACACATTTAGTGAACATTTCATTACTGAACTTATTCAACGTGAGAATTATGCTGGGTAGAAAGAGCACAGCCTATGAAAGAAAGGCAGCCAGGCAGACAGTAAAGAATGGATACAGAACTGGGTTGGGGATGTAGCTCGATGGTAGAGTTCTTGCCTTGCATGCATGAGGTCTCAAATCCAATATCCACCCACTCCCAGACCCTCCAAAAATATTCATAAGGTAAAAACTCTCTCATAATTTCTCTAATTACTAAATATCCCACTAGTCAAAAGAAAAACACTTAACAATTTTTTTATGTGTATGCGTGTATTGCCTGTGTGTAGGTAAGTGCACCCGTGTTGTGCAATGCTGAAGGAGGACAGAAGAGGCTCTGGGATCCCCTGGAACTAGAGTGGAGTTATGGACAGTTGTTAGCTGCCATATGGGTACTGGAATTCAAACCCCCGTCTTCTGCAAGAACCACCAGTGTTCTTAACCACTGAGCCATTTCTCTAGCCCCACAACTACAAATTTAATTAATAGGTAAATATACATGTCTTGCTTCACTCATACCCCATACACACTTAAAATTCTTTGAATAACCTGTGCTTCATCCCCAGCACTAAAAAAAATTTTTTTAATTAATTAATTAGTTAAATTTCTGGGCAACATCTGAAACTATTCTTCTATATTACAATTAATTAGTAAAAAATGTTCATTTTACGGGGGTTCATTTTACTGGGGCTGGAGAAATGGCTCAGTAGTTAAGAGCGCTGACTGCTCTTGCAGAGGACCTAGAGTCCCAGCACCCAGATGGTGGCTACGAACCTTCCTTAACTCCAGTTCCAGGGGAATCCGAAGCCCTCTTCTGAACCTCCTTGGCATGGCACAACACAGGTTCACTCATATACATGCAGAAAATACACTCATACACATAAAATAAAAATAAATATTACAAAATAAAAATAAACCCACTCATCATGAAGACTAGATTTGGATACTGTGATAGTGTTAACAGCCAAAATCTAGAATCACGTGGTAGACAGCCTCTGGGAGTGCCTGTGGAGGAATTATCAGCACTGTAGTGATGGGGATAAAAGACCTGCCACTGTGGGTGGCACCCTTTCCTAGTTAGAATACAAGATGATGTAAATGGAGAAAGAGGCAGAGGGAGCTGTGGCAAACATTGTCTCCCTCTGCTCCTTGACTGAGGGTGCAACATGAATTCCCCAGCATGAGGGACTGTAATAACTTGGAACTTTGAGCCAAAATAAACCCTTGCTCCTTTAAGTTGCTTTGGTCAAAGTATTTTACCATAGCAACAGGAAAAGAAAGACAGAAATTAAAGTTCTGTCTTTGTTGGCCGGAAAGGTAATGCCCAAAACCAGCTACAGAACACTCACCATGTGCTTACACATACCTGACCCTATTGGCCTGTATATGGCCAATATGTTTTAATGTATATGTATGTTTTAATGTTCAAAGTACTAAGACTAATAAACCAATAAAACCACGTTTGGATAAAAAATAAACAGAATCTCTCCAATCTCTCTCCTGAGACAACTCCATCTAAAAGAACCTAGCTAATTCCTTCTGTCCTTTGCACAGAGAATAAAGTCTGAGAAACCCTAAAGACCACACTAGAGGTAACACCTTCAACTGTCGCTTACTCAAAGGCACATAAGTGGCTAATGCTGCTGAGGTTCAAGCCCAGCGGAGACCTATTTCTAAGGAGCTATTTTTAAATTATTAGATAATCTGGTGACCTTGTGGTGAAGGCAGCTGTGAACTCAGCAGCACACACCACCTGGAGGCTTCTGGCTTGAGTTATGTTTCAGATGCACATGGTCTACTTTGTTCTTCTGAAGCTCAATAGCAACACACAAACTGACCATCTGTAAAAACCAAAACTGTAAGAGCTCTATGGAAAGCAGGACATGAGAAACAGGTTTAACTGTCCACTGAAGAACTGAGCAATTAGTTCAAACGCTAACGGCATAAATAAACTTTATATAAAGATCTGCTGCAGTTATCCACAAGATTCTTAAGTCTCACACATAACTTGCATTAATATTAAAACCCTTCCTTCTAAAAGAACTCAAATCCATTATTTTATATTATCCTCCAAACCTGAGCCTTCAGCTGTTTTTTTGTTTGTTTGTTTTTTGTTTTTGTTTTTTTTTTTTGGTCTTTTTGAGACAGGTTCTCCCTGTAGCCCCAGTTGGCCTGGAACTCACTATGTAGACCAGGCTGGCCTTGAACTCACAGAGATCCACCTGCCTTTGCCTCCCGAGTGCTGGGATTAAAGGAGTGCGCCACCACGCCTGGCTTGCACTTTGTCTTTTTAGCATTGCCAGTGCTTAAAATAGTACCTAGCACATTGGTCCTCACTACACCAAGTACCTACTGATAATTGCCAGTTGTGTCCTAAGCACCTCTGTAGTGTGCTATGGTTTGAATTTGATAGCCCAGCGGTCATGTGGTGTTGGAAGGGCATAGAAGGCAATTAGGTCATTCATGAGAGGATTAATGTGAGTGTGGCTTTTGTCAATTTAACACAAACTAGAGTCACATGGGAAGAGGGAACCTCAATGGAGAATTTCCTCCACCAGATAGGCCTGTGGTGTGTCAATGGTGCATTTTCTCCATTGTTGCTTGGTGTAGGGGGTCCCATTCCACTGTAGGCCATCCCTGGGCAGGTAGAGCCTGGGTTGTATAAGAAAGGCAGTCAAGCAAGCCAGGGGAAGCAAGCCATAAGCTGTCCCAGCACGGTCTCTACTTCAGTTCCTCCCTCCGTGTTCCTTCCTGCTTGAGCTCTGCCTTGGCTTTCCTTAAAGATGGACTATAACCTGTAAGCCACATAAACCCTGTCCTCCCCAAGCTGCTTTTGGTCAGAGTTTAATCAGCATTAGAGAAGCAGACACACAGTGGGACCACCCAAGTAGGCCAGTGTCCTGAGAATGACCCCTCATGCTGTCTCCCATTTGCTCCCAGACCCTTTACCTCTGGCTATGGGACAAGGCTCTCACCAGGATCATGAGCCAAATAAATGCCTACTGTTTTAAATCACCCAGGCTAAACCAAGCATGGTGACACACACCTACAATTCCAGCACTTGGGAGGAAGGGACAGGAGGATCAAGAACTCAGATCCAGCCTGTACTACATGAGACTGCCTCAAAAAATAGTAATCAATGAATAAAAACACATAAATCACTGTTTCAGTATTCTAGAACAACAGAAACACCTACCTTGCAGGTGTGTTCATCATTGTCCCATACTGAAGAAATAGAGAAGGAACCTATTTAGGTCTCCCAGTGGGTGGCGGAACAGGAGTAGAACTGAGCCACACAGCTACTGACTAGCCCTCAATATTAAGTGAGCTCACCTACTGTACCCTAGGAGCTCCCAGTGATAGTACTGCAAACAGAGTACCTGCACCGTACTGCAAGTAAGCAAACAAAAGAACACAACTAGAGAAGGGCTGGAAAAGTGGCTTGCTTCCTAGTTCATAAGCAAGACTAAGTTCACTCCCTAGCACTTACGAAAAGGAAAGCACAAATGATTAAGCGTCTGTTGGCTTTTCCTGATAATTAAATGTCAATATTATTGTTTTAATGTTTTTCATTATAAATATATGTCAACTGTGTCATAGCTTAATTAGACTTTAAAGGACAAGTGAAAGACTCCAATCACCATTAATGTTTGGAATCAAAAGCCATGTGTCAATAATAGTAAACAGCTTACAAATGAACTTGTGAAATAATCTGCTTGGACTGGCCCCAGGACATTTCTCTACTTCTGTTTTCACTTGAATTCAGCAGTGTCCTGCTGCCAACACAAATCTTTCCATTTCCTTTTAATTAGATAGTATCCAGACAAGTTATACTGAAATTATCAGGTTTTCTAGAAAATATGCTATATTTCCTCATTCCAAGTTATTTTAAGAATTTGTTTCTCTTCAATGACTTAAAGAATGTCTCCATCTGAGCTAAACTCTTTTTCCACACTACCACACAGCTCACCCCTCCACCAGTAACAAGATACCACACTCACTTAAACACGCTGACCAGGTTTGTTTCACTGGCTGCTTTTGAAAACACACTATACACTCTGAGAAGACAAAAGTGGTACTTACAGCTCTGTACAGTTCTATCTTCTCAACAGGAAGGCAACAGTAAAGAGACCAGCCCCAGAGAAAGGGGTCGTTCTCATGAAAGCCTATTCCAACGCCTTCAGAGCCTGACTTTGTCACAGGTCTATAGCCAAAGATTTACATCTACTCAACCTTAACGTAAATACTTTCTAATGACTGGGAGTCAAGAACACATTTTAAAATTTAAAGTTTCCCACACATGGCCCTGAACAGAAACAGTTCTAAACCTTCTATTAATCATCTGGCTCAGACCAAACTGTGGTCAGTGTCTCTTCTAGGTTCCTTTGGTACTGGGTAAGAAGAGATGAGACACAAAGGGAAAATACTGTAGTCACTACCATTTATTTGTTTTGAGTTTGACAAACTAAGCCCAGTCCAGGGAACAAAGACTCTCTTCGCCTCTCTTTTTAAAACAAAATAGTGGCTTCCTGTTATGATTCCACTGGCAGCAAGCAAAAATCCTTCAGCCTTAGAAAAATAGGGTAAATATACCTACTAATGTTACAGGATTTAACAATTTCCTCAAAAATCAAAAATAAATCTCTCACAATTCGAGAATAAACAAAAGCTTGTTTTGTTCTAGCACTTGCTCAAAAGCAATCATAGTGGCAACCGGAGAGGGATTATTAAGAAACAACCAGTCAAGTCCACAAAATCTACACTGTAAGATAAACTACCCTACAGGCACAGCCAATGCAGTCTGACCTAACAGCTGTACACAGTTGCACTAATTAAAATGAAAAGCTGGTCTGCCTAACACATAGGCAATTCACTGACCCATACTGACAAGTTGACAGGGTTCACCGCCATCCATACTCTTCCCAGGCCTGACCTACAATGTAAAAAGTAAGCCAGCATGTAGCTGAAAGTGTCTGAATGTTTACACTCACACACTCTCTCCTAAGTATTGCAGAAATAACCACAAGCATAAAGCCTGGAGCACGTCCTATGGACTATACAGGCATATACACAAAACACAGCCAAGGGCTGCTACATTACACCAGTTCTGGTCTCAACTCATAAATGCAAAACCAAAGAACAAGGCAAAAATCTGAAAGGCCTTTTTCTGGAACCTTAGGGTGAATGAATGTGGGTTAAGTCTTTAAATATATTATTGAACAGGTCTCATTGATGCATCACTTTCAACAGCCACGGGGAGGCAAAAAGTGTAATCTTAGTCAATTCTATCGTGCAAGGAGATCAAATAGCATTTCAAGAGCAGCCCGCCAAGCATGCACGCCTGCCAGAGCACAATGAGCACTCAAGGGCTCTGGAATGAAACCACCTTCTACTGGTCTCAGAGATCTATAACATAGTTTAAACAGCACTAAATTACAGAGCTGGGAAAAAGAAAAAAAAAAAAAACAAAAAAAAAACTGGCTCCAAACTGGTGTGCTCCATTATCTGCCCCTGTGTTATTTTCCTAGGAAATGTAAATATTCAGAAAGATAACTGCCCTTTAGGTCCCAAGTCTACACATGCTTGAAAACGAAGGGCTGGTTGTGTTTCTAGCAATAACTGCCCACAGAGTGGATTGTATATTGTTCCCATGTGTAAGGAAGAGTCCACGTCATGTCGACTTTAGATTTGGAGTTCCCTGAAGAAGGGAACAGGAACTCAATACCTCCATATACCCACGGTACTGTGGCACAGAGTTTAAGGTCTTTGTCAACTCTATTCTCAGCTTCTCCTCAAATGTCTCAATCTTGAAAGCACACAGGAACACAATTTCAAAGGGAAAATGTAACCTCCCAGCTGACCCCCAGTTAATTCGCATACCATTTCTTAGATTTGCCATATGGCTGAAGGAGGCCTCCAGCAAAACGTGTGGCAGGGACACTTAGGCAGAGAAGACAAAGTAACCTATTACAGTTTTTCTCTGGGATCAGAAAGTGGTCAAGCAGGTTTGTCAGAGCTGCAGAGGGCATGAGAAGGTGGCAGGAAAACCAGCAGCTCATACAAAACACTGACAATTTAAGCCAGATGCAACTTTCAGGGCCACCCCAGACATCAGCTACTTTGGCCCAAGAGGTAAATCACACACACTTAAGTTGACCAGCATTTCTCTATAAATTAAATTTGTGGAATTCATTTTATTTTTCAACTACTCCCAAATAGGGAGTGAAGTTTCAGATCAAACAGCTACTTTTGCATTGCACAATGCTCATCTTCAAATAGGCTTTACTTTCGAAAGGGGAAAACACACACACACACCCTAGTATTTTGGAATTGTTTTGTTTTCCTCTCTCTGCTCCAAATATGTTTCCTGTTCGGTTTACTTGGTTGAAATTTCCAGTGTTGGGACAATTTACAAATTAAGACTCAAATCCCAACTGAAGTGCAGGGGGTACTTGAATTACTGACTCCGGCTCTTTTAAGTCATCCTAATTCCCAGCATCGTTCTCGGGGCGGCTGGAACACTCCAACACCCACCTCCGTGAGCCCCGGGCCACACTTGCGCAACTTCAGTCCGACACCCGCGTCCCTCGCAGCACGAGGCCGCAGCCACTTGCCTGCAGCCAGTGGAGACTGCTAGCCTGGTCCTCCTCGTCCAGCGGCCACAAGGTGAGGCAAACTCCACGGGGCAGGGGTAGGGCAAAGGGGCAGGGGCAGGGGGCAGGGGCCGGGGGCGGGGTGGCAGGCTAGGCTTGAGCCAGGAACTGCACTTCCAAACAAAAGGAGGCCCGGGCACAGCGGGGAGGCGACGCAGGCCTGTCCCGCAAGGGTCCTAGCGGGACCAGCCGTGGCCACGGCCCCGCCCAAGGCTGGGGATGCCGCTCCGCCGGCTCAGCTCTCGCTCCCGCAGCCGGGCCAGCTCTGCCACATGCCTCAGCCCCAGCCGCCAGGGGAGAAAGAGCAGCCTCCCGCGACGGCGGCCGGCAAAACCCGGGCCGGAGCCCGCCCTGATCCGCGCGCCAGGCCCGCTACAGCCGCGGGCACGCGCACACACAATGCCCGCCGCAGATTCCTCCTTCCTCGCGGGCCAGTCTCCACTTCCCCTAATTCTTCTCCCTTTCCCGACAGCCGGAACTGGGAGGCTGCGTGATGAATGGCAGCCCTTAATAGCGTGGTCGGCTAGAAAATGCATCTGCAAGCAAGATACTAAGAGGTAGCGCATCACAGTGTGCGCTCAGCACTTCACACAGCCTCAGCTGCCTTGGCCCGGGAATGCTAACACATGCCAAAGACGATGGTCAGACACTTGCTTCCTAGCCGCAAGGGAGAGCGGCACTGCACCTGTTCGGCATCCGACATTTCTGACCCCAAAGTCCCTTAAAATTTAGGAATTTTCTGTAAATCACTTGTTAAAAAAAAAAAAATCTCCCAAATCCTTATGCAAAAGAAAATAACGATCCACTTGCTAGAGAAAATGCAGGTTAAGTTGAGCTTGACTGAAATTCACCTAAAAAATCGAATGCACATTCCACATCCCCAGGGTCATGGGGCTTTAAACAGGTAACTCACCAGCAGCTACTAGATTCCAGACGCCGTCATTAATTCAATTTGTATGTACATCTAAAGAGAATTACCAACTGATGGTTTCAAACTGGTGTCTTCCTGCCTCTCAATGAAGTCTGGTAAAAACATATCAACTTGCTAAATTTTATCAAAATTAAATTGAACTACATATATACCATGTATTTCAAGATTATTTGGTCCTGTTAAATAAAATGCTGTAGAAATTCTTAAGTATTCCTAAAAGAATATGAATTCAAAGTATTAAGCTCTGTGTCAACCCAAGTTAGAAAGTTGCAGTTCAAATTTAAAGGACACTTTCAGCATTTGCACTGCACCTCTCACCTCCAGGCAAACTTTCTCAAATAGTTTTATAAATGTTAATTACACCTTCCAAGAGTACCATAAATTTGCTGCTTTATTGGGCACTCTGTTCAGCAGAGAAACTTAGACAAGATTAAAGTGATTTGTCCACAGTGTCTCAACAAGGTAAAGGAGGGTAACAGTAGAATCCAAATTAACATAAAAATTTGTTATTTAAAGGCCTGCCCCTGTGGTTTTTTGTTTGTTTGTTTTTGTTTTGGTTTTTTTTTTTTTTTTTTTTTTTTTTTTTTTTTGGTCTTTTGGAGACAGGGTCTCCCTGTAGTCCTAGCTAACCTGGAACTCACTATGTCGACCAGGCTGGCCTTGAACTCACAGAGATCCACCTGCCTCTGCCTCCTGAGTGCTGGGACTAAAGGTATGTGCCACCGCACAGGTCCAAAGGCCTGTCTTTTAAAAGGGAAACTCCACCACAAGAACAGGAATTTCTATGTGAAACTCCTAACACACGGCACACACACTGAGGAGAGTTGATGGAACATAACACCCCTGCCAACCTGCAAGGTGGCTATGATCAATACAAATTGGAGGAGATCTACAGGGCAAATCTACCTCCATCATAAGTTACACGAAACACCATTCCTCAGTGAAACCATCCTGAGGCTTGAAAATCTCCTTCATAACAAAGTGGCTCTGAGATTACTCCATACATGTCAGAGATGTAATTGATCCTAAAGCCTAGCTGCAAAAGCTACTCCTGTCCTTGGACATACTTCCAACTTTCTAGCTAGTTACATCCCAACTCAAGGCAAATCCTTTAGACAGTTTGTTCCCCAGCCCCACACACAGACCATGGAGATCAAACTTCTTTGTGCCAAGAAAACTTTCAGAGAATATACAAAATGAGTAAATAAGGTCACTGCCCATAATCTGGTATTCACAGAGACTGGTGTGCTTAATACCTAGTTTTTGATGAGGAGCAATCATAAAGAACCTTTCCTGACAGAGCCCACTGACTGGAAGGGCTGGTTCACACTGAGCTGGAAAATGCTGAAGAGAAAAACCAAACTGTAAATTCTGAACTCATCTGACCTCTAGCCTCTGAGGAATTCTAAACGCTTTGAAAGCATGTTTTGTTGTTGTTGTTGTTGTTGCTATTACAGTGATTCGGGGGGCAGGGTGTATGCATGCTTATGTGCCACAGTGTCCATGTAAAGTCCAGAGGGCAATTTTAGAAGTCAGTTCTCTTCTTCTGCCATGGGGATGGAACTTAGGTCATCCAGCCTGGCAACAAGTGCCTTAATCCACTGAGCCATCTCACTGGCCCCTGACAGCATTTAATGACAGAGTTCTTAGCTCTTCTTTTGGGCTCCTTCTCCAGCCACACCCAGGGCACCAACATCCAGTTACACTAGTAGCTAGTTCTACTTCCTCCTGCATCAGGACTGTTGGAAACCTGTACTCCTTCTTCCAGTTATATAACCTCCCTGCAGCATCTCAGGTAACTACCTTTATGTGAATAAGCATCATCTTCTATCCACCTTAGAAGTCTAATAAAGAGGCCACCAAGACAACTCAGCAGCTAAGAACACTTGCTGCCAAACCTGAAAGTCTGAGTTCAAAACCTGGGACCCAAATAGTGAAAGGAGAGAGAACCAACTCCTGCAAGTTGTCCTCTGACCTCCACACATGGATATCACAGTGTACATACACACACACAAAGCAAGATGTTTAAAAATTAAGTAATAAAAAGCAAGATTTTATATCCAAACTTTTAAAGACATAAGCATTGTTCCTAGAGTTATTCATCCAAACCCTAAAACCCTAACTATGGTCTTATTTGCAAGTTACACGTTTTTCAAGATTTAATGAGGTACAGAAGCCATTATTCATGGATTCAAACAGCTCTTCCTACTCTCAACGTTTAAGCAACATCTTATCTCAACATCTGCAAAGAGCAGCAAGTAACAAGCTCAACTACTGCACCACACACACACTGAGTCATGAAAACAGAATACAGAACTTCAAAGCACTTTGTGGGGTTTTTTGGGTTTGGTTTGGTTTTTTATTCTTTTATATATAATTTTTCTTCTTATTATTTTGGTCTTTTTTGAGACAGTCTCCCTGTAGCCCCGGCTGGCCTGGAACTCACTATGTAGATGAGGCTGGTCTTGAACTCACAGAGATCAGCCTGCCTCTGCCTCCTGAGTGCTGGGACTAAAGGCATTCGCCACCACGCCTGGCTTTTTTTTACTATTATTTTTTTTATTTTATGTGTATGAGTGTACTGTCTGCATGTAGATGGGTATACCCATGTCGTGCAATGCCCATGGAGGTCAGAAGAGGGCATCGGATTCCTATGGAACTGGAGTTATAGGCAATTGTCAGCCACCATGTGGGTGTTGTAAATCAAACCTGGGTCCTCTACAAGAGCAGCCACTGCTCTTAACCACTGAGCCATCTCTCCAGTCCTGGTTTTTCATTTTTTTAAGACAGGGTCTCGCCAGGCGTGGTGGTGCACCCCTTTAATCTCAGCACTTGGGAGGCAGATGGAGATCTTTGTGAGTTCGAGGCCAGCCTGGTCTACACATGAGTTCCAGGACAGCTAGGGCTACAAGGAGACCCTGTCTCAAAAAAAAAAGACAAAAACAAAAAAAGACAGGGTCTCCCAGTAGCCCCAGCTGGCCTCACTATGTAGACCAGGCTGGCTTCATTTTCACAGAGATCCGCCTGCCTCTGCCTCCTGAGGAAAGCACTTTGTATTCAAGTTTGTCTTCAAAGCTTCTCTGAAGGTCAAAGTACTACCAAATTGGGCTTAAACAAAGAGTTCACCCCTCTTTCATACTGAACTTAATTTTACTTCTTTCCTTTCTTTAATTAAAGAAAACAAAGCAAAACAGCTCCAATTTTCCCTGGCATGGAAGCCTGTGCATAGACTCAAAGTGCTCAGTGGCTTTACACCATTCCAAACCCCACCCCGAGTCAAAGCAAAGAATTTGCCTTGAATCTTAGCTGAGCGCTTGTAAATTGACGGATCTGCAGAGAGAAACGGAAGTCAATATAACAAAAACTACAAATTTTCAGGTGTTTGCACATAGCACATGAAAATAGGACTAATTGTTGTGAAAGGAATAAAAAATACTAGATATGTCATCTCCACCCCCAAATTAACACAATGATTATTGTCAGCACTCTATATGGCAACGCTTGGTTCATACATGATCTCTTCCTGGCTTTGTCTGGTTTCACTTCCTTTTGTCCTAAGCTCCATTCCACATGAAGTCCAGCTCCTGGTTTCCTAATATCCTTCACTTATCAAAACAACCCAGCCAAGTAGAGTACCATTAACAGATAGTGAGAGGAGACAACAGATGCAGTCAGGAGCTAAGCACTTCATATTCTACAGGCCTCAGCATGCAGTCAATTGAGCCCACATCTGACTTTATCCTAACAGTAATAATTAAACCGAACTAACGCTAAAGCTATGACCAGGAACTGCCACAGGGAAAGCATGGCGCATAGCCTGGCACTAGATGAATAGGGCCCAGGTTATTAAAGACTCTCAGCCTCAAACTATTATGCTATGTCTACTCTCTGCACACTCTGCCTCAGGCACAGCAAAAAAGAATCTTAACCACATATTAGAAAGATGGGGGTTTGGGACTATTCCTCAATATCCCAGAATGGGAAGGAAGACGGTATTCCTATGTGATGCTTTATGTTTTTGTTTTATTTTTTGGTATTTTTGAGACAGGGTCTCCCTGTAGCCTCAGCTGTTCCTGGAGCTCACTATACAGACCAGGCTGGCCTCGAACTCACAGAAATCTGCCTGCCTTTGCCTCCCAAGTGCTGGTACTAAAGGCATGCACCACCACACCCGGCTCTATGTGATACTTTAAACAATGACATTCATAAAATAACAATAATAACTACTGATTCAGGCATGGTGGAGCATGCCTGTTATCCCAGCATTTGAGAGGTAGTGGCAGAAGGCCCTGCAGTTCAAGGCTAACCTGGACTCCTATCTTAAGAGACTCTGAGGAAAAAAAAAAAAATACACAAATCAAGTACACAATTGAATCAAGTGTTCTATTACTACAAGTTATCTATATTTGTACAGTATGACAGTGAGATTTTTATTTATACTATTATGCAGATATTATGCAGATTTATATTATTACATAGATTACTATGTTATTTTTTTAAAATTAATAAAAGACAAAATAAAAAAGCCAGGCATGGTGGCATAGGTCTGTAGTCTCAGGACTTAGGAAGCAAAGGAGGGGGGACACTCTAAGCTCAAGGGCAGCCTGAGCTAATGGTGAGACCTGTCTTAAAACTGGGGTTGGGGGGATAAAAATAAATTCTAAAAAGGGTGAAAATAAGAAATGTATCATTTATGGGGCTGGAGAGATGGCTCAGTGATTAAGAGCACTGACTGCTCTTGCAGAGGACCCAGGTTCGATTCCCAGCACCTACATGACAGCTACGAACCATCCTTAACTCCAGTTCCAGGGGAATCCGAAGCCCTCTTCTGACCTCCGTGGCATTGCACAACACTGGTGCACTCGCATACATGTAGGCAATACACTCATACACAAAAAATAAAAATAATAAAAAATATTTAAAAAATAAATATATAATTTACTGTAAATGTTTTCCCCGGACTATGATGTCTTTTTACATATTTTATGAAAAACTTATCATGAGCCAGGCATGGTGTCACATGCCTTTAACCCCAGCACTCTGGAGGCAGAGGCAGGCAGATCTCTGTGAGTTCAAGGCCAGCCTGGTCTACATAGTAAGTTCCAGGACAGCTGGGGCTACAGGGAGACCCTGTACTAGAACATGTACTAGAAAAGATGTCCTTTAATACATCATTTTAATATTTAATTCTGCATTTAGTAATAAAACTTGTGAACAAATCTAATTTAAAATTAGATAAACACTATCGAAGTCTACATAACAGATTTTTTTTTCCTTTTACCTTTTCTTTTTTTGAGACAAGAGTCTTGCTCTGTATCCCAGGCTGCCCTCAGACTCACAACAATCATCTTGCCTCGGCCTCCCAGATGCTGAGATTACAGACATGCATGAACAAACCCAGTTTCACACTCTTGAAAAATAACTAGAAATAACAAAGTCATAAATCTGTAAGAGCAACATCAAGGCTGGGCACTAATTAAAACTTAACTTCAGGGGGCTGGAGAGATGGCTCAGTGGTTAAGAATACCGACTGTTCTTGCAGAAGACCCAGGTTCAAATCCCAGCACTCACATGACAGCTAACAACTGTCTGTAACTCCAGTTCCAGTGGATCTGAAGCCCTCTTCTGTCTTCTGAGGCATTGCAAGACACGGGTACACTCACATACGTGCAGGCAATACACTCATACACATAAAATAAAAATAATAAAATAATTAAAAAACCAAAAAACTTTATGTTTTACACAGACACCAAACATTTTAAATAAATTAACAATAAAGTGTTACTAAGTATTTAAACTATTAGCTCAGAAAGTTAAAAAGTCTCAACATTACTAAAATACATTCCAGGAAAAAAAACTACAGTTTACATCAGCACATCTCTATTTACAAGAACAGAGAAGCACTTAGGTGAGCAGTCACAGCTCACTGTACTAAAGTCATTAACTGAAGGTCAAGCATGGAATAGACACAGTATTTGAAGTCTTAAAACAGCTTCAGTTAGATGGGTCTTCTAGATAGCATATGCTTTCAAGAGGTGTTTTGGTTCTTTTTTTTTCCTTTTGGTCTTTTTGAGACAGGGTCTCCCTGTAGCCCCAGATGTCCTGAAACTCACTATGTAGACCAGGCTGGCCTCAAACTCACAAAGATCCGCCTGCCTCTGCCTCCCAAGCGCTGGGATTAAAGGCGTAAGCCACCATGCCCGGCCGCTTCAAAGAGTTTTAAGGACAATTTCATCTGTAAAACAAAGTGTTTCAATGTATAATAAATGAAATTATACTTTCATTAGAGATACTTTTAAAGACAAGACAAAGTTGAGAAGAGAGATTTCTCATGTAGAAAAGTGCTACAGTGAGCCCAGGGGACAGAGATTCAGGACCCTGCTGAAAGGTTGAGGATGAAGGTCCTCAGTCAAATCTTGAGCTCAGCTCAGGGAGAGATTCGGTCACATTTATAAGAATGAAGCTTAAGACAATGCAAACCCCAACCAAAACCATTCACCAAGAGCTAAAGACACTAACTTGATATTTGTAAAACTAGAATATAGAATTTTGAAATATCACTTTGCCTTTTTAATTATTATTCTGATTTGTGTGGAGCTTTTTTCCTAGTACTATACTGCTAATAAACTAAACTCTTTAAAATACAATCACATCTTTTTCAGGAAAAAAAATGTATTTTTAAATGTTTCAAAATTTTAAATGAGTACCACCTGGAGGTTCAACAACACAGGAAATACTACTGATTCAGCAATTTTCTAGATAAAAAAACAACTGTTTCCCTACAGAAATTCTAATCTTAACTTCATACTGAACACACAGGGTGGCTTCCTGCCTGTTTCTTTGGAGGGGCTTAGAGGTGAGTGAGACTATCATGAAGACAAACGCTCAACACCCATTCTGTGAGTTTAATTTTAACTAGGAGACACGAAAATTTAAAAAGCAAGAAATACAGTTTCACACTAAGGAAGACTCGGGCTAAATTCTAATGTTTACAGCATTTCATTAATACCAACAACAAAATTCAAACACTGACCATCCCCTCCATCTTCACAGCAAGCTGACCAAAATGCAAAAACATGAAAGCTGTATCAGCGGACAGTGGTATATTTAGAGGATTACAATGTAAAGCATGTTCTATCTCATGAGTGAAAGGAAATAACTGCCAAATGCTTCCTTTACAAAGCTCTCCAGACCAGGGCAGGTCTTTAATGTGACATTTTCTTGACATTCCAACTGTAGCAGACGATGAACAAACAGAGATGCACTAAAAGCTGACCTGTTCTATTATCTTTTACTGAAGACCTAGCAAAGATCAAACATGAGTCCTGTCCTATTTACATTTTTTGGAGCATTAATCATTTTTATACTCAAGTACATTAGAAGAATTCAGTAGAATTTTTTTTATTGTTTTTAATGAAAATAACCACAGGATATAACCGTTGCTATATTGGTCCTGTTCTCAGAAAGGTCAGAAAAGCTTTAAAAACAGGAAGTCTTGTAGTATAAGTTGAGAAATGTTTAACAGCAGAAGGCCTCATGGTTGCAATCAACAATCAAGTAACAGCAACTTATTTTTCCAAGGTTTGATGTACCCCTTTGAAGAGTTAAAATTGATGACCAAATAATTAGAAAAGCATACCATCCTCAAAAAAGACTTATTATAAAATTTGAATTATAAACATTGAAAATAGCATAAAATAGAAGAGAGTTTGTCTTTTATTTAAAAGGGAAGGCAAAATCACAGTAACAAACACTTCAAAAAGCAATTCGCAGTAGGGTTAAGAATTGATACTAGCTATTTAATTCATGTCTTCTAGTACCTCATTCTAATTATTATACAGGGGCTGGAGAGACGGTTCAGCTGTTAAAAGCACTTGCTGCTCTTATAGCTGGCCCAAGTTCAGTTCTCAGCACCCACAAAGCAGCTCAAAACCACTGTAACTCCAGTCCCGGAGGATCAGATACCCTCTTCTGGCCTCCTCAGGTTGCTACAGGCACATAAACTCACACAATCACATACATAAATACATAAATAAAAATAAATCTTTTAAATCTTGTAGAGGACCTAGGTTCAAGTCCCAGCACCCACACGGTGGCTAACAACCACTTTAACTCCAGTTCCAGGGGAATTCAACACCCTCTTCTGACCTCCACCGGCATTGCATGACACAGGTACCACTTACACACATGCAGGCAATACACTAGTACACATAAAATAAAAAATAAAAATTTTAAAAATGATTATACAATATTTTGTTTGTTTGTAGACAAGGTCTCATGAACCCAGGCTGGCCTAGAACTCTCTACATGGCTCCCTTTGTGGCTAAAGAGGACCTTGAACCTATGAACCTTCTGCCTTACTTCAGGAGTGCTGAGATCACAGGCATGTACAAAATATTTTAATGCCTACCTCCACAATGCCTGCCACAGGGGGCTGAGTACTTCCATTTAGCATACAGGTGTAATCACTCCCTCAACTTTATCTTTTCCTCAAGGGTTTGGAAGGTCCACTGCAACAGCCTTTTTCTTTCCAAAGCACTGAATAACAACTAATCCTACAAGGCTCCTATTGCTTTACAGGTTAGTCCACTGTGCCACTTCTTTCCTGAAAACTGGAAGATAAAAGAGCAATGCCCTCAAGTTTCCAAGAAAAAAAAGTCTCTAACCAGAAACTCTCTACTCTGGCAAACTATGGCTCAAGTACGAGTGCAAGACATCCGGGACACACACAGCTGAACACACTCACTGCTCCTGCTCAGTTCTAAAGATCTGCCATAAACCAGGGAGCAGCAACAAAAAAAATTATCCCCTGGGAATACCCAAGCGACAGGAAATGGAAGACCTTTTCCTGTGGTAGATCCCCACACAATCAGAGCAAGGGGTTCTAGGTGATTCCACCAACAGTGCTGACACAGGGAGGCATTCATATAGGTCTTCTGGAAAATGCAGGCTCATTTAGAGATGGGAGCACACAAACTAATCAGATAAACAAGAATAACTCAGGGTGATCAAGCTAGAGAAGAAACAGAATTAAATCAAAGTGTAGCACTCGTGGGGCTGGAGAGATGGCTCAGTGGTTAAGAGCACTGACTGCTCTTGCAGAGGACATGGGTTTGGTTCCCAGCACCCACATGGCAGCTACAAACCATCCTTAACTACAGTTCCAGGGGAATCCAAAGCCCCCTTCTGACCTCCTCGGTATTGCATGACACAGATGTACTCACATACATGCAGGTAATATACTCATACACATAAAAAATAAAATAAATTTAAAAACATAAAATAAAATAATTTTTAAAAAAGGAATGAATCTGTTAAAACAATTAGCCAGGGCCAGCCAAGGACTCAATCACCACATCAGGAAAGTCAGTAATTCATTACTTGTTTAGGAAGCACATCACTCAGTAAAATAAAGGCAAGCGGAGGCAGCAAACAGCATTTTGTTTCCATTCTTGCTACCCCACTGACTCAGGGTGGGGTGTTTCTGGGTGGATGCACCTCTGGATCCTTAAAGCAGGATAGGTATTGCTACAGAAGACAATGCCTGTCTCAGTAGCAGAGCACCATACTCCTGCCTCCCTTCACCATTCACACCCATGAGAACGCAATGAAGTCACTCACATAGCATTAAAGCAACATCAAGGTGCTGTCTATGTAACTAAAATAAAACTAATGAAATAGCTGAGATAACACTAACTTAGTAACAAAAACATCATGGAACGAATGGGGAGATCTGCAATCTGCTCCAATTCAAGTCAAAGGAAAGACATGGATCAAAGAAAAGGTTTAGAATGGTCAGGTAACGTTCTTCATTTCTGTTTTCTCTGGACTAGTAAAAACAGTTCTTCCAACAACTTATGGATTAAAAATTGTCACAGTTTTCAAAACTTATTTAAATAAGAGCAGGCATGGTAGCACATGCCTATAATCCTACCAGTGGGGTGGCAGAGACGGGAGGATCAGGAGTTCAAGACCAGGCTAGGCTACATCAGACCATGCCTCAAAAAGAGAGGGATGGAGAAATGGCTCTGTGGTTAAGAGCACTGGCTGGATTGCAAAGGATCCCAGTTCAATTCCCAGCACCCACATGGTGGCTAACAACCATCTGGAACTCCAGTTCAAGGGATCTGATGTCCTCTTCTGGCATCATTGGGTACTACACACACATGGTGTGCTTACATACAAGCAAAACACTCATCACATTAAAAAAAAAATTTTTTTTCTTCAAAATTAGAAAATTTTAAAAGACAAAAGCAGAGC
Source organism: Nannospalax galili (assembly GCF_000622305.1). Taxonomy (NCBI): domain Eukaryota; kingdom Metazoa; phylum Chordata; class Mammalia; order Rodentia; family Spalacidae; genus Nannospalax; species Nannospalax galili. Next base: position 191,281 of record NW_008336017.1, on the reverse strand, counting down.
TGATAGACCTTAGCAAGTAAAAGGACTTGTCACCAAACCTGAGTATCTGAGATTGATCTCTGGAATTCACATGCTAGCAGAGAGGTGACTCCTACAAGTCGTCCACATGCACTCAGTGGTTGGTGCATGTGCCATAAAAGTTTTTTAAAAATATCAAACCAAAATGTAAGGAGAGTGACTCCCGAAAGTTGTCCTCTGGCCTCCACAGAGGTGCTCCAGTCTCACACATGCATATAACACATACACAAGTAATAACACACAAAGAAACTCACATAATAATAAAGCAACTTTTAAAGCCAAAAAAAAACCCAATAATTTATTTAAACATTCATCAATCCTGTCTACTATCACCTCCAGAGAGTTACACATCCTCTTGTCGACCTTCACATCATTCCACTGCTACATTTCTCAGATACTTCACACTGCTTCAGAACAAGGTCTTACCATGTAGGCCAAGCTGCCTGGAACTCTTGATCCTCCCCCTCAGCCTCCGCGCTGCTGGGATTGGTTACAAATATGCAACACCACATCCAGCTTTATTCATTTTTGTATTCCCAAATCTTCTTAAATACAATCATTCATTAATGAAACTTACCAATTCTAGTCTGTGCCAGAAGATTTATTCATTGTAAAAAAAATGTAAAGAAGGGCTGGAGAGATGACTCAGCAGTTAAGAACACTGGCTGTTCCTGCAGAAGACCCACGTTCGAATCCCAGCATCCACATGGCTAACAACTGTCTGTAACTCCAGTTCCAGCGGATCCGAAAGCCTCTTCTGGCCTCCGCAGGCAATGCACGACACAGATGCACTTACCTACATGCAGGCAATACATGCATACACATAAAATAAAAGTAATAAAGTATTTTTTTTAATGTAAAGAACAGACACTGTGCTAAATCCTCAGATTATATCTGTGAACACAGCAGAAAGGGTTCTCACCTGACATTCTGCAGGGGAAACAAATAAACCAACAGATTTAACAACGCATTACATAATGTAGCCAAAGACAATTAAGTACTAAGATAAAATGCAGAACATGAAAAGGATTAGGAGTGTACAGAGAGTAGGCACTCCTGCAATACCGAAACAGGTGGCTAGAGAAAGACTCAGAGATGAATGTGAATAAACACTTTAGAAGTGAGGAAATTAATGAGCCATGGAAGTGGATATCTGAGGAAGGACATTCCTTGCAGAAGGAACCACCAGCAAAAAAAATCTTCAAAAAACAGCAACAGGGCTGGAGAAATGGCTCTGTGGTTAAGCACTTGCTATTCTTGTACGAGACCTAGGTTCAGTTCCCATCACCTACATGGCAGCTCACAACTGTCTGTAACTCCAGTTCCAAAGGAATGATGCCCTCTTCTGACCTCCTCAGGCAGCAGGCACACACATGGCACACATGCAGGTAAATCACTCATACACATAAAATAAACAAAAATAAATCTTTAACACAACAACAAAAAAGAAACAACAAAAGCAGATTACAGTAGTAGCATATGTGGGAGGGAGGGAAGGAGAGAGGGAAGGCTAGACTATAACTAGGGTAGAGAGGAAGTGCTAGATGAGTCAGAGCCAGACTTAGTGGCATGCACCTGCCCTCTTCTGGCCTCTGTGGGCACATATGCACACACAGTCTCTGACACTCTGTCTGTCACACACACACACACACAAACAGCTGGGTATGATGATGCACAACTTTAATCCCAGCACTGGGGAGGCAGAGGCAAGCAGATCTTTGTGAGATCAAGGACAGCTTGGTCTACACAATGAGTTCCAGGACAGCTAGGGCTATACAAAGAACCTATCTCAAAAAATAAATTAGGGGCAGGAGAGATGGCTCAGGGGTTAAGAGCACTGACTGCTCTTGCAAAGGACCCAGGTTCCATTCCCAGCACCCATATGGTGACTAACAACCACCCGTAACTCCAGTTCCAGGAGATGCCTTCTGACCTCCCCAAGCACTGCATGATACCAAGTGCATTTTACACACATACAGGCAATACACTCAAACAAATAAAAACTTTTTTTAATAATTAATTATTGTGGCCGGGCGTGGTGGCGCACACCTTTAATCCCAGGTCACTTTAATCCCATGTCACTTTATAGCTTTACCACCAGAGGTTGCCAACTGCCCCAGTTTCCTAAACCAGAAAGCTTCCCCACACCTAGGACTTCAGAAAGTTCAAAAAACAAACTGGTACTCTGACCAGGGCAAGACAGTTGCTAACATTATCAACCAGATTCTTGGATCCTGAGAGCACCACATCTGCAAATGGGTAACTCATGATTACACACTGACAGGGCCTCACTCCCCAGCAGACAGATATCCTTTTCATTAAGACGCATAAGACCTGTTAAGGTCTCCACCATCTTATACTCTCCTCTCTTCCCAACCAGTGCTGGGAGAGCAATCAAATACATTACTTTAGGTAAGAGAACAGAAATCAGGTTTGCTTTCCTTAGATCACTCTGTGAATGGGGAGAAGGGACTAAGGACCAAGGTGGAAGTTGAGTAGTTCTGACCTGAGGGCAGTGTTTCACTGAGAGTTCAGAGTGTGGACCTGGTTGTGCACCAGTGGGAATGGTAAGCTCAAGAGATATTTAGAAAGCCCAGTAGACAGAACTCAGCAATGAGTAGAAGAGAGAAAGGAGTGAAAGCATGACTTTTCAGATGTGCCTTACAGAATACACAGGCTGGGGCTGCTGAGATGGCTCAGTTAGTGAAGTGCTTGCCTGCAGACATCAGGACCCGAGTTTAGATCTCCAGCACCCAATGTAAAAAGACAGGCCCAGCAGGGTGTGTCTGTAACTCCAGGGCTGCGCAGGCTGAGAGCAAGGATCCTGCAGGCTTGCTGGCCAGTTGGCCTAGCCAAATAGCTGCTCCAGGTTTAGGGAGAGACCCTATCTTAAAAAACAAGGTGGATGGGTCAATGGGATAGCTCAGAGGTAAAGGTGCTTTTCACAAGTTTATTCCCAAACCCATGATAAGGTAGGAAGAGAATCAACTCCACAAAGTTGTCCTCTGACCACACATGGCAGGCTAATGCTCACACAAACACAACATAACACACATATAATGACTGACACAAAAATACAATTCTTGGGGCTAGACAGATGACTCTGGATAAGAGCACTGGGTGCTCTTGCAGAGGACCTGGGTTAAGCTTCTAGTACCCACAGAGACTAACAACCATCTGTAACTCCAGTTCCAAGGGATCTGACGCCCTCTTCTGGTCTCCCACAGGCACTGCATATGGTACACTTACATACAGGCAGGCAAAACACTCATATACTTAAAAACAAATAAATTTTAAAAATAATTTTAAAAACACAACTCTCTCTAGGTATGGTGGCTCATGCCTTTAATCCCAGCACTCAGGAGAGAAGGGCAGGTGGATCCTCTGTGAGTTGGAGGCCAGCCTGGCCTACAGAGTGAGTTCCAGGCAGCTGGAGCTACAGGGAGACCCTGTCTCAAAAAGACCAAAAAAAGGCTGGACGTGGTGGCGCACGCCTTTAATCCCAGCACTCGGGAGGCAGAGGCAGGCGGATCTCTGTGAGTTCAAGGCCAGCCTGGTCTACATAGTGAGTTCCAGGACAGCTGGGGCTACAGGAGACCCTGTCTCAAAAAGACAAAAAAACAAAAAAAACAAACAAACAAAAAAAACCAAAAAAGGAAAAACACAACTCTCCCCTCACAGAGGAAGATTTTATTCTGGAGCAAAGTGTGAGTGGCCATGGCCCAGTAACACAGACTTAGGTTACTCTGAACTCCATTGTTCCAATGTTTCAACAGTTCCATGAGTTGCTTGTTTGATTTGGCGCCGGGGCGGGGGTG